>NC_050070.1:202108733-202467066 GCF_009764565.3 Dermochelys coriacea | reverse complement strand
AGTGCATTACCTCACCTACCTTGGCTGTCTCGGATCCTGGGACCAACATGGCTACAGCAAAACTGCAAATAGTAATAATAAAAAAACCCATAAGTCAGGCTCCCAATATTCATGACAGTGTTTATAAAAAAAATTCTCATGATTATTAAGAAATAATAACTGTTAAGTTCTTTTTATTTGCTTTTGCAGCTTTGAGGCTTCAAACTTCTCTCTGCAACCATGAGGGCTAGAAATTATCTTTTTCAAAATAAAAACTGAGATTCTCATGTGACTTCCCCTGATTCCAGGAGCAGGGGCTTTAAGAAAAAGACCAAATATCATGAGTTGGCAGTGCTGCCATTGTGACTTCATTACTAATTTGTGATGTTTCTGTGCTCTCTATACCCATGAGTTACTATGAAATAATTGAGAGTTGTTTAGAGGAACTGTAAGAGTAGGTAAGATATTTAAAAACATACAGATCTTTCACTTTAGGGAGCCCTCAACTGATGTACAAATAGAAGATAACATTACTTACATATTGGCCTTTTATGTCTTTAATATCATTCAAACAGACATGCCTCTTTTTAAAGCATTATCATATCAGCACCCTGCTCCATTAGGCTGTGATTCCGTCAGATCAAATAAACAAACCTGGGTCAGGCCAGGGCAGTAGGTGGATCAGTGAAGACTAGGTGCTGCAAGGTATGGAGCTGGTAAGTCAACAGGTGATGCTATTCCTGTTTCCAGCATACTTAAAAATGACCTAGTGCTAGGTGTATTGCAATGCTGGAGGTAGGTTAAATGGAGGTCTTGACCACTTGTGGTAACCCAAGATCCTGTAGTGTGTTTTGCAAGGGTAATGATGTTTGACCTTAGTGTCCTGGCCAAATCCCAAAGTGCTTATTTTTCATTTCCTGCCGTGAACTATTTTGGCGTTTTGCTATAGTCTGTTACATAGCTACCGCATTACAAGAGGTTACATTTTCAGTGGTGGATGAAGTGAACTTTATGCATAGTTTATATGTCAGTTTATTAAAGATGTAAAATGCTCTGGTATCGCTCTATAGGAAAGGTACCAAATATATTCAGGATTATTTTTATTATTTGCTTTTTAAAATTTATTTATTTTGTTCATATTTGCTCTATGTTCATAACAGTTCCTTATTGTTCTTTGTTTGTATTCCCCTTTTCTATGTGTAGGATAAGGAAAGAGTCCTATCTGAAGACCATAAGCAAAATGATCTTCAAATATCAATATTGGTCCCTCTATTTTTACAAGGCTAAAAGAGTACAGAACTCAAATGAAAACAATGGTAAGCTGGGGAAACGAGGAGCTCTATCTAATCGCAAGACAAATTACTGTCTTGAGGTCACTGAAGAGAGAACTCCATTTTGGGGCACATTGAGCCACAAAGATTGTACCATTTAATGGGTGCTGCATTAATAAATAATAATACTAATACTTAATAGCATTGTGGTGATGCCCAGAAGCACAGTCACAGACCAGGACCGCATTGGGTTAGGCCCCGTACAAGCACAGAACAAAAAGACAGCCCCTGCTCCAAAGAGCTTACAATCTAAGATGGCACTTAGTTCATTCACATGCTTTAAAGAGTTTCCTAAATATGGCCCCAAGCCGAGAAGTCCCTCACATCTCATTATGTGCTGCTTAGGCTTATTTAATAGTTAGGTTGGTTTGGCCAAAACAATCCAAAGCAGGTTGTTGAGAAGGTTGTAAAAGATAGTTAGCAAGAGGGTGCCTGAAAATAAAAAGGTTTGTTGGAGGTGCACCCAGAACTATCGGAGGTGGAATAGTGGGTGCAGATTTATGCACATGTCCCACCAGCTCCTCCCTTACGCAGAAAGGTCAGGCAACAGAAATCTTTTTGTAATTGCTCATCTATGTACATGTCTCCACAGAGCAATCTCCAGATCTCTGAGTGGCCTCTGGATGGGGAGTATCAGAGGGGTAGCCGGGTTAGTCTGTATCCACAAAAACAACGAGGAGTCCGTTGGCACCTTAAAGACTAACAGATTTATTTGGGCATAAGCTCTGGATGAGGGTTCACTTAATCAAACAGGGATCCTCAATGAGTGGTAGGATGTTCTACCAGGTGATAACTGGGCAGGACATATGGCAATTCAGTGGACTATGTAGAATGTGTGTTATAAAGTTATAGTCCTTGGCATGGATGGGAGTGGGCTATGGTAAAAATCTGACAGCTTGGAAATGTTGTCAGTAAGGAAGGGGATTGAGAGACTGCACATGAAGATTTGATTTACGGTGCCAAAGAGTTAGAGGAGGATGGTGAAACAACAACTTTCACTGAAGCTGTGCCAGCTCTGTGCTGTTGATCCACAAGAAGAGCGTTCTGTAATAGAAATACAAGCCCTGATTCCCCCTGTCATGTACACTGGGTTAAATCAGGGCAACATAATTGAAATCAATGGAATTGCATTAGTTTAAACCAAGTGTAAGTCAAAGGAAAATCAACTTCAAAACTACCATTAGCTTCAGTAGAGTCAGGATTTCACCCTTGATCTGCATTCTGCAATGGTTTATTTCCTTCAGAATGTGCCTGTTGGTGCTGGTTTGGGTCTTCCCGGAGTATAGATTTCTATATACAGTAATACTAAAGTAAGCCACTGCAAATCAGTGACTGGCTGCTGGAACAGATAACACTCCATATTGCTTTTTATTTTCTATACAGCTTTTTTCTCTGGATCCTCCTTGCCCCCCACTGGATTGATTTTTAATTTGATGTTTGGTGAAACATTTAATAAAAACGATTTCCCCAACATTTTCAGGCAAATTATCAGTGTATTTAGTTTGTAATGGATAAGGCTATGCTAGCAACTAAAGATAGCATTAGTATCTACAAACCAGTCTCATGTTTAGATACTAATGCTAAGTCAGCTGGTAGAACTTAGCTC
Source organism: Dermochelys coriacea (assembly GCF_009764565.3). NCBI lineage: Eukaryota > Metazoa > Chordata > Testudines > Dermochelyidae > Dermochelys > Dermochelys coriacea. The sequence goes on along the minus strand of NC_050070.1, from coordinate 202,464,150 downwards.
ACCAGAAGTATTCAACAGAAATTAGAGCATGACTAATACTTTGTGGGAAAGATTTGCATGCACAGAAGGGCCAAAATAATCCAGATTTACAAGACGGTATTTTTTTTAAAAAAGAGAACCCTTTCGTGCATATTATAGCCATAACATTATTAATATTTTAAAGGAAAGGCTTAATTGCAGAAAGAGGAACCCATCAAAAATGAAAAATACTGGTGACTAAAAACTGCATATTGGAGACATCTTCATGGAATGCATTTTTGAAATTGAATCATATTACTCATGCAAGCTGCTTTGCTTCAGATAAACAAAACCAGACAGGCTATAAGCGGATTAAGATATTGTACAATTAAGGAAAAATCTTGGAAGTGTAAACTGCTATTTCAGTTTTAAAAGTTTGCAGCTGAACCTTTAGACCGCTAGCACGACTCTATGGCCTGGTCTACACTGGGGGTGGGGAGCGATCTATCTAAGTTAAGCAACTTCAGATGAGTGAATAACGTAGCTGAAGTCGACATATTTAGATCTACTTACCGCGGTGTCTTCACTGTGGTAAGTCGACGGCTGATGCTCTCCCATTGACTCCACCTGCACCTCTCGCCCTGGTGGAGTACTGGAGTCGATGGGAGAGCACTCGGTGGTCGATTTATCGCATCTAGACTAGACGCGATAAATTGACACCCGCTGGATGGATCGCTACCGGTTGATCCAGCGGGTAATGTAGACAAGCCCCATGTGTGCTAGGCATTTTAGACACCTGAGTTATTCAAGATTTGAATAACTACAAATAAATAATTCAAAATTTAACTTGTGCATCAGAATAAAGCTTTTTGTCTGTGCTAAATAATTACAAGTCATTGGAGGTTGAAGTTGTTCCGCACCATACAGCCTGGCTCAGCATCTTGCAAGATCAGGCTTTTAAATTAACATCCAACTCAGATGCTGCAACTTAGTTTGTTATTTCCATGAAGACAATGGTATGTTTCATGTACTGTAATTTAAGTTATGTAGTGCACAGCTATTTATATTGCACATTATCATCTTCTAAAGTATAGACAACAGGTGATATACTTAGAAATAATTTGGTATTGCCAGCTTGAAGGTAATTGCTCGATAGTTTTTAGAAGGAATGAAGGGGAGCTGACAGTATAATTTTAACGCTGCATTTTTAGTTTTTTAAACATAATATATACTAGAAGCAACATTAGTAATAAAGGCCATTAGTTAAGCTATAAAAAGCAAGAAGGTAGGCAGCATAGCAGGATAAAGTCAAGGTCACCTGCATTATGAGGCATAAGAGGCAAAGTAGAGTTCTTTAAATGATTTCAGATGGCATCGGCTCTGCTCAGTTAATGCCTTGAGGTAGCTTCCTTTGGTTAGAAAATAATATATTAACAATAGCAAACAAACAAATACATACCTTTTTAATTTTTATTTATTTGACTTTTCCTTGCTCTATTTTCTTATCCTTCTCCTAGGAACTATTTTCCTTAGTGGAAGGATACATTGCTTCCATGTATTGAAGTGTTTAAATGTTTCAATGTTTAAAGTGTGTTGTTTTCCAAATTTATTTCAGTCTAGCTGCTATACTGGAATAACATTGAGTGATTGCGCTTAATTCATCAGTAGGATACTGAATTCAGGGTTACACAGCAGGCCATACAAATGGCCAACTTATACATACCCTCCTTTGGCATATTGCTGTGTTAAACCTTTTAGACTATGTGATTATTTCTGTAAATTAATAGCCCTTTTTCAAGATCCTGTGAAAAAGTATTATATGATTATGTAACTAAAATAGAAAAATGCATACACAGAAATGCTAGAATTCCAGTGTTTCCCGTTGTTTGAGTGCTTCACTTTGGAACCTTAAAAATATTATTTGAACTTTTTTTTGTTTAATATTGTGTGTGGGGGGGTGTATTTGTAAAATATTTTATATACAGGTATGTATAAATCTGATGTCTAGCATCTGGGCATATAAGGAATGATGTGTGTGTGTGTGTGTGTGTGTGTGTGTGTGTTTGTATTATATACAAATATAAAATCTAGGCTTCAGTGTTGACTGAGCATGTTAGCAATACTTAACATAGAAGATATCTGTACCATCATGCAATGACATTTGCACTATGAGATTATATGCTTGTGCCGGCATAGGCAGTAATATCCATATCATTTATTCCACATCAGTAATTATTGAGTCAATCATACTACATCAAGTTGAGATCTCATAAGCTAAGCAGGGGCAGCCCTGATCAGCATTTAAATGACAGACATAAAGGAAAACCTTGGTGGTTTAGGAAATTGGCAAATCAGTTGGCGGTGGACCTCCTTTTGAGTCAATACTTAAATAGTGCCCACCTGAAGTGCCCACCGCAACGTCAGTTGGAGATTCATAGACTGTTAGAGTCCAAGGTCAGAAGGACCATTGTGATTGTCTAGTCTGACCTCCTGTATACCACAAGCCATAGAACTTCCCTAGAATAATTCCTAGAACAACATCCAATCTTGATTTAAAAATTGTCAGTGATGGAGACTCCACCATGAATCTTGGTAGATTGTTCCAATGATAATTACTCTCACTGTTAAAAATTTGCACCTTATTTCCAGTCTGAATTTGTCTAGTTTTAACTTCCAGCTATTGGATCATGTTATACCTTTCTCTGCTAGACTGAAGAGCCCATTATCAAATATTTGTTCCCCATGCAGGTACTTATAGACTGTGATCAAGTCACTCCTTAACCGTCTCTTCATTAAGCTAAATACGTTGAGCTCCTTGAGTCAATCACTACAACTCATGTTTTCCAAACCTCTAATTGTTATTGTGACTCTTCTCTCTCCAATTTATCAACTTCCTTCTTGAATTGTGGGCTCCACAGCTGGACACAGTGTTCTAGCAGTGGTCTGACGAGTGTCAAACAAAGGTAAACTAACCTCTCTTTTCTTGAGAGTCCCCTGTTTATGAATCTCAGGATCATATAACTCTTTTGGCCACAGTGTTGAGCTCATATTCAGCTGGTTATCCACCATGACCCCCAAATCTTTTTCAGATTCACTTCTTCCCAGGAGAGAGTCTCCCACATCCCATAAGTGAGATCTACATTCTTTAGTCCCAGATATATCCATTTACATTTAGCTGTATTAAAATGCATACTGGTCACTTGTGCCCAGTTCATCAAACGATCCAGATCACTCTGAATCAGAGATCTGTGCTCTTTGTTATATACCACTCCCCTAATTTTTGTGTCATCTGCACACTTTGTCAGTGATTTCGTTTTTCTCCAGATCATTGATGAAAATCATGTAAATGTTCATCTGCACATCCCCACTTAAAATTGTTCATTACTGGTGGTGCAGAATGGCTGCTGTTTTTGTTTGTGAGTAATCCCTGTATATACCATCTGTAATGGACTTTAGGGCCTGATCCAAAGCCCGCTGAAGTCATTTGGAGTCATTACATTAACTTCAATGGGCTTTGGATCAGCCCCTTTGGGTATGGACAAAAGGTGCTATAAAAATAATGGAAATGGAAGTTTTAGAACTTTCTTTAATTAATTGCCAGCTCCGAATTAATGAGTCAAACAGTATTACTTGCACAAGATAGTTTAAACTAAATCATTTTTTCTCTGGTTTTAAATACAGGCTTTTGATAGCTAATATGGCAGAAAATGTAAATTAAACGCCTTGGAATTAAGAATAAGTAGTTCAAAGTAATTAAAATCTGTGTACATAGAATACTGGGAATATCTAAACCATTTCCCACCACTAAATGATGCCATGTACTTGCATTGCATTAGATGAAATTTTCTGAATGGCACACTATTTTTGTATGAGCAGGATCAGCTATTACTCCTTGTATTATCACAGCGCATAAGAACACCTAAGTATTGCTAGGTGCAGTTCATATAGTCCCTGCCCCAAAGAGATGACAATCTAAGGCCTTGTCTACACCACGGGGAGAGATCGATTTATGTTACGCAACTTCAGCTACATGGATAATGTAGCTGAAGTCAACGTACTTAGATCTACTTACCACGGAGTCCACACTATGCTATGTCGACGGGAGACGCTCTACCGTCGAGTCCCCTTGCGTTTCTCATTCAGGTGGAGTACACGAGTCGACAGGAGAGTGATCTGCGATTGATTTAGCAGGTCTTCACTAGGCCCGCTAAATCGACTGCTGATGCATCAGTCACCGCGCATCTACATATACCGGGGAATTGACAAGCCCTAAGTATAAGACAAGAGACAGCTACAGACAGACAAATGGGGGAGTACAAGGAAACAATGAGAAAGTGTTGAGCAACATAGTAGGCAGTGATTTCAGCACACCAACAGCCTAACTACTATCCAGTTTTTTTGTAGGCATCATAGTAAAGGAGAGTCTTAAAGAGGGTTTGAAACCTGCAAAGCTTTATACAGACTTTCTTAAATGTATACACTGCATTGATTTCATTTAGACTACCCACAGTGCATACATTTAAGCGCATGACTAAGTCTGTGCAGGATCAGGGCCTTAGTTCGATCCACTGTAAAATGGCAACACTAATTATTAAGTCATGCACCTTTTAAAAATATTTTAATCACTAGGCCGAATACCTGTTCTTCTGCTGATTAATATTGAAGGCCTGACCCTGCAGTGTTCTACCTCTGGGCAGGACATGCCACTACACTTGCACAGATCCCCAGTAACTACAGTGGGGCACTCCATTTGGTCTTTGCAACAATTTCCAGGATCAGGGCCTAAGAGCTATAAGTTTAAGTTTATTAGCTTTAAGGAAAAACACCGAAATTTACTATTTGCATTTGAGAATTATAATAGAGAATCCTTGGGGAATTATTTTTCTATTAGACTCAGTTTTGCACCAATTCTGTACTCTTCCTCTATTTTTTTATTTTTTTTTTAAATTAATAGATTTTACAGGTGTTCATTCTCTCCTAGCTTTCCCTTTCTATTTCCTATTCTTATCTATTATAAAACCATGCACAGTTTATCCTCTCAGCCTCCCACGAATGAAATGTTTTATGTATTCTGGTTATTTTTTTTTATTGATCTCATTATTTTGCCATCTGATAAATAAGCATTTTTATGATAGTTCAGATGTAGATCAATACTATCAGATAATTGCTTCTCTCCAGATGGCCAGATGGATTACTGGTTTTAGGGATTAAAACACTTGACACCACCCCCCCCCACCCATTAAAACAAAAGCAAAACTCCTATTTACATGCCAAGACATCAGGAAACAAATTCTGCCCATCTCACTTGGGCAAAACTCCCACTGAAACCAAATGGGAGCTTTGTCTGAGTGAGCCTGGCAAGATTTGATCCTAAGAGAGAACATATAAGCATGTACGCATTCAAATAAATGCCTTTCACAGTGGACCTGATAGGCTTTTGCCTGTTATGTCCTGAGTTACAGCTCTGAAAGTTTATGGTGGGTCTTGCAGCAGCTGCTGATGACACTAGCATTTAATCAGTACAACAAGCGACTGTTATTAACACAGCTTTAGGGATTAGGGATGTTGACAGCTCTGGTAGAGAAAATACCAAACTTGAGTCTTGGGAGGAAAGCAAAGAGGGAACTAGTGGGAAACAGTGTCTGGTTGTGCTTGTTTGTAATTCCTACCTCCCTACCCATATCCTGTTAACATTGTTTGTTTATTATTTTAAAGGCATTTTGGTCACCTTCAGTGTAGGATTTGAAGTGTTCTCCTTTTCTGTTTCACAAAAATTGGGACAAAAAGAAAATATTGGAAGCGATCGCTACCTTATATCTTACATCATTTGCAGGAATTGGCAACACCTAGTTAAGAGGCTGTCATTAAACACCATGGTCTAGGTTCCAAATTACTCTAAGCCCTGTCCATTCCCCCCACTGCTCTGGTAGTTTAAATAGGCATAAAGTGTGAATAAATTATTTACATTTACTCCATGGGCCCTTTATACCGCATGGTGGTGCAAATGAGAAGTCAGTTTTAGCCCTGTAGTAAGCAGGCACTACTCTATTGGCTTCTGTGGATTGTGCTAAGGCATGATTTGGCCCAGTGGACTTGCAGCTATAAAAATAAAGGCAGAATTTATCTTAACACGGTTCCAAAGATGCAACCAACAGCAGAATTTGCCATTATAGATGGTGAAATTCATCCCAGTGCAGAGAGTCTGTCCAACGCCCTCTGTGATGCTTATCCTCCATGCACGAGTGAGTTTGTGGAGAGAGGAGACAAGCAGAGCGATATCCAGTAGTAGAGATGGGCTCCCAGTAGTGAGCTGGCATAGAGAGGAGCATTGTGCAGGAGGAGCCCATTGCATCCGCGTTCACATAGATCCAGGACCTAGTAAACCCAACATAGTGTGCATAAAGGGACAGCAACCACTATTCCAGCCCATAACCGTGGAGGAGGCTGGAATATAGCCATGTGGCCTGTCCATGGATTGAGGTTGCTTTACACTCCTCCCATGCAGAGATGGCGCATGTGGGGGCCATACAAGGTCACATACCACCCCACCCTCCCGATTTGCTGCTTGGCTTGTACTGAGCTTGCTCGTACGGATTGAGCATGCTCAGTAACATTGCTGAAGCCGGCTTCCCTCGCTTTGCCCCCTCATTACCTTCAGGTATGGCTCGTCTCTGGAGAAAGCCTGTTTCTGGTGCTTCATATAGGTAGAGGTGAAACGCGTTAATGGTGGAGAAATCAATCCAGGGCTGTTCAGTAGGATTCCATGCTGTAAATCAGTGCAGTAATCCCTCCTTGCATTGTGAATTCTTTGCTTGTTAATTTCTAGACACCTTAGAAAACCTAGGCACTGATTGTTTAGTTGTTTTGGACCTGAATGTATTGTTTGTTTTTTGCTATCACTTCCATGGGCAGAACTGGGCAACTGGGGACTCTTTCATGTGTTCAGGACTTTGCATTAGTTGTATTAGCTACAGAGTAGTGGTGTGTGCCATAGCTTATTCTTCCATGGTGTGTCTGAAGCAAAATCTGCCCTTCATGTGAACTTGGAAATGTGCTCACCACATTTTTACCCAACTGTTATCTGAGTTATTAATATGTCACTATGTGGACACTAAAGAGGCCATAGGGTGATATTTACAAAGGGTTCAATGCTTGCAGAAGACTCCTCATTGGGCTTTCATCGCTATCAGCCTGTCTAACCTTTGCTATTCTACTTTTGTTAAGGAAAGTAGGGCTAAAGTCCAGTTGCTTCTTTGCAACTGAGGCCTGGTCTACCGTTAAAAGTTTTGCTGGCATAGCTCTGTCATTTAGGAGTGGGGGGGGGAGAGGAAATCACACATCCCAGCCAACATAGCATCCCACTAAGATTTTAAGGGCAGAAGGGACCATCAGATCATCTAGTCCGACCGGTAAATCACAGACCATTTAAATTTCACACCTATATTGAGCCCAGTAACTTGAGACAAAGATTTCAGTCTTCAGGAGACTAAACTTTTGTGTGCCACAGATTTGAGAGCCCTGCAATGCCAGGGATAGGTAAAATATGCCCAGATGTTCCCAGCAGTCAATCAATAGTCCATGCTGCAGAGGAAGGCAAATCCCCCCCGAAGGTCCTGCCAATTTGGGCTGGGGGAAAATTCCTTCCTGGCCCCAATTCAAGTGATCAGCTTGAACTTGATCACGTAAGCAAGAGACACCAGCCAGGCATCTAAGATGATTGTCTGTATTACCTCAGAGTACTGGTCCATCTGGTCTGGTGTTCCCTCTCCAGCTGTGGCCAATCTCTGATGCTTCAGAGGAAGGTATTTGTTTTTTTGTTTTTTTAAAAACCCTCCAAAATGCATCTGGCCAGTTGTGCATTGGGGAAATAATTCCTGCAGGTAACCAACTTAAGCCTGAGATTTATTACAGTTGTTGTTGTTATAATACAGAGCTGCATGTGTTAGCAGCACCATGTTGGGGGCAGAGCAGAACTTCCTGTTCTCTCCATGACCTGTGAAAGAAGAGGTGAACAACATTCACAGATTCAGATGTCAAGGCCAGAAAGGCTGGATGGTCACAGTGGTCCTAACTGCCTTCACACAAGATCTATGGATCTTGAAATGTGTGTTGGGGGGCGGGAGGGAGTGATCATAATAGCAGCAGAGCTATATCTGGAGGTTTTGCATCTGTTGTTCTGGCAGGATCTGGTGCCGCTTTGAGTTGGTTTGTCCTGGTCAGTGTGGAGCTTGCTTCTGATGGTGAGCTTGGAGAAGGTGGGGTGTGGGGTGTTGTTTGAAGGCCAGAAGAGGAGGGTTCAGGAAAAATTTCTTTCAGGATGACGTCCCCATCAAGTATGGAATGTAATTGTTTGGTGTGCCATGATAGGTGACAAGTAAGGGTGTGTGTGAGGGGTTTTATTTCTTTATTGAAGCAGGTTCTCTTGGGTATTTGGGTAACCTGTCCCATAATGTGATCTGCTTCTCTGGAGTATCCTAGGTTGTCTACAGCCAAGCTCTACGATATAACCGCATTTGCTCCAACCCCTCAGACAGAGACAAACACCTATAAGATCTCTATCATGCATTCTTACAACTACAATACCCACCTGCTGAAGTGAAGAAACAGATTGACAGAGCCAGAAGAGTACCCAGAAGTCACTTACTACAGGACAGGCCCAACAAACAAAATAACAGAACACCACTAGCCATACCTTCAGCCCCCAACTGAAACCTCTCCAACGCATCGTCAAGGATCTACAACCTATCCTGAAGGACGACCCATCACTCTCACAGATCTTGGGAGACAGGCCAGTCCTTGCTTACAGACAGCCCCCCAACCTGAAGCAAATACGCACCAGCAACCACACACCACACAACAGAACCACTAACCCAGGAGCCTATTCTTGCAACAAAGCAAATTGCCAACTCTGTCCACATATCTATTCAGGCGACACCATCATAGGGCCTAATCACATCAGCCACACTATCAGAGGCTCGTTCACCTGCGCATCTACCAATGTGATGTATGCCATCATGTGCCAGCAATGCCCCTCTGCCATGTACATTGGCCAAACTGGACAGTCTCTACATAAAAAAATAAATGGACACAAATCAGACGTCAAGAATTATAACATTCAAAAACCAGTTGGAGAACACTTCAATCTCTCCGGTCACTCGATTACAGACCTGAGAGTGGCTATCCTTCAACAAAAAAGCTTCAAAAACAGACTCCAAGGAGAGACTGCTGAATTGGAATTAATTTGCAAACTGGATACAATTAACTTAGGCTTGAATAGAGACTGGGAGTGGATGGGTCATTACACAAAGTAAAACTATTTCCCCATGTTATTTTTCCCCCCATGCCACCCCCCACTGTTCCTCAGACGTTCTTGTTAACTGCTGGAAATGGCCCACCTTGATTATCACCACAAAAGGTTTTCCTCCTCCCCCATCCCCTTCCTGCTGGTAATAGCTCATCTTAAGCGATCACTCTCCTTACAGTGTGTATGATAAAACCCATTGTTTCATGTTTTCTGTGTGTGTGTATAAATCTCCCCACTGTATTTTCCACTGAATGCATCCGATGAAGTGAGCTGTAGCTCACGAAAGCTTATGCTCCAAATAAATTTGTTAGTCTCTAAGGTACCACTAGTACTCCTTTTCTTTTTAGGTTGGTGAAGACGGTTTTGAGCATGTTAAGCTCATGTTATATCCCAGATTTTCTCCTCAGAGCATATTCTGCGATGTCTGAGTGTCTGGCTATAGGTAACAGATTTCTTGGTGTGTTTAGGATGGTTACCAGATCTATGAAGGTAAGTGTGGGGATCCATGGGCTTCTTGTGCCTGGTATAAGGACATCTTGTTAAAATACTGTAAGTTTTTAGTTTGTTCCCTGAAATTCCCTATCAAAGAGAATATAGTGAATAGAAATTGCCTTTGGTCCAAAGTCTGGTTTTTGCTATATTAAGTCTTGTAGGTTTGGTAAAGAAAGCATTTGCTGGTCTGTTGAACACTCTTAAGGTTGAATATTTTGTAAAGCAGCAGGGATAAAAACAAATGCTCAAGATTTCAATAAAAATGATTCCACAAAACTAAAATAAAAGTACTGAATGCAGTGACAAGAATTTGTCACCTGGGGATCTGGCCCGATATTTACTCTGGTATGGCTCTTGCTCCCTCTGACATCTGAAGACTAGGGTGAGGGAGAAATACAGTCCTATGATGCATCTTAGGTAGAGCTAGTCAAGTAATGGGATGTTCACTTTCCAATCTGTCGAAATCTGAAATGTTTCAAGCAGCTCTCTAACTGGTTATAAAATGGGGCAAAAATGTTAACAGTGCATATTTTTCAAATCTTTTTACCATGAAACAGTTCTCTCTCCCATGTTTTTAGAGGATTTTCAACTGTGCAGTGAAATTAACTGGAGAAAATATTGGATTCCTTGTTTCTTTAGGTTAAATATTTCTCCATTTAACTTCTATGTAGCTTCTCTTTTATGTGAAAAAGGAAACAATGACCCACATGCATAAGATCAAGAGTTACAAATAGGAATATTTATGTAAGTGTTGTGAAAGTACAGAGAAGTTTTAAGATGTTTCCACTAAATAACAGATTATATATCACACATTTTATTTTAGGAGTTTGATAGCCAGGCTTATCAATCCATAGCCCATGACATGAAAGGTCACAAAATATTTGCAGATGTAGTTCTGTTGTCAGAAGACCAGTACATTCCTTTAAAAGAAATTTTGTTCCTGTAGTCAGTCAAATTCTGTAAGACTCACTCAGGTTCTCATCATACTTATTTGGCCAGATAGTTACTACTACCCATTTAATCATTTTACTTTCATAAGTAAAATCACTTTTAGTCTATAATGCCCTTCTGCTTAGCCAGCTTAATCAATCATCTGAATTAATTAAAAAAAGATTCCCCTCAGATCACTCTTACAGTCAGTCTGGGAATCCAGAACTTCTGCAGGAAACTATATCTTTTAGTTTTAAGTACCTCTGAAATGAAGTTCTCATGGATTAGTTAAATCTCTGGACAGAGAGAGGAGCTGGAAGAGAAAGATAAAACTTTCAGAATTCCAAATAAGAAATTAGAATGATACTGGTAAATCATTAGAAGAATAAACTATTTAAACATGGAACACAGTGAAGGCAACAGTCAGTCTATCGAAGGCAATATTTCCTTGCTGGAATTCAGCCATCGAGAATCATAAATGAAGAGATTATGTAGCTAACCCTGTGACAATTTCTGCTTCAATATGACTATTGCTCTCTCAGTAGATCAAGAAAATTTGGTTCTGTTTTTTTAAGGAAAAGGGAGCCCTGTCTAAGGAAGCTGAAAGTCTGATTTACCTATGAATGGTATCTTTATGGATGGATTATTAAGTTTTCTGGCAAAGGGTAAGTGTCAAAGTCAAATGAAAACCTGATCCTACAATAGGTAGGTAGGTAAAGTTGTAAGTCTTGGAGCTGTTAAATTTGAGTTCTGTGGTGGTGATGGTTATGAAAGGCCATTTGGGAAGTATTAATTTGTAAGTATATTTGTCACCTGTAATTGTTTCAAGGCTCAATTTTAAAATTTGAGTGACTCAGATTAGACACTTAAGGAACATTTTAGAGTGAGACTAGGTGAGAGAGGTAATATCTTTTACTGGGCCAACTTCTGTTGGTGGAAGAGACACTGTTGAGCTTTTCTTCAGGTCTGGAAAGCTCTTCAGCTCTCCAGCTCTGATAGTTTTTCTTCAGGTCTGGAAAAAGTAACCAGACTGTCACAGATAAATACAAGATGGAACAGATTATTAAGCATAAAGGGTTAACACATGTTGCAAGAAAGTACTTAAAATGAAGTGGGCAATTAACACTTCTGCAGTCATAGGACAAAGGAGGATTAATAGGTTACAGATTGTTTTGATGACCCATAAAACCAGTGTCTCTGAGACCATGATTTTTACTGTCTAGCAGAGTAATGAATTTAACCTCCCAGGCTCATCTTTTGAAAGTGTTTTGCAGGAACCTTCTGCAGGTTTCCTTTGAGGATGAGACTGAGAGGTCAGATGTGGAGTGATCGCTTTGTGAAAAGTGTTCACCCACAGGTGATGCAGTGTTTTTGTCTCATCATTTTTCTGTGTGAGTTCATTCAAGAGCGTAGTGATTGTCTGGTTTCACCACATAGTTTTTGTTGGGTCATTTGATGCACTGGATGAGGTATGTCACATGTTGTGATACACATGTATAGGACTCACGAATTTTGAAAGATGTTTTGTGGGGGGATATTGATCATTGTAGCAATAGAGATGTCTGCAGGTTTTGCATCTATTCTGGCTCTGAGTTGCCGCTTTGAGTTAGAGTGCCCTGCTGTGTGGGGAGCTTGCTTCTGATGATGAGTTTGGCAAAGTTGGGGGGTTGTCTGAAGGCCTGAAGATGAGGTTCGGGAAAGATTTCTTTCAGGACGTGGTCCCCATCAAGTATGAATTGTTGTATGGGTTCTTGTGTTTCTGTGATGTAGTAGGTGACAGCTAGCGATGCAAACATTTTCAAGAGTCAGGATAAACTTTTCAAAAGCATGTGAGTGACTTAGAGCCTAAATCCTATTTTCCAAAGAACCTAATTCCCAATTAAAGTGTCATTCAGGAGCTATCAGCTCTTATAATCTAAAATCAGTATTAATTGGATTCCTAAAAACAGTCATGTAATCAGTAGCTGATGACAGATGCTGGGTGTTCAGCACTTTTGAATATCCAGCCACTCACTTAAGTGCGTGACTGTGGACCTAGGAGCTTAACTTTAGGCTACTATTTTTGAAAATCTTGTCCCTAGATTTTAAAACTAGGCCCATATTTAACTGTATAATAGAAAAATATTTATTGTACATGGTTATGAGACCAATATAAACATCTGGATAGATTAGTAGAAGATTTGGGGGTGGGGGAGGAGTCTTTCACTGTTGCAATACTGCTGATTTCCTCTGAATTACCAATTGACAACTTTGCATAGTGTCCGCTGATATTTTGCACAGGATAGAGATGAGATACAGTTTAGCAGGTATTATGGACCAGCTCCAGCTTATGCTGAAGTCCGTGGAAGTCTTTCCTTTGACATCAGTTGCAATAGGATTAAGCCATATAAGGACTGCTCCACAGACCTCTGGAAAATAACACTGGACACGTAAGGCAGAATTCTTCCATTTTGTGTCACAAGCAAAATCAGGACTTTCATGGACGGGCTTGATCTGTAGTTGACAGCTAATATGCTACCACTAGTAATAGCTGAACCTTGGAGACTTTAGGCATTCTGTTCAAATAAATACTTCAGAAAATGGATTGAGCCAAACCTCCTTCGGTCATCAAAAACAGGCAAAAATCTTGCAAGAAGAAGGTTCTCTCGGAAGATTTTTTGGTACCACTTACTGCTTCAGCTTGGTCAGGGAATGCACAGTACTTTGACCTTGGGATAGAACATGGAAATAAAAATCTAAGCACAGCTGCAAAATGGGGAATAACTGGCTAGACGGTAATACTGCTTAAAAGGATCAGGAGGTTATAGTGGACCACAAATTGAATAAGAATTAACAGTGTGGAACACTTCAGAAAAAGGCTCATATCAGTCTGGTTGTATTAACCAGAATGTCATGTATAAGATAGTGGAGGTAATTGTGTTTCTCTACTTGGCACTGGTGAGGCCTCAGCTGGAGTACTGAGTCCAATTCTGATCACCACACTTTAATAAAGACGTGGACAAATTGGAGAGAGTCCAGAAGAGAGCAACAAAAATGGTGCAAGCTTTAGAAAACCTGACCTCTGAGGGAGGATTTAAACCCCCCCCACAAAACATGGGTATATGTTTACTGTTCAGAAAAGAAGACTGAGGTGGGAGCTGATAAGTCTTCAAATACGTTAAGGGCTATTATAAAAAGGATGATGATCAGTTGTTCTCCATGTCCATTGAAGGTAGGAAGAAATTGTCTTAATCTTGCAGGAAGGTTAGATTTTACGGGAGGGGGAAGTTTCTAACTATAAGGATAGATCAACACTGAAATAGGCTTCCAAGGGAAGTTGTGGAATCCCCATCATTATAGGTTTCTCAGACCGGTTGGACAGACACTTAATGGTCTGAGTAGACTTGGCCCTGCCTCAGTGCAGGGAGCTGGACTAGATGACTTCTCAATTCTATAAATGCAGAGATGTATAAAAACAAAATGTAATGAGTGTCTGGATTTTACAGAACCTCAAAAGAAAAAAAATCACTTTGGGTGAACGTTCAAGTCAGTTCTTACTGTATGCAAACCAGCATGCACATTTCTTAATTTTCAAGCATTTGTTTCCTTAATCTGGCCTTAGTGACAGCAAGAATTTTCATGTTCATTCTTATGAGAATATTGGATAGAAGCACTGGCTTATATTAGCATGATGTCTCCCACACAAGCTGAACTATGAAATTAGGACTGGTTATGTGAACATGTTCCCATCCCTGAGTGACTGCGCATCTAACCCCAAATGACTCTTGCTACCAGGTGGGACCCCTTCGTCCACCAATAGCCATAATCGGAAGGACCTCCTATCGAAATGAAAATAGTTAAAAATAACTAAGAAAAAGTAGGAAAAAAATAATAAAAACCATGATCAGGAACAAGGAGATAATGAATTTGCAAAGCTCTTCTTCCATTGCCACAGTGATCTAAGTGCTTGCACCACAATACTTGATGGTCCTAGCTATAGAATCTTACAACACAGGGCAGGAAGCCATGGTTGGGCACTCATGTGCATGGGTGCTGTGTACCGGGCACACATGCTATCCTAGTAGCATCAGCATTTGTATCATGGCTGAATATCATGGGTGAGGGCAGGAAGTAAACTGCTAGCAGCAGACAGTGCTGCTGGAACAGTATTCCTGTGATTTTAATTGCCTTAAAAATAAGAATGTAATTTTCATAGAATTAAATAACTTGGGGTTTGATCGTGTTCCAAAGGGAAAGTCATGGAGAGAAAGATCCCAGTTCTCTTTCTAACAGGCTGCAGCCAACAAGTTCCCCAGAAATTCTGGCCTTGTATCAGAGGGAATGCCCTTGACTTCTTTCACAGTCCAGGCTGTTCAACTCTTGTCTACCATGCTTATTGCTGACTGAGCACCTACATGTCAAGGGGAACATCACAGCATCTTTGCCCTGCGAGGTAGATGCACAGCTCTTAAAGCCAAGTCTGAGAATATATTTTATGCAGTTTTATTCTTGGATGAACCAGAAACAACTGATGTGAAAAGATTAAGACATTCAGTTTGTGGGGACCACAGTGTGTACATTGTGACATTTTGGGCTTATTTTATCGATCATTAAATCTGGAAGTGCTTTGTTATCATTCTGCTAGTCTCCGTAGAGAGAAAAGCCACTGAATTCATCAAGGCAAAAATAATGATGTAAAATTTATGAAGTAGGTACAGAACAGAAGAATTTCCACTAGCTTATTTTCAAATATAGTGGGGATGAGCATTTGCAAAACTATTACACAAAACTTTCCTATGCTCGTATTGCAGAAATTATACATAGCTTGAATCTCTTTCAAAGTGAAGAAAGGATTGCTGCTTCTCACTTGGGTTTATGTAAGCATCCACATGACATAAACCCTTAATGGTACCAGGATTAATAAAATCAGAGTTCTGTTTGGGATTTAATTGCATGTAGTCTTTTTTATTAATAGTAGTGAGACTTTTTAATGTTAAGAATGCATTATCTAAAACATTTAAATATTCATTAGCAAGGCAGCAACTTAAAAAGCAGTGATGTTGATAAAGACTTCCATGTTATATTGTACTACAAATTGGAGGAACTTCAAGGAAGACCAACACACGTTAAGGAGCTGGAGTGGTTGACTTATGAGGAAAGATTAAAAGGGAGTAAATATCAATACTTGACTAAACAATTACTACACAGTACATAACAAATCTGAAAAGTGAAAATGCCAAGAGCTAAATTCACTTACAGAGTTTTGGGGTGGGGAATAGGGGCTGTTGGTGCCAGTCATCAAAGACCCAAAAGACAGCATAGGGGTATGTATGCATTGATTCAGTATGTTCCTTAGGCACTCTAAGCCAGTGGTTTTCAACCTTTTCTCATTTGCAGCCCCCCTCAAAAATTTCAAATGGCGGTTCAGACCCCTTTGGAAATCTTAGACATAGTTGGCGAACTCTCAGGATATGTGGATCACAGGATGAAAACCACCGCTCAAAGCCTATTGGTTTCCTCCTGAGTTCACATCCAAGAAACACTGGATCTGGTCTCCAAACTGCAAATCGAGGTTAGGTTAGTGCAGGGGTTCCCAAACTTGGTTCGCGGCTTGTCCAGGGTAAGCCCCGCTAGCAGTGGCCGCAGTTTGCCGTTCCTGGCCAATGGGAGCTGCGGGAAGCTTATGCCCAAATAAATCTGTTAGTCTTTAAGGTGCCACTATACTCCTCGTTGTGTTTGTGGATACAGACTAACACGACTACCTCTCTGATAATAAATAATACATTTTAAAAAAATCTGCCATGGCTTTGTGTAATTAACTGGGACTACTTGCCTTAATTTTGCATTATTTTTCATCATCTCAGTCCACTGTGGCACTGTAGTGTATGTCTAACTGTTAGAACTGTGATTCAAACTTCTCACCTGTTTTGTGACCCAGGGCAATGAAGTTATTGCTAAGGGCCAAGTAATGCCCTAGAGCTGTGTGCATGACTTCCATTGACACCTGTCACAAGAGATCTTCCCTGAAACTTCTGGCTGGAATCTATATAAAGATCTGTTGTGAATTGCTTTGGCCCTGATCCAGCAAAGCAGCAGGTGTGTAACTTTAAGAACGTGTCTTCAATGGGATAGTGATGTCAATAGGAATAATGACAAACTTCTAGTTATGCATATGATTAAGTGCTTTGCTAGAATGAGGTCTTAGCTTCGAAGGCAAATTTTAACATAAATCGTCACTCTATTTTTCTCTTTTTATTTATTATCTATTATTTTAGAGTGAAGTAAATTAAAAACCTCATTTACTTACCAATCCATCAAAGACTTCTGTGAATAAAAGCCTCAGGGAAAAAATGTAAATATCACAATAATATATCTTAATGTAAATATTTTAGCTCCTTATATTCTTAAGAAGCATAAGTAATTCCAGGATGGGTTAAATTAGATCAGAGTGGGGATTAGCGGGGGAAAACCTTGATTTAAATAATAGATTTTAATTATTCTTTGTATTTGTGCTTTTTAATTATTTTCCTAAAGAAAAGAGGATTCTTGTTGGTTGGTGTCCATTAGACATTTGCAAGTATAACCTTTACACTAAATTTGGTGCTTCTTTTTGCTAATCAGGAGGATACGGTATAGCTATACACATGTAAACAGTTAGATATCTTAATTTGCATTTGTTCAGATTCTTAATTTTTATATTTTTTGAATATTTTAGAAAATGGTGAATGATACATCTTATTTACTAGATTATGCTTCATTTTTTCCTTGTGATTTGCATCAAGTTCTCTTTGAATGGAAGCTCAAATTCAATTACAAATACACAAAAACTGCATTTTATTTTTTTCTTAAATTAAATAAATCTACCTTTAAATGTACTGGAAACACAAGACAAAAACTTTGTCAAGGTTTATCAAAGCATGTTTTGGATTTAAAACTAACTGACCAATTAAACAAAGAAAGTTAGTAAATTGAATTGATTATTTCTTGTCACCGTGTCCTTTTAAGATTTTAGAACTAGTAGATCTCATCCTCTCAAATGTTGTTATTCATAGATTGGAAGACAAAAACAAGCTGTCCTGCTTTGTCAACTCCCAGTTGGTTTCTTAACTTTGAATGAGTAGTAATTTAACTGATCCTGTTGAATAATCTGAAGTGAAGAAAATATTCTTTCTGTATCTGTAGAAGAGGCTATTGCTGTCAAAAGTCATTTTAACATTCAGTAACTTCCGGTTTTAGGTACTTAGTCAGTGACTTCCACCAGTTCAGAGGTCTGACTTTCTTTAAAACTTGGTAGCAAATGTGCTATTTAATATTATTTTTTTGATTTCATTTAAATACTTTCAATAGATTATAATAAATTGATGCTTAACATTTATTGTCAATTTCCAATTTAATCTTAAATGGATTTAGTTTTAAAAAACAAACTTGTATTTAATTAAAGTTAAAAAAATCCAATTTAAATAAAAAATATTTTTTAAATCTTTGACTTTTATCCACCCTGACTATGCCTGACTTTCATTATCTTCAGGTAGTGCTTGAGAATAGATGGCCAGGCATAAAATAGCCTTCTATTCCTAAAGGCTAATATTCAGAAACCAAAAGTAAGGTCACTTTGTGGTTTAAAAAAATGTAAAATTTACCATATGGTTTCATTCATTGTATCTAAGCAGTAGAAAATGATAACGTTTTCCAGGACTGGCTTTGCCCTAACTAATGTTTCCTCAGCCATTTTAGTGTAGGAGATTATTTCCATCATTCCTTATCAAAGTCTGCCCTGGGCCACAGATGGCTTATCAGTCTGAGAGTTTATGTCTCATCAGTTTCCATAGCCAATGGTACAAAAGGGAGCAATATAGCTAGCATCACGTCCAGCCCCCTTTGTTTTCCCTAATCCTATGGGTCAGGTACCCATTCGGCTGCTGATGGAATACAGCCTTCAGTGTGAAATAGAGCAATCCTTGAACTCGCAACTTCTAGGATTGTAGTCAAGCAGTTTAATCACTCAGCCTCTGCACCTCTATTGTTCTTTGTAATAAGGAATTATTCCAACCTGTTACATTCAAATTTGCATGACTAGTTGTGTAAAAATATCATAAGAATGGGATGTATCCAGTAATTGCCATGTAAATGTCACCATTGCTATGACATAATTTTAACGACACCTGGGAGAAAAATGTGTAATGTTTTGGGCTTCGGTTAATCATTCCCACAGTGTTAATATATGTAAACTCAATATCAGTCTTGTCTTTACAGCTCTTTTGTATGCAATCCAATATTTCCAATATGAGAAAGTAAATGAATAATACAGTTGAATGTGGATAAAAATATCACTTGCTTGAAGTGACCAGCTAAATTTGAAAATGAGTGATTAATCATCTCTACATATTCTGGCAGGTCTCTTTATGGCTTTATGAAATGTACATACAATCCTGTCCGTTTTAATGGCCACATATATGGCAAGATCCTAAGCTAATATAAAGTGTGTAATACTACTGCAGTGGAAGTCAGTGGATTTAAACCAGCTGAGATCTTTACTCTGCTTATGAAATTAAGAAAACTCTTAATCTCTGTGGGCCAGATTCTGATACCCATAATTTGTGTTGAATAGCATCATACTACACAAGTATCTCCAGTGACTTTGTTGGGGCAATTTCTGAAGGAAGATGCTACTCCCTGTGAATAAAGGGATTGGAATCTAGCACTTTACATCTGGGCATGTGTGAGTGGAATTCCACATGCATTAAAATGAGCACAAACCAGTTTGACAGGCTCAGTTTTTAAGAGAGAGAGAGACATTAATTGTGTTCGCAAAAAGAAAAGGAGTACTTGTGGCACCTTAGAGACTAACAAATTTATTAGAGCATAAGCTTTCGTGAGCTACAGCTCACTTCATCGGATGCATTTGGTGGAAAAAACAGAGGAGAGATTTATATACACACACACAGAGAACATGAAACAATGGGTTTATCATACACACTGTAAGGAGAGTGATCACTTAAGATAAGCCATCACCAACAGCAGGGGGGGGAAGGAGGAAAGCCTTTCATGGTGACAAGCAGGTAGGCTAATTCCAGCAGTTAACAAGAATATCAGAGGAACAGTGGGGGGTGGGGTGGGGGGGAGAAATACCATGGGGAAATAGTTTTACTTTGTGTAATGACTCATCCATTCCCAGTCTCTATTCAAGCCTAAGTTAATTGTATCCAGTTTGCAAATTAATTCCAATTCAGCAGTCTCTCGTTGGAGTCTGTTTTTGAAGCTTTTTTGTTGAAGGATAGCCACTCTTAGGTCTGTGATCGAGTGCCCAGAGAGATTGAAGTGTTCTCCAACTGGTTTTTGAATGTTATAATTCTTGACGTCTGATTTGTGTCCATTCATTCTTTTACGTAGAGACTGTCCAGTTTGGCCAATGTACATGGCAGAGGGGCATTGCTGGCACATGATGGCATATATCACATTGGTAGATGCGCAGGTGAACGAGCCTCTGATAGTGTGGCTGATGTGATTAGGCCCTATGATGGTATCCCCTGAATAGATATGTGGACAGAGTTGGCAACGGGCTTTGTTGCAAGGATAGGTTCCTGGGTTAGTGGTTCTGTTGTGTGGTGTGTGGTTGCTGGTGAGTATTTGCTTCAGATTTGGGGGGCTGTCTGTAAGCAAGGACTGGTCTGTCTCCCAAGATCTGAGAGAGCGATGGCTCGTCCTTCAGGATAGGTTGTAGATCCTTGATGATGCGTTTGAGAGGTTTTAGTTGGGGGCTGAAGGTGATGGCTAGTGGCGTTCTGTTGTTTTCTTTGTTGGGCCTGTCCTGTAGTAGGTGACTTCTGGGTACTCTTCTGGCTCTGTCAATCTGTTTCTTCACTTCAGCAGGTGGGTATTGTAGTTGTAGGAATGCATGATAGAGATCTTGTAGGTGTTTCTCTGTCTGAGGGGTTGGAGCAAATGCGGTTATATCGTAGCGCTTGGCTGTAGACAATGGATCGAGTGGTATGATCTGGATGAAAGCTAGAGGCATGTAGGTAGGAATAGCGGTCAGTAGGTTTCCGATATAGGGTGGTGTTTATGTGACCATCGCTTATTAGCACCGTAGTGTCCAGGAAGTGGATCTCTTGTGTGGACTGGTCCAGGCTGAGGTTGATGGTGGGATGGAAATTGTTGAAATCATGATGGAATTCCTCAAGAGCTTCTTTTCCATGGGTCCAGATGATGAAGATGTCATCAATGTAGCGCAAGTAGAGTAGGGGCATTAGGGGACGAGAGCTGAGGAAACGTTGTTCTAAGTCAGCCATAAAAATGTTGGCATACTGTGGGGCCATGCGGGTACCCATCGCAGTGCCGCTGATTTGAAGGTATACATTGTCACCAAATGTGAAATAGTTATGGGTCAGGACAAAGTCACAAAGTTCTGCCACCAGGTTAGCCGTGACAGTATCGGGGATACTGTTCCTGACGGCTTGTAGTCCATCTTTGTGTGGAATGTTGGTGTAGAGGGCTTCTACATCCATAGTGGCTAGGATGGTGTTTTTAGGAAGATCACCAATGGACTGTAGTTTCCTCAGGAAATCGGTGGTGTCTCGAAGATAGCTGGGAGTGCTGGTAACGAAGGGCCTGAGGAGGGAGTCTACATAGCCAGACAATCCTGCTGTCAGGGTGCCAATGCCTGAGATGATGGGGCATCCAGGATTTCCAGGTTTATGGATCTTGGGTAGCAGATAGAACCTACAACTACAATACCCACCTGCTGAAGTGAAGAAACAGATTGACAGAGCCAGAAGAGTACCCAGAAGTCACCTACTACAGGACAGGCCCAACAAAGAAAACAACAGAACGCCACTAGCCATCACCTTCAGCCCCCAACTAAAACCTCTCAAACGCATCATCAAGGATCTATAACCTATCCTGAAGGACGAGCCATCGCTCTCTCAGATCTTGGGAAACAGACCAGTCCTTGCTTACAGACAGCCCCCCAATCTGAAGCAAATACTCACCAGCAACCACACACCACACAACAGAACCACTAACCCAGGAACCTATCCTTGCAACAAAGCCCGTTGCCAACTCTGTCCACATATCTATTCAGGGGATACCATCATAGGGCCTAATCACATCAGCCACACTATCAGAGGCTCGTTCACCTGCGCATCTACCAATGTGATATATGCCATCATGTGCCAGCAATGCCCCTCTGCCATGTACATTGGCCAAACTGGACAGTCTCTACGTAAAAGAATGAATGGACACAAATCAGACGTCAAGAATTATAACATTCAAAAACCAGTTGGAGAACACTTCAATCTCTCTGGGCACTCGATCACAGACCTAAGAGTGGCTATACTTCAACAAAAAAGCTTCAAAAACAGACTCCAACGAGAGACTGCTGAATTGGAATTAATTTGCAAACTGGATACAATTAACTTAGGCTTGAATAGAGACTGGGAATGGATGAGTCATTACACAAAGTAAAACTATTTCCCCATGGTATTTCTCCCCCCCACCCCACCCCCCACTGTTCCTCTGATATTCTTGTTAACTGCTGGAATTAGCCTACCTACTTGTCACCATGAAAGGCTTTCCTCCTTCCCCCCCCTGCTGTTGGTGATGGCTTATCTTAAGTGATCACTCTCCTTACAGTGTGTATGATAAACCCATTGTTTCATGTTCTCTGTGTGTGTGTATATAAATCTCTCCTCTGTTTTTTCCACCAAATGCATCCGATGAAGTGAGCTGTAGCTCACGAAAGCTTATGCTCTAATAAATTTGTTAGTCTCTAAGGTGCCACAAGTACTCCTTTTCTTTTTGTGAATACAGACTAACACGGCTGCTACTCTGAAACCATTAATTGTGTTCTAAACAGGAAGACTAGCACAGATGACATCAGTAAATGACTATTACTAGAAAACCTGCCTAAGTGGATTTTTTAGCTGGCTTTCTTTTAACCTAAAAGCAATAGTGCTTTCTGCTGGAGCTGAAAGCTCTTACTAAATTAATATTTTTCAGCCTGCTTTTTCTCCCCAATATTTCCCTATGTCAGAGAAATAGATGCCAGGTTTATCCTAATTCTATTTTTTTTTTATGACAGTGGAAGTAACATGTTTTCTTGCTGGAGGCTGGGGTTTAATAGTCTCAAGACTTCCATTCATTTTCCAGAGAAGCAGTTTTTACAAATTCCTTTCTTTGCAGCAGCATTTTTGCCTTTTTTTTTTAAATCTTTGCATAATACTTTAAGACTGTCTCTGCTCAGTAACAATAGGTCATCTCATTTCATAAAGTTGTTGGAGCTGGTGACATGCTATTGATATAAGCAACAGCATGATCATAATTTAGCCATTAAGCCATTATTCTTTTTTTTTTCTGTCTTGTCTGGTTTTTTGGTAACTGTCTCCAAACTATTAGAAGTAAAACTGTATAATGTGCTTAGTTTAGTTGCGTGACCTGACCTGCCACTGCTAGTGGCAAAAGTTCACAATTTGGATTTATTTTATCCTTTATATTTACATTGCTGAAAGATATATGTCAGAAATACTGGAGCTCTGTAATTCAGTGCTATTCAGGGGAGCTGGAATAATTTGTATAGTGGGGGTGCTGAGAGCCTTTAAACAAAACTGTAAACCCTGTATATAATGGAAACCACTTCAAGCCAGGGGGTGTAGCAGCACCCCCAACACTTAGTTCCAGCACCTGTGGTGCTAATCTCAAGTTCTGTTGTTCATGGTTCTCTTCATGGTTTCTTAGTTTCACTTCTTGGTACATAAAAAGAAAAGGAGTACTTGTGGCACCTTAGAGACTAACATTTATTTGAGCATAAGCTTTCATGAGCTACAGCTCACTTCATCGGAGCTGTAGCTCACGAAAGCTTATGCTCAAATAAATTTGTTAGTCTCTAAGGTGCCACAAGTACTCCTTTTCTTTTTGCGAATATAGACTAACACGGCTGCTACTCTGAAACCTGTCATTCTTGGTACATAGTAAGCTTTGTGAGACAAGAACACAAAATAATCTATTTTCCCGTGAATATTTTTTTAAACAATGACAGTGGTTACCCTTGAAATATCGTTATTGAACTTTATACACCAAGAGCATCACGCCCTTTTATTATTATAATTGTTTTCTTCCTGATTATTTGTCAAGGATTAGGACAGTGAAAAGTTTAGTGCGCTTGAAAGCATTTTTATTGATTGGTTCACCAAAGTGTTTCTAAACAAGGTGCGACACCAAAGTGTCACATGGAAAGATATTGCACCCTGAAATGGCGTAATACATTTTAAGTCTGGAAGAGGAACTCTTTTTTGGTCAGCTGGTTTGACCTCCTGCATCATGCAGGCTTTAGGATTTCACTCAGTGATGTTTGCACTGAGTCAAATGACTTGTGGTTCAGCGACAGCTCCTTTTTTAGAAAGACAGCCAATCTAGATTTAAAAACTTCAAATGATGGAGAATGAATCGCACCCCTGGGTAAATTGGTCCAATGGTTAGTTGAAAATGTGTGCCTTATTTCCTGTTTGCATTTGTCTTGCTTCAATTTCTAGTTATCTGATCTTGTTTTGCCTTTGTGTGAACATCTCTTGCATTTTGCTCTACTTCAGTTCTGATAAGGACTGCTGGGGCTAGTAAGCAAAAACATTGACTCACCTGATACTAAAGCAGGAATGAAGCAAGTGGGTTATCGGAATAATGTGATCTTAAGCATCCGTATTTGCCACCTATATCTCACTGCATGACAAAGATAGAAATGAGTGTTGAAAACCACAGCTCTCCAGTGTAACCATATAAGACGGATATTTCTGAACCTGATGGTTTGGAAGGCTTGTGGCAGTAAAGCTGTCACCTCTCCATCAGCCTAGCAGGACTTTTTGGTCTAAATATAACCGGTCCCAGACCCACATCAATGCAATTATCATTCAATACAAACATCCCGTTGACATCCTGAGGATGGTTGATTTTGGAAGATATTTTGTGTCTTTGAGTTTTGCATGCATTACACAATTATAGTCACCTATATTTTTACTGCTTTTGTTACCAAACACCAGGGCAAAAAAGCAACATTCAGTCTGTGAAGGCATTTTGTTCCCTGCTGTTGTCAAAATGCACTCTTTTTACTGCACCAGTTTTACCATCCTGCCACCCCCTCTTTACTGCTCTGTACCGCTGTGCTTGGGTGATGTGTAGTTTCAGGCCTGAACCATAGAATTGTCTAGTTCTCTGTAAGATTAAAATCCATTAATGTATTTCACAAAGCATACTGTCTTTGCAAACGAGTTTAAATGAATTATTCCAAGTAAAAACAATTGCATGAATGCAACGTACAGAACTCTGTCCTGCTCCTGCTGGAGTCAGCTTAAAACTTCCAGGGTCTGATTTTCAAAAGAGTTAAACATCCACAGCTACCACTGACTTTGAGTTGGAGTAGTGGGTGGACAGTGCTTCTGATTTCAGTATAACATTGTAAATTTTCTCAAGGTAGCCCACAAGAGAGACTTCTTCTCATGCTATTGGAAGTCAATATTACATGATTCTGAGTCATTTAAAAAAATAAATCAAACCTATTTAGAGGTGCTTCAAAGTCGACTGTTATGGACAAGTATTACAAAAGAGTTACAGAGAGGTTGTAAATTAGAAGTATATTCTCTTTTAAAAGCTTTCATGCTGCATCTAAGTTTGGAGAGTCTGAGTTCTGTAAGATTATTTAAATGAACTTGTTTGTGCAAAGATATACTTTATAAGAGTATTGGATGGGGGCCTGGATTGTGGGCTGGGGCTGATCAGTTTTTCTGGCTGTTCTACACATGTATCTATCTATCTATCTATCTATCTAGACTAGACCAAACGACCTCTCAAATTCCCTTCCAGTCCTAAGATTCTATGAGTCTATGCTTTTTGAGTGCGTGAACATGCAACCATTGCATGTGGGTAAATCTCTCACACCTTGTTTAATATACAGTCATTACATAACTATAATATAGGCTGCTGCTAATGATAAATGGAAATTCTGCTTGTGAGGAAAGCTAAATGTAAAGCCATTGTTACCTTTTTGGTTTCATCTTTTTTGGGAGATCTGCCATATTGGACTATTATTTTCAAATACTTTCTCTGGTCCCGTCTTATCCTTTGTAAGCAAGTAATATTACCACTATTTCTTTTTGATTCATATAGAATAAGTGCTGCAAAGAGTAGCCTTGGATTACTAATAATTGGCTGGCAGGTGGCTCTACAAGAATAAAAAGTAAGCCAGCATCCCCTAATAAAAATCTACCACAATACTAAGGGCCTTATCAAAGGCTCATTGAAGTCAATGGGAGTCTTTCTAAAGACTTCAAAGGGCTTTGAATCAGGCCCCAAGTAATATATTAGTGCCTCTTAACTTAGGCCCTGATTAAACAAGGTACTTATGCCCATGACCAACTGTGTATACATGTGTAGTGGGACTAGTCATTTACTTAAAGTAAGGCACATGTTTGAGAGGGTAGTTGAATTTGGGCCACAGTGATCCAATTTTTCACTATTATTTCATAGTTGTTACTGTCTTTTTAAATAATTGAAACATGCCCTATCTTTCCTGGTTAAATAACGTTCTTAGATGAATACTAAAAATAAAATGGTTAGAATTTAAAGTTACACACTGCAGACCTTACCCAAGATAGGAAATGGAGGGCATACAAGGGTAGAATTCAACCCGCTGTACTTGAACAGTTCTGACGTGCAGAATTTTTAATATAGTCCCTAAAAGCACTCAATGTACTATAATCTCTTGTTTGTATTCCTACTATCATAAATGTTTCTAACTAAACCTAAAATCCCCCCTGTGCTACAGTGTCCCCTTGTTAGGAAACGTTTTGTAAAAGGTTTTTAAAAGTCGGGCTAGATGTTCAGCCAGTGTGATGCTGTAGCTCAACTAGGCGTTATGGGCTTGATGCAGGGATGACTGGCTGAAATTCTCTGGCTTGTCTTGTGCAGGCAGGCAGACTAGATGACCATAATGGTCTCTTTTTTTTTTTGGCCTTAGAATCTACCAGTAAATTGGCGCAGCTTCATTGGAATGAGTGTTGTTTCCAGAAGGATTGCAATGTGCTTAGCAGGTGTGTCATATACACTATGTAGTCCACCAGCTCAGTCCCTGCAAATCAAGCAAAGTTTCATAGTATTTTACTGCCCATCTAAAATACATTTTCTCTTGATAGGAAACATCTTTTAAAAATGGGTACAAAAATGGTTATTGCAAACATAGCTGCACCAGCCTTTGTGGATGGAACATGATATTGCTAAAACCATTTGTAAAAACAATTTTCCATAATTTTAGCCAAATCCTGCTCACTTTACTTATGATTGCAGACTGATGCAAACGAGCATATTTGTGTGAATATATTGAGCAGAATTTGCCTTATCTCTTTGCAAACAGTGGTTTTACAAAGCGGTGCTGCAAAGCAGCATCAAAACCACATAGGCTAGCCTAAATAGAGCCATGAACTGAATTCTGAACGCTGACCAGGCCTTCAGCTGGTGTAAATTTCCATTGAGGCTTTACTGGAGAATCTAGTGGAGTTAAAGGGAAAGCCTTGGAAAAAGTACGGGGAGGAGGAGGTGGTATCTGTGAGGGGCTTTGTGCAGCAGCAGCAAGGGGGTCTTGAGATAGCAACGAGGCTTCAGCCCACGTAGGAGCACCCGGGGACCATGCAAAGCGCAGATTCTCATGCGTGCAATGTTTATAAAATGTCTAGTAGTACATTTGGCTCAGTTTCTGCTTTAGCTTCACCATTGTGAATGGTGTCACCAGAACCTCTTGATGATGGAATTGCAGCCCCACAGATCCAGGTTACCTGTTGTTGGCTCCCCCAGGGGATATCTTCAAAGGCAGCTAACGGATTTAGGAGCACAATCTCATTGACTTGTGCAATTGGCTTCCGCTGGATTAATATGTTGTTGTTTTTCCCTTTTATCACATCCTCCCAACAGTCAGTAGTATTCAGTAAGTACAGGTGATCAGATAAAAATGGCTTCCACTTAATTTTGTTCCATCTGTCCTTTTCTATCACACCATGAACTTTTTTTACCACACTTCCTTTGGCCTTTTTTCAAGTTTCTACGAGTACATCCTGATTGCTGAGTGACGTTTAGTATGGGGGAAACTCTTTTAAACCCCTCTGTCAGCTCATGAGATAAGTATACTTGAGTGAGTTGGACATCACAATAGCAGATAGAAGGCCAAAGAAGCATGGGATTGAGGAACTGTCAGTTAACGATCATGAAATAACTGCGTCTGTATGTGTGCCAGCAGGATATGAATGATTTTCATTTTTATTTTAGCTCCGGAATCATGAAAAAAGGGGCTTGTCAAAACCGATACATTCTCACAAGTTCACTTTTTACAAGTTCAAGTATGCCAATAAACAGAGTGACAGAAATAGATATTCTATCGAAGTACTGAAAAGTTTTTTGGTTTACAGCTTGTCTTTGCTGCTTATCACTATCAAGGGGCTCTTCTACCTCTCATGATCTTTTTAGTTCCTGAAAGAAGAAAACAGAGTGGTGTGCTTGTCAGTGCTTTTATGGGAGGGTTCTCTTTCATTCCCTTCAATCAACACACTGGCAACAGTTGTGAATCATGTTTCCCCAAACTCTTACTGGCAACACCAGGAGGGCAAAGAAGGGCTTGTGTTCCCTCCTTCACACTAGTTACACCGCCAATGAGGCATTCAGTGACGTACAATGGGGTAGTGTGCTGCAAAGATTGAGTGCTCCTTTTGGATGGGGTGGGGAAAGGGATTGTTGTTTTTGCACAGTAGGAGCCAGCATTCTGGAACAAACTACTTTAGAAAGTGCAGATTCTCTCTCTCCTCCTCCTCCATGATCAGGATAAGAAATGTATTACACAAAGAAACTTCATGCTGTTTGTGTTTTTCCTTTCACCCCTGCCAGATATTTTTACCAAGTGAAAAGGGTTCTGAAAGCCCTGTAATGAACATCAGTCTTGAACATTTTTTTGTATGCGTGCTACTAATGGTTGGTAATTATACCTCTTTTCAAATATTCAGCAGATCTGACTTTTCTCTTTCTTTGGGAAGGGGAGAAAAATCCCTTTTCTGTAACTAAGTGGTTGATGTACTTGGGAGCAAACCTGTAGCTGCATTGTTTAGAAAGTGGGAAGAAAGTGAAAAGTGGCAGGTTAATTACTGAGCCGGGATGCCAATAGAGACAAATAAGGTGCTCACATCTGTAAAATGCTGTCTTCTAAAATACAAGGATTTAGTTCTGCAACAGGAACTCTTATCTCAGTAGAATTATAGAGACGTCTACGAGCTAGAAATTTGAGCAAGCTGAAGAGGAAAAAAATCAGTATTGTGTTACAAGGGCATTATTATTATTTTTAGTGAATATAATGTCTCTGCTTAGTGCTGCTTTTAAAAGAGACTTGTGTTAGAATTTTGGACATACTTTTTGGTCTAAAGTGCCCCATTCATATCTTCCTTCTGGTAAGTAAGAAGCTGAGGCTGATGTTAATCTGGCCCTATGACTGCCACATCAACTCCCTCTTCCTACATCCTTATTACCACTGGTATATACTCTGCTTAGCTACTGAGACCAAGCAGCAGTGCAGTTCAGATGAGCCTTGTCCTTTTTAAGATCATAAGACAGTGTATATATTTCCTTAGATATTTGTCAGAGTACTCCAGAATTTTAGAAGAATTTGTATATTGCAGAGGACTCACTGATGCCCCATTTCAAACAAATTAATCTGTTTTCTTTGTTTTTTCTTCTTCAAACATTTAAGGTTCTTGTGAATGTAGAAGAGTTTTGGATATTGTCTCCATGGTCCTCTGTTTAAATGATCATATTTAATAACAGGCTATTTGTCACTGAGGCTGTTAAATGATTTGTCATTTTGAAGCATGTCTCATGATGGGTATATTTTTAAACTAAAGTAGAAACACTTCAGATACTTGCCTTGCATTCTGTTCTTGTGGGAATGATTCAATCACATTAGACAATCTTCAACATATTTTAAAGTTAATAAAAATAGGAACCTGCTAAAAGTTCCCGAATCTTGGCATGTTACTGGTTGGTTTGCTAGTCAGAGTTGGAGATGGAAGAGTTGTAAACCTTTTTGACTTGTATAAGTTAGGTTAAGGCTTTGGACACAGACCTCAATAAGTTGCAGTGTCCCAGGAGATAGCCTCCAGAGATCCCTGTGAAGCACCGTATCCCTCCCTGGCTTTAGGAATGTAGTGATTTGCTGCTGACCTATACTAACAGCAAATCACAAAATTGCTGTTCTAGTCTGCACTGCCTGGTGCATGAGGGAATGGGAAAAGCCAAGCTCCGCTCCCTCTTCTCAGCCCACCTGCTCTAAAGCAGGCAACTTGCAATTACTCGTGTGTGCTCAGACCCAAGGCCTGGGTAACTGTTGTGGGCATGCAAGAGGGGTTCTTTCACCACCTACGTGCCCTGTGTTGACACTCAGCCCAAGTCACAACCTAACCTTATGTTAATTTGAAATGCAGGGAAGCAACTCTAGAGATTATAACAAGCATTTTAAAAGCTACAGAAATATATATTTTTTCCTAATACATTTTGCAGCATATCACTTAAAATAAGAACATAAGATGCCTCCTGAACTTTCCAGTTAGGATCTGTATTTGTCCTGTTCTCTCTCTATGAACTCAGCTCACTGCATACATGGCTACTGCTATAACTTGATGGTGATTTTTTTTCTAATCTTGGCTCTCTCTGGGAAATTCCCTTTAAAAAAAGTTTTTCTCTACCATACTTTTGTCCTATATCTGTTTGGGAGGCTGCACACACCAATGAACAAGGCATCGGATGTGGGGCCTGGGTTGTGTGCTGGGGCTGATCTGTTTTCCTGGCTGTTCTACACATTTATATTACATGCAACCATTGCATGTGAGTAAATCTCTGACACTCTGTTTAATATGCAGTCATTACATAACTATAATATAGGCTGCTGCTAATGATAAATGGAAATTCTGCTTGTGAGGAAAGCTAAACGTAAAGCCATTGTTACTTTTTTGGTTTCATTAATCTTTTAAGGGAGATCTGCCATATTGGACTATTATTTTCAAGTACTTTCTCTGGTCCCTTCTTATCCTCTGTAAGCAAGTAATATTATCACTATTTCCTTTTGACTCATATAGAATAAGTGCTGCAAAGAGTAGCTTTGGATTAATAATAATTGGCTGGCAAGTGGCCCTACATGAATAAAAAGTAGCCAGTATCCCCTGATTAACATGCACACAATCTCCTTACACATTCAACAACCCCTGGGAAAATAAGGATGTCAGTTGTGGTATGTAATGCGGCTAGCCGGGGCTTGACCCTCTCTGGGGTGGCGGGGAGCCACACCTGCTCACTACACACAGATAATGTTTGGGGGAATTAGTCCGGCCGCGGGAGTCTCCCTCGACAGCCCTTACGGCAACTGAAAAAAGCACCGTAAGCCCAGGCCCTAGATCAGGGCGGGGCAACAATAAGTCAGGTGCTCAGGCCCTCCGGCAGGGGCTGAGCAGTAGCAAATATTCTATAGAAATAGGCCCAGGCCCTGGGTCAGGGCGGGGCAAGCAAGTCAGTAGCTCCGGCCCTCAGGCCGGGGCTGAGCAAACAGTTCCATGTTAGCAGGCCCAGGCCCTAAAGGACCTGGAAGATGGGGAGACGGCCACCCACAAGTTGTGGGTCAGGGGGGACGCAGGCACTCCCACCACACTGCGTCCCAGCCCGGGGCCCTAGCAGCGGCAGAAGACCCGCTGCTGGGTCAGTGGGGATCCTGGCCACAACACACTGACATGGGCTCTGGCAGTGCTGCAGCCAGACTGGGGTCAGCTGTCCCCGGGCCACTTCCTAATCCCCCCTCTTGGGGTACCTGGGTCCAGGCGGTGTCCTCTGGGGCGTCCAGCACCAGGGGTTCCTCAGGGTAGCGGGCAAGCAGCAGGCCCGGCAACTCCTCCAGGTAGCGGCCGCAGGGCAGGTCCGGCAACTCCTGGCATGCACTGTGGGCCGAGGGGGCTTCCCAGTCGTGGGCCAGGCTGGAGGCGTCTGGCTTCCCCAGCGGCTGGGCCCTCAGTGAGCTCTGCGGGCGAGCTTTTATACTTCCGGGTCGCTGCCTGACCCTCTGAGGGGCGGGCTCAGAGCTCCCTGGCTCCGCCCACTCCAGCAACCGGATGGGCTTGTCCCTCTCTGGGGCAGCAGGGAGCCACACCACCTCACTACATGGTACCACTAGTTCAACTTCATTAATTCTTATGTATTTTAATATATGATTCCATTATCTTCTTTCTTATGTCAGTAGTGATATGAGTCTAATTTTGCTCTTGCTATTCTCAGAATAAAGGAAAAATAATTACTTTTAAACAATCTCAGCTCCTGCCTGTCGGTTTTGATACCATGTAATTAATAAAAAGAAAAGGAGTACTTGTGGCACCTTAGAGACTAACAAATTTATTAGAGCATAAGCTTTCGTGAGCTGTAGCTCACGAAAGCTTATGCTCTAATAAATTTGTTAGTCTCTAAGGTGCCACAAGTACTCCTTTTCTTTTTGCGAATACAGACTAACACGGCTGCTACTCTGAAACATGTAATTAATGTGATCATGGACTCTGTTCCCTTCCTAAGAAACCTCCTGATCCAGAGCCCATTGATGTCCATAGGAGCCTTTCAATTGACTTCAGTGAAATTTGGATGAGATGAGACCTTTTCAGCCAAATCCTGTAATCAGAAAACTCTCATTTCCTTTAACACTTTTGCCTGCAAAAGGACTGCAGGATTTCACCCTAAATAATTCACTGTTGGCTGACTAGCTCTTTTCTTCCAGTTGTCTCCTTGTACATTTCCAATGTTTCTGTTGTTTAATTGCCCCTTTCCCCCCTTAGTGAGTAAGAAATAATGAGGTTGTTCCAACAAGAAAGGAAATGCGTTTTGACTCCATTGTGTCACAGTGCCACTTTGGAGGTGATTTCTTTAACTTGTGTTAAGCTCCTGTTGCCAGTTCTTTCAGATGATTATCATTTTGTAAACATTACATAGTAGGTTGCGGAGTGCCAGCTGCTTTCTGTTTTCTGTTCAGTAAAACGTACAGTGCAGCCCATTCCCATGGTGAACTTGCCTTTGGTTCCCATGTTATTAGGCATCATTGGCACCAGTGCCCAGAAGAGGGCCAATGTTCAGTAATTCATAAACATAGGGGCGGTAGTGCGCTCAGCGTTAGAAGCAGTGAGGGCGAGATGTGGTACCTAGAATGAGGGGGCAAATTAAAACACTGAACAGGTTTCAGAGTAGCAGCCGTGTTAATCTGTATTCGCAAAAAAGAAAAGAAAAAGCACTGAACTTAATTCATTTCAGTAAAAGGAGAGAGATTCATTTGGCAATGAAAGCTGTAAGCGCTGCTATACCATGTAAACCTGATTTCCTCTTAGCTTGTTTGTACATTGGGGTCCTGACCAGGTAC
Source organism: Dermochelys coriacea (assembly GCF_009764565.3). Taxonomy (NCBI): domain Eukaryota; kingdom Metazoa; phylum Chordata; order Testudines; family Dermochelyidae; genus Dermochelys; species Dermochelys coriacea. The sequence continues at coordinate 202,431,040 of NC_050070.1, read as the reverse complement.
CCACTGATACCCAGGGTACGTCTACAGTGCACCACCACTGGTGGCGGTATGTAGGACACATGTTGCCGTATGCAGCAGTGAAAGGCTCTGGCAGGGGGAGACATTTGGAAAGACTCCAGCAGCGGGGAAGGGCTCTGACAGTTTCCTGTGGTGAGGAAAGGCTCTAGCAATGGGGAGTTGCCAGAGCCTTTCCCTGCTGCCAGAATCTTTCACTACAGCTGGGAAATGCTCCCACAGTGGGGAGGCAGTGTAGCTGGAAGAGTATTTGTGTAGAGTAGGGAACATACCCAGAGCATTCAGGTGTTTCTTTTCGTACTCGCCGAATCAGTGCCTCGCCATCTACTCTGCTATTTATACGCATGTCAGGGGGGGTGCGCAGTGCATGTATTTTACACACCGCCATGTGCTGTGCAGGGACTCTATCCACTGAGTTCAGTGGGCACTGGACCAGTTACCTCAGGCTCATGTTTGTGTAACAAATGCTGGTTTGCTCTCTTTGTTCCTTTTATCCTTTGTATTTTTCAGTGGGCAAATCCTATCCACAGTGCATGACCTGTGGATAAAACCGCTCCAGCAACACAACAATTCTCCTACAGCTGCTGTAGCCCCAGGACCAACCATAGAAGCTCTGTGGCTCTTGTGTCCCTCTCAGTGGATGGGGGAGAGGGAATTGCTAGGGGAGCCATATAACTGTGAAACCCTTGGCCTGGCCTGCCCCTAGGGGAGCCCCTGCAGAGCTGTGCTCTGTAGTTAACTGCAAGGATAAATCCTCTGTCCTGCCTCATCAGTTCTTGACCCTATGTTCCTGCTGGTTGTACAGGGAAGTGAAGGGTAGGATTTGACCCCAGTTCAGTAAGAAATCAATTCCTGTTATAATTACAGTCAGTTCAAATCCATTTCACAAGACCAGAGCTGATAATTGAATCACATTTAAAATATTGAACATCAAAGACATTCATGAATTATCTAGTTTTCAAGAGGACAATGCGCCTGTCTGTTCTAAAAGATGGCACAAAACGTGAGAACATTATTTCAGTTCAGACTTCCTAATGGCTCTTACTATCTATATTGTAAAAAGAAAAGGAGTACTTGTGGCACCTTAGAGACTAACAAATTTATTAGAGCATAAGCTTTCGTGAGCTACAGCTCACTTCATCGGATGCTGTAGCTCACGAAAGCTTATGCTCTAATAAATTTGTTAGTCTCTAAGGTGCCACAAGTACTCCTTTTCTTTTTGCGAATACAGACTAACACGGCTGCTACTCTGAAACCTATCTATATTGTGTTAACATGCATCACTTCTCTACTTAGTCCTTTCATGCATGGGCGCACACAGACAAAAAGAGGGCAGTTGATTTATAGTTAGTGCAAGCAAACAGCAGAAATGGATAATTATGCATATTGTGGAGTAATACATATTTAAAAGTAATTTTGGATGCATTAACTACCCTCTCAAAATGGTATAGTCTTAATAATTTGTTATGGCTAGTTACCATTGTTTTCATAAAGTTCCTTCAGAAAATCTGGAAACCTCTTTTCCCTGAATGGTAGCAATTTTTTTTGCATAGGATAAAACTACCAGTTCATAGATTTTTAAGGCCAGAAGAGACCATTATGATCATCTAGACAGACCTCCAGCATAACACTGGACAAAGAACCTCATCCAATAATTTCAAGTCCATAACTTCTGTTTGAGCAATTGCATAGCTTTAAGGAAGATAGCCAGTCTTGATCTAAACTTCAAATGATGTGAGAGTCCACTGTTTTCTTAAAACCTGATTAATTTTTCACATATGATTGCTGAGGTCTTTGTAAATCATGGTCCCCTAACTTCTCCATACATTTCTTTATGTAGGACTCCTCATTTATCGATTTCTAAATATTATTGCTTTTTAAAATTTAATCGTGTTCTTTTCCAATAGGCCAATTGTAGATTTTGGGGAGCTCCATCTGAGGCAGTGCAAATTACATAATGACACTTCCCAGATTTATATTGGCCAAGCAATATTGGCCAAGCAGGCTGAGATGGGACCTGTCTACAGGGTTGTGTGACAGTTCTAAGGACTTGCTTTCCTGCAGGCAAAAACAACCAAGCTGCTGTACTGATAGCATATCTGCTGGTAATGAAGGAAAAATTAGGTTTTCAGGGGCAGGAAGATTCTTGTTATATTTGTGACAATAGTTAAAGGATCAGAGAAAGTTGTTTTCTTTTAACACTGATCAAGGAATTTCTTAGAATAAGGTGAAAGGGTATATAGCTGAAGCCAGCCATCCTGCCTGATTCTCTCTCTCTCCCAGAGTTAACTCAGACATTAATGGTAACTTTTGGAAACATTCTTATTTAAAAATCTTAGCTAGACAATCTCTTTTATGCTTTTTTTTGCTTATGTGACAGACATGGAGCTGTTGAATTATAATTTATTAATGCTGTGTGGCGACCTGTCTGTTGAGATGTTTACTGTATGGATATATTGGGTTAAATCAACAGCGCTGTTGGAAAAACAAGCAGGAAGTAAAACAATGGCTCCGGATAAGTCACCCAATGTGACAGTTCTATCTCTGAGTTCCAGCTAAATTCCCAAACTTGTTTTGTCACATGGGGTCAAGGCTAGGAGCCACCAAATCAAAATGTACTACAAAGACTTAAAAAGAGTCTGTGTCCACAGATCAGGCAGTTGGGGGGGGGGGGGAGCAGTTCACAACCAGAACTGTTGGGGATGGCTAAAGGACGTAGGCCTGCCTACAGGATGATAGGCCTTTAGGTAAGATAGACATGCATATAGACTGTTACCACTGGTTAGGGACTCCCGAAAGGAAGAACTGCAAATGCCTAACTCACTAAGACCTGCTGGGTAAGCATACATGTGGGTCTATTCTCCAGGACACTGTCCAAGATTGGGAGAATAGCATGATTTCACCCCCGGAGAGGAAAAGGCACACGAGGCCTGACATCTGAAGGAATGCACTCAGAGAGACCAGGAATGTAACAGAGGTGTAGATAGCCCTGTAACTATGGCAGTTTATATTAAAGTCACATGATCCGATAGTTAATATAGCGTTCTTATAAAGGTTCCCATACTTTCTCTGGGCCTTTTGGTAAAAGAGTGCCCATTCCCAAGTTCTGTTCTTTTTGAAAGGAAATGCTGATGAAGCTTTTTAATAATAGCAATGTCACTGTTCTTGTTTCCTCCCTCAGCAAAGGCACATGACTTATCACTATTTTCAGGTTTGATCCCTGTTGCATCTATTAATGAGCTTACTTGCACTTTTCCATTCAGCTTTGTTGCAGTTCAGAATCTGGAGAAGTGCTTCTGTCTATCAGGCTATTGGTGGGGCTTATCAGTCTGAAAGACCCAATCTCAGGTGTGTCCATGAAAGAATCACAGAGAGTCTCTTTTTGCTAATAGTGAACAAGGAACTTTATGAGAACATTAAATAGTGTCATCCTTCACTGTAGTACCTTCACTATAGGATCTTCTCCAGTCCTCTCCTGTAACAGTGTGCATATCCTTGCACTAGGTGCTTCTATTAGCTACTCATTTACTAAATGCAAAACATAGTGTGTAGAAGGTAATTAATAGGCCAGCCTTTGCTGTAAAATCAGTCTTTCTTTCAGCTTCTTGCATGTGCCAATGTGCCTTTGATAAACTTTTGACTCAGCCTTGTTTGTATCAGGTATGTATGCTGCCTTAATTTTAAAATACTGATGCTGTATTCTTACTTTAAAAATATTTTTTAAAAGGAAATGAGATGGGACCTTAGTGAGGATATAAAATGCTAAAGTGCATGGCTGATCAAATCAGTGACAACTAAGAGTCGTAACTAAGGCATATACTTTTATAAGCTATACAAGCACTAGGGTCCCTTGATATAATTCTAGTCATTCATTTCTGCTAGCTAAGAGCAAGGAATGCTTCTTCCCCTATGTATATACCTATTGTGTAATAGCCCCTAGCTTTACAAATACTGCCAAAGTCCAGCTCTAGGAGACAAAGGCCATTTTCCATTCAGATGAGTCACTGTGATAGGCATACAACAAAATGGATGCGCATCATGTTAACAAATACACTGTGGCGAACCTTATTTGGTAGTTTATATAGGTGAGCCTATAAAGTAGCTGCAAGGTTTAAAACAGTGTTGTAGCTGTGTTGGTCCCAGGATACTAAAGAGACAAGATGGGTGAGTGTGACATTCTGGGGTGTAATCCAGAACAGTGAAGGGCTGTGCCACCCCTGCCCTGCAACTTTGGGTGCCTTATCATAGCTTGCTGTAGTAGCTCGCACCTGGGCAGCTTCAAACAGCCTTCCATCATGCAAGCCAAACTCTGAGTGTCTTTGCGTAACTTCAGCCTTCCTGCTGGGTTACACTCTGGCTTTTACCAGCCTTGGTTACCTCTGCAGGGTGACTCCAACACACTCCTAGTCCCAGATTTTCCTTCAGAAATGTATATATTGTACTGCTTAGCCCTCTCCTGGACAGTCCAGAGATATTCAATCTGTTATCCCTTTAAGGAAACAATACTCAAAAACTTGCCACTTTAAGTGGAGTTACCCAGATGATTTAATTTAAACACACTGGATTAGTTTCAATTAAAGAATCAAACAAGTTTATTTAACTACAAAGAAACTGAGTGATTACAGGCAATGAGGCATAGCAGTTAGAAATGATTACAAGAAAAATGCAGATTAAATGCTTCACATTTAAGGGCCTAACTTCACAAACAAGCAAGCTTTCGTGCTGAACAGAGCTCTTCTTCAGGGCCTGTAGCTCGAAAGCTTGTCTCTTTCATAGAAGTTGGTCCAATTAAAAGTAGTACCTCACTATCCTTTTCTCTGTAAGATTTAAACTCATACTGCTGCCTGAAGAGAATAAACAGCACCAGCTTCAGCTGTAGCTCATACAACTTTCTTTATCTTAGTCCTAGACAAACACAGGGAACCATCAGTACTTCAGCATTGCCAGCCCCAACACTCAAGTCTCCGGAAAAACATAAAATTGGCTTTAAAATGAATTATTTTTATTCATCTTCCGGATTCTGAGTTTTTAGGGTATACCCAGGCCACATTTCAAGCTTTCTCTGCAACCATGAGGGCCAGAAACTTGCTTTTAAAAGAAAATGAAAGCTGAGATATTCATGTAATTACATAACTCTGGCACCTGACTTCTTAATAAAAGTATCTCACAACAAAATTGGGAGAGACTCACGATAAAATGAGGAGAATTGCTACCAGGAATACAGTAAGTAAAATATACCCCAGTGCAGAGATCCTGTACAGGCTCTCTTGAGGAATTCCACCATGATTTCAACAATTTCCATCCCACCATCAACCTCAGCCTAGACCAGTCCACACAAGAGATCCACTTCCTGGACACTACGGTGCTAATAAGCGATGGTCACATAAACACCACCCTATATCGGAAACCTACTGACCGCTATTCCTACCTACATGCCTCTAGCTTTCATCCAGATCATACCACACGATACATTGTCTACAGCCAAGCTCTACGATATAACCGCATTTGCTCCAACCCCTCAGACCGAGACAAACACCTACAAGATCTCTATCATGCATTCCTACAACTACAATACCCACCTGCTGAAGTGAAGAAACAGATTGACAGAGCCAGAAGAGTACCCAGAAGTCACCTACTACAGGACAGGCCCAACAAAGAAAACAACAGAACGCCACTAGCCATCACCTTCAGCCCCCAACTAAAACCTCTCCAACGCATCATCAAGGATCTACAACCTATCCTGAAGGACGAGCCATCACTCTCACAGATCTTGGGAGACAGACCAGTCCTTGCTTACAGACAACCCCCCAATCTGAAACAAATACTCACAAGCAACCACACACCACACACCAGAATCACTAACCCAGGAACCTATCCTTGCAACAAAGCCCGTTGCCAACTCTGTCCACATATCTATTCAGGGGATACCATCATAGGGCCTAATCACATCAGCCACACTATCAGAGGCTCGTTCACCTGCGCATCTACCAATGTGATATATGCCATCATGTGCCAGCAATGCCCCTCTGCCATGTACATTGGCCAAACTGGACAGTCTCTACGTAAAAGAATGAATGGACACAAATCAGACGTCAAGAATTATAACATTCAAAAACCAGTTGGAGAACACTTCAATCTCTCTGGTCACTCGATCACAGACCTAAGAGTGGCTATCCTTCAACAAAAAAGCTTCAAAAACAGACTCCAACGAGAGACTGCTGAATTGGAATTAATTTGCAAACTGGATACAATTAATTTAGGCTTGAATAGAGACAGGGAATGGATGAGTCATTACACAAAGTAAAACTATTTCCCCATGGTATTTCTCCCTCCCACCCCACCCCCCACTGTTCCTCTGATATTCTTGTTAACTGCTGGAATTAGCCTACCTTGCTTGTCACCATGAAAGGTTTTCCTCCTTTCCCCCCCCTCCCCGCTGCTGGTGATGGCTTATCTTAAGTGATCACTCTCCTTACAGTGTGTATGATAAACCCATTGTTTTATGTTCTCTGTGTGTGTGTATATAAATCTCTCCTCTGTTTTTTCCACCAAATGCATTCGATGAAGTGAGCTGTATCTCACGAAAGCTTATGCTCTAATAAATTTGTTAGTCTCTAAGGTGCCACAAGTACTCCTTTTCTAGTTTCAAAAGTGGCTTCTACTTTAGGGTGGCTCACTTTCACAGGCTCTGCATGCGCACCACTCCCGTTAACATAAGCTGGAGTATGCCGTACTCAACTTTGGAAAATTCTGAAGAGCTTCTGAAAATCAAGCTCAAGGTGACTCGAGTAGAACAACCAAAAACAGAAGCACCCAATATTAGAGGCTACTTTTTGAAAGTTTGAACCCCAAGGGTGGGATTTTCACAGACATTTCTTGGCAGTCTAATTCAATTCCCATTTAAGTCAGTAAGAATTGTATCACTGATTTCAGTGGGAGCAGAGTTAAGGCCAAAGATAAGTGCTTTTAAGAAACCCATCCTACCTGCTGGGCTTAAGTCAGGAGTAAGGTGTTCATCAGCCTTTGTACAGGCCTTCTGGAATTCTGAATTTCACGCAGAGAGGAAACTGAGATCAGGCTTGTGGTATATATAAGCTCCTACAAATGACTATAAGACCACACAATTGTCATTATATTATATTTAAATAGCACCGAGAGAATCTAATTACGGTACTAGGTACTGTAGAAACATATCGCTGAAATGCAGTCCTTGTCCTGCTGATGAATGGGAGGGTTCCTAACCAAAAGAAAAAAAGAGACACCCCCCCCCAGAAAACCAACCAAACACCACCACCTCCATCTGAAGGCCTCTTCCCTACTTCCCTTTCCCCACCATGTGTAATCCTAGCCCAGTGAAGTTAATGGGTATTTTATCACTGACTTCAGTGAGGCCAGGATTTCACCGCAGCTCTCCTGAATTTTCTCATGGTGAAAGAATACCCCTTCACTGTGTGTCACCATATCTAGAGAGCTGATCTTTATTTTTATTCAGCTTTCCTGCTAGATGCCTTTAGTATACTTGATTTCCTAAGTACCTTGTTAACTGAGAAATCTTCTTCTTCAGAATCGCCTGCCATACAAATTCCATAGCCCAGTTCACTGGCAGACGCTTGGGGCATAACCTCAGCTGGAACTAGCTCAGTGGAGCTCTGACAATTTACACCTGCTGGAGATGTGCCACTTGTGCTCCCTCGTACAATATTATTTTCACTTACTATATAAAGAATAAAATGCTCGTAGGCATCTGTTTCTTGACTCAGAGCAGCATCAGTAGCTGTACTGAGGGGCTCTGTTTGGAACTCTGAAGTGGTTTGTGTAATCAGTTCTATACAGTGCATTATGATATATTAAAAAGTCACTCCCCAGCACTGTCTGAAAATAGTTTGTTTGTTACTGAGGACTTTAGGTATTTATGCCCTTTCACAATGGATTGCTTATTCTGCTGTATGGATGAAATATAAAGCAGATGGTTAATTTTATAACTAGGTGGGGAGGTGATTTGCGCCTTCTTGACAGTACACCTGCTAATTTGTCCCTCAGCACTAGTTAGAGTAGCCACAAGTGCTGCCCTACTAACATGCCGACAAAATGAAGCCCTGATTCTGCAATCTGATCCACAAGGGTAGACTCTGACACCTGTTCAGGAGCCATATTAAGGTCAATGGGGCTCCCACAGAGTAAAGATTGCCTAACTTCATGGCTCAGCTTGCGTGATCGGGTTGCATGGGTGTAAACATGATTGGAATTTTGTCATTAACAATTTTATTTTCAGTTTTCTGTTTGCTGAATTTGATGATCTGTCTTACCCTTTCAAATATTTCCTCATCCAGCCATTAGATTATTATTAGTGTTGCTAATAAAAATAATGAAACAGTGTAATTAAAACAAAAGAGAACAAAACAACACATTTGAAATCAGAATAGAATTGTAAGTAATGCTAGGACTTCATGTGAATGAGTGAGGCATTTCATAGGGCCAAATGTTCCTGCTAGCCCCAACACACTTTTTTTTTTTTTTTTGTTCTAAGGCTGCAGAGGTGCTAATGCACTCCACCTTGTATGCTCCTATAGAATATGTTCTAATTACCTATACAAAACAATCTGTTCCACCTTGCATTTAGCTGTGATGTGGGGAGTTCCTTTCCCAGACCTGAAGAAGACCACTGTGTAGCTCGAAAGTTTGCCTCTCTCACCAACAAAAGTTGGTCCACTAAAAGATATTTCCAACCAGCTTGTCTCTCAACTGAGGAGGGACACGTCCTTGATTTTAGCAGAGGATAAATAATGTTTCCCAGCCGTTTTCCAAAACATGCCTCGGCATCAATGCACATCAAGGGAGTTAGAATGTGGGTCCTATTTTAAAACGTTGGGCAGTTAGTGACTGTTTTTCAGTTTAACTATAATCTATTATCACTGCAACTGAAAGGTTCCAATGGCCTTTTTATTCATATATTCATGAACATTTCCAGGGGTTGTCAATACCCCAATCTGTCTTATAGCCTGAACCTCGTTCTCATATATTATGTTGCCATTCAGGTAACGGATGAAATCTACTCATTCTCAGCTGGAAGTGACTTGTCTGTGCAATATCTCAGTATGATTTATTTCACTGCTAACTTGAGATTTCATGGTGAAGAGAAGTGCTGAGTGCCCATTTGATATCAGACTTGAGGCTGTTTAGTTAGAACAGCCAGGCAAGCCTCAATTAACCATGTTTTTAATTATTTAGGACTGTGTCCCTGAAGTCATACATATAAATCAGAAGTCATGTGGGTGATTTGGCTGGTATTTTAGTATCTAAGGTGATCTCAGTTTTTCCCAGGATTTCATCCCCTGATTTATGTGCAATTAACTTCCTGCTATGCCAAAGCACATGGAGTTAGATCTCATTCTTGTTTTGCGACTCTCCAGCAGAGAGAGAAATTCTCAAGCCTCGCTGGTGCCTAATAAATAATACCACAGTATTTCAAAGACTCAGTACACTAACATACACATTTTCTCTATAGTAAAGTATTGTTCTCTAGGATACAGCTTCCTACTTAATAAGATGTTCCTGGCCATCCATTTCTGAACTGAGAAGCACCCAGGCCTCTGTGATTCTTTGTACTTTCAGGGTCTTGTGTTAGTTTTTGTATTGTACTTTAAACAGCCACAGTTTTTCATTTGTGGTGTATTTTAACTGCTCTTCTGCTGTGCTTCAGTTTACTGAAACCTTTCTTTTTTATAGAGGTGGAAAGGACTTGAGTTTTAAAGCCCAAAGTTAGAGGTCCAAGAAGCTGAGGGTTGATGTACTTTTTAAATCTTAATATGTTTAAAGTTTTAGACAGGTTGTAATCAAGTCTATTTAAGGAGTCTCCCAAAACCCAAAAAAATCCTGTGATCTGCAGAAATATCAACTATGTATGGAATTTGAAGTGAAGCTTTTGAAGTGATCTCAAACATTTTTTTTTAAATGCTACTTTAAAAGGAAACAGTCAGCTGAAGAGCAGGGCTGCAGAGTGAGGGAGACAAGAAAATTTGGTACTGCTCAGAGTGTTCTTATTATATTAGCTGAAGTCTGGCATCTTGTATAATGAATTAGATTTGACAGGCTTATTCTCCTCATTAATGGCTCTAAATTACACTTCCCGGTGCCCCGTGAAGATGGAAGAGTGTGTGTAAGGGGGACAGGGTAGGGCTGCATCATTACTGCTTTGGCTCTGACAATCTGCTCTGTTTCTTTCATACCAGTGAGGCCTGATGGCATCTTCCTAAGGGAAGGGATCAATGCCTGGATCCTGTTCAATTGGGAGAAAAAAGGTTAAATCTCTCTAGGAATCGGACACTTTCTCAGCTTTCAGTGCCTGTTGGAGACAGGGGTGTTGGAAAAGGGAGGGGCAAGGGGACCATGGCCCCACCACTTTTAAAAGTAGGAGGGCTATGCCCTCCCACTTTTTAACTGCTGTAAGGATGAGTGACAGGGATAGGGGATCGGGTCTTGGAGGGAAGAGGCAGCATGGCGGCGGGGCTTCAGGGGAAGGGGCAGTGCAGGGGTGGGGCCATGGTTCAGATGCTAGTGTCCCCCCCCACACACACACACTGTTAGGAAGCTTTCACTGCCCCTGGTTGGAGATACTTCTATAGACAGTGCAGGTGGGAGAAGACAGGAAAGGACATCCTTGGTGAGTTCATCTCATGTCACCTCTCCAGACCACTGCTGGCATTTCAGCATGGATCATTTGTGTTAGTGACTGTCCCAATTCCTCTAGAGTTAAGGAAACAACAGTTGTACTCCAACCTACCCGAATGGCTTTTTGGGACTCTAGGGATGTGGTAGCTAGTGAATTCACATTGTAAACTTTTATGTTCAAGCCTGCTTTAGTTGCTTCATTTTACTTGGCAGGGTTCAGGTGAGGTGGAAAATCTGTTGCTTTGATTTAAAGTATTCTCTTGACTTTACACGTTATTCCCACTGTAGTTAATGCAGGTTACATCCAAAGTGAGCTACAGAGACTATAATTTTTCATATTTCTACACTCATTTGTGTTATAAATAGAAGAGCCCTATGTAGGAGAAATGCAGCCTGACCACAGTGCTCTACTGTCTGTGCACTCTGTCCACCAATACAGGAAGAGTTTTAAAGGGACATGAAGGAGAGGAAGAAGCATCTACCAACCTGCACCTCCTACCCCCTTGGTGAAAAGGAACAGGAAGTGCTACCCACTGTCTCTGAAGCCATGGCACTTAAGCTGGCCAGAATCTGTTTATTTGTCCCCTGGGATCTCCCACAAGGGGTTCCTCAATCAATAACTCTGTTTTTGTGTTTTTCTTGTCTGGGTGGATAACTGCTTAGACGGTTTGCGGTGTCAAAACTTAGAGGTCTTTTGCTTTGATAATTTGACCTTGTTTGCATTGAGAAAAAGTCTCAAGTATATAGAAAACTCTCTTTACAAGTTCTTGAACCCCTCTCTGCACCCAAAGTATTACATTATCAAATGCATCAACAAAACAAATATTAGGTTTGCAGTTAGGCAGCATAGTAAGGATCAGGTCATTATGAAACCAATGCCAATAAAAATTGTATCTGACCCTTCTTTACTAGTATCATTTTGATAGGTATCATTAACATGTGGATTCAGAACATTGAAGCAGATGGAGAACACTAATGGATACCAAGTGCCCATCAAGGCAATGCAGCAGCATCTTCAAAATGGAAAATAACTTAATATAATTTGTTTAGTTTGAATTTCTCAGTGGATGAAAATGCATGGTTGGGACCAGTAAAGACATTGTCATTTTCCATGGAGAAGATTCTTGTAAAGTTAACTGTGTCAGTTACATTCTATGTCTATTCCACTCTTCTGTTAAACCAGTTTTTATCACAATATCCTGTTAAATCCAGTTACTCATTTTGCAACCTAATTCTGAAAGGAGGATACAATCCAAAAATCTAAATAGTAAATGGTTAATCTCATTTGTACAAAATACATTTAATTTACTCAGATTGGTATTAACAGGTTAACATAGGCAGTAGTACGCAGGGCTTAGTAAAACTATTGATGCTTTTAATGTCCATTCATAGATTTGTACACCAAAGCATAGAATCAGTAAGTACTCTTCACACGTGCTTAAAACCTATTGGCATAAATGAAACCAAATTTTGTATAGCCTGTTGGAAATGCATATATGTCTCTATATAAATGTATGTATGCCAGAAGCTATCCAATTGGCTGAGAGGGTCAAGTGATCTAAAAGATTTGTAGTATTGCTTTACTAGCTAATTAATTATTTTTGGTGACTCAGTTAGCTATTGGCTGAGACAAACTGACGTAACCTGTGACCCAAAATAGTGTCTCTAAGGCCATTTGCAAGTGAGCTGTTAGGACATATGTGTGAAACACAAAGTCTTTTTCCACACTTATTTCAGTGGTCGGAGCCCATTTTTGTGGCTTTTTTTTTTTAAATTAGGCTTGTTAACTCACAGCAAATATGGTTTTAAAATAATACATCCGCTAGGCACCAACAGATACAACAAAGTCCCGAGTAAGTTTAAAATCTTACTGTCAGCGTGATTGTGTGAGGGACAGGAAGCGTAAAGTAAAATTTAAATGTACAGACATCCAAGATGGCTGCCACAATTCCTGCTGGGGCTCTGGAGTGAGGAGCGCATTGTCCTGTGATGTAATCAGAGAAGCCTCAGCAGAGAGTAAATAAAGGTTTTTTCATCTTGTCAAGAGTATTGTAAAACATTCACTGGCCCAACCCTGAATTTGACAGTCTGACATGTGGTGCCTGACCCTTTGGGAGCCTAATGAGGACTTTAATGGGGTTACACAGAGACACAGAGGGCTACTCCAGCACTTTCAGTGGCAAGACTGGCCATATATTGCCAATCGCAGTAGGCCGGAAAAAAAAATCTCTATTCTGTGCAGCACTTCAACACATATTTAACCTTAAACCTGTGCTGAAGTCCTAATGAACTCAATGGGACTTAAGCACATGCTCAAAGTTAAGGAGCTAATTGAGTGCTGCCATGAATTAAGGCCACAGTCTACAGCTTTCCATTGTTGGTGTGTATTCTAACCCTACATATTGGTTGAAGAGGACCAATAAACCTGACAAGAAAAGGAATGGCCTCCCAGTAATTGACAGTAGTTCGTGCCTACATATTGCAAAATACAGCTACATTGCCCTTATATGGGAAGAGTCAAACTGATGCAGTCCAGCTCACTGAGAAAGCATGACCTAAGGAAATATAATTGTGGGTCTGACTACTTTCATGTAACCTCACTCTGTTCCCTTGTGCACAGAAAAGTTGGAATTTTTATTACTATGACATTCCTCCAGCATAATTTATTTTTCTTTCTAGGTAGAAATATTTTTCCAATTGCCCTGGAACCTACAGGCTGTCACAGAAGTTTTGGCAACCTTATAATAATTAGTTGATGTGGTTTTATGTGCTGGGATGATTTCTTTCATATATTGCAATTTATCATGATTACATACTGTTATATCTTTTGTAATCCTACTGTTCAACGTACACACATCGTGTGTGCACTGAGATCAGCCCCCTCCATCCCTCCTACCCCCAAATTTTCATCCATCCCCATGCTCAGATTTTTCAGTATCTTTAACTTGTTACAAAGACGTGTTGTTGGAGAATCACAGAGTTCCTTCATAGTGATACCCTTTCTGTTCTTGATTCAGTGACATATGCTCTTTAAATAAATTGGATTCTTCTTTGTTCTTCTATCTCTTCATCAGTAATGCTCTGAATGCTCCATTTCCTCCCAAAAAGGCAAAACACTCCTTGTATTTGCATCCTGAATATCAATGAGCATTAATTACTAATGGCAAAAAGAATAGTGTATTATGTAGGGAGAAATCCTATCATTTGGTCCAGTGACTTATTCTTTTCTCATTTATTATTGCTATTAAATGGTAAGCATTAGAAATTACATTACAACCAGTTTTTCTTCTCCTACCCTCTCAAAATATTTGGAAAAGAGAAGGGAATGTCACTGATTCTGTGAAACTGCACGTAAATATTTATCAAAAATATTGTAGCGTGATTTCTTGTTCAGGAGCCTTTTGGAGTTCTGTTTGTGTTTTTCAGTGGTTTAAGACTGTTGCCACTCCATGCACTTTTAAATGACTGCTAAAGTGCAGGATTGCAAAGTCTGATTAAATATTAATTGTAAAGTTGAGAATTTCTATCTTCTATTAATTGCTTGCTACATTGATCCCTAACCTCCACTTGAGCATCCTTTTGCAACTGATTAAATATGATGAAAATGAGAGGAGAGCCTCCATGAGGCTGAGTTTTAGCTGGACTGCTTATTTACTGGTATGGAAACAGATTTTTTTTTATAATAAAACATTTTGGTGACATATTCAGCACTGATTCTGTACCCAGAACTTCCACTGATGTCCAAGGGAGTTTTCCACATTGAAGACTCAATCCTGCAGCCTAGCAGTCCCTACTTTGGCAAAGCTCCCATTAACTTTACCAGGAGGTCTTTTGATGGCTAAGGACTGTAGGATTTGCCCTTAATATGCAGAATACATGTCCCTCTTATAGTTGGTTTCCCATAGATACGCTAAATAGTTTGTGCTAAAATTAGGCCCATCCCACTGGAAGACGTACAAATTCTTATAGATACAGAATACTGGCATTTCTGCTATACACACAACAGTGCTGCATTCCTTATGTGAAGGCCACCCTCCTGGCTAAAAGTATGAACTGCTACAGCTTGAGTTAACACACTCTAGCTGCGAATGTTACAGACTCATATACTCTGCAGACTTGGTGCAGACAGGTACCTGTAACTTGAGCTGGGCCAATCCCATGACAAATTCAGAGATTTTGAACAGTTTGCCCCTTCCCTCCTAAATCCCAGGGATGGGCCATAACCACTGCACTATAGAATGCATCTGTTTCTCTCTGGCTGAACGATATTTATTTGCTTAAAAAAAAGTGGAACAACTCCAACAGGAGACGTTGAGAATGACCCACCCCAGAATAGCTGATAGCCTGGGGATTGGAGCACACAGTTGGGATCTTGGTGACTCAGGCTCAAGTCCCTGCTCCAAATCTGGAAGATCACGGACTTACACATGGACCTCCCACATCCCAAGTGAGTGCTCTAACCACCTGACTATTGTCTATTCTGGCCAGAAATTCCATCCTAGACCTGAGAAATTTTTCCTGATGAAAGTTTCATCAGCATTCATACACAGAGTGTCGGTTTCAGTGAATTCATTTTCTGATGGAAACACTGTGGTTGAAATATTCCTGATCAGCTGTACCTGTGACAGCCATTCCCCACTGGATTGCACGTAGGCAGAAATTGAATTCCCATTGACACCATGATCGGGCTCTGAAAAGTGCATTCCCATTCATGCCTGTCACAAATTCTTTTGGTTTCTGCACATACTTGCAGAATTGGGCCCTTAAATCTATTAGGATTCCTTTCGCTCATTGGACCATGTGTTGGTCACTGTTACAAATCTGATTTGTGTTGATGGAACTGAGAACAGAATTTGGCCTGCTGTTTGTGTCAGAACTTTTAATATGTTGTTTACAAGTCAAAAAGGTAAAAATTCTGTATGTAGAGTTTGGCTCATAGAACGCAAACATTTGTTAGCATACAACCTATTTATATATTAAATGCATTTGTGTGCAGTATACTCCTGTTTATACAAAATCCTATTATCCAAACCTCCACATTGTCCAAATTTCTTCCTTGTCCCCCATCATGGAATGATTAGGATGATTTACTTGGGGGGTTGGTCCTGCTTTGAGCAAGAGGTTGGACGAAATGACCTCCTGAGGTCCCTTCCAACCCTGATATTCTATGATTCATGAGACACATACTGTCTGCAGCATGTATCTCGTGCTAGGGGACAAGAGAGGGGTTTGGATAATCCAGCGGTTCGGATAAAAAGGAGAGACCCCTGGGCAGGACTGCGGAATGGCAGAGGGCGCCCTGCGCTGCCCCCGGTCCTGTGACGCTCCATCCCTGCAGGCGCAAGGTGCAGGGAAGGCTGTGGTCCTGGAGAGATGGAGAAGAGTCCAAACTCCCGATAATCCAAATAAAATCTGTCTCTGTCATGCTATTCGGATTGCAGCGAGTACACTTGTGCGTATGGAGTCAGTGTAGATTATCAGGCCTGAGACAAAAAGTCTTTTTTGAAGCAACAAAACAGGCACTGTACAGGCAATGGCTTCTGCGCTCTGCACCAATTACAGGCCTGGAACTTGGCCTGAAGAGACCTCCCTCTAGGGGTGTGGAGAGAATTCATTCTCTATGGCATACCCACAGGGTATTCAGACTCCAAAACTGCCATTAAGGCAGCTAATTCCTGGCTGTTTAAAAATAGCCGGAGCCTCGCGAACCAGCTGAGCGGCAGCGGAGCAGCGGGGACAGCAGAGCAGCTCACAGCAGGAGTTTGCCTGGGAGTTCGCCTGGAGCGAGCCCAGTGAGGCTTACATCTTGCCAACGTCTCTGAGGAAGCTCCGTAGTAGGTAGGTGATATGGAAGGGGGGAATTCAGCTGTTGTGACCTGCACTGGATGTGCCATGTTTGTCTTTCTTCCACAGGACAGAAGCGACTTTGTCTGTACAAAGTGCAAGCTGGTCTCCATATTGGAAGAGAAGATTGAAGGTCTGGAGCAACAGGTAACGACCCTGCGTTGTATACGAGAGACTGAGGATTTTCTGGACCAAACTCAGGATAGCCTTCTAGGGGCACAAAGCTCTAAAGATATAGAGCAGGTTGCACAGAGGAGCCAAGAGGCCAGTGAAGAAGCTTGGCAACATGTGACCTCCAGAAGAGGTAAGCGGAATGTCCGGGTTCCAGTAACACAGACACAGGTAACTAACCGCTTTCATGTTCTCTCCACAGGTACCAATGCGGAGAGTGGACCAGATGATAGGTCTGAGGGGAGAAAGCGGAAGGAGACTCCGCTGGTTGGGAGGCATGAGATGCGATGTCCTGAGGTTGGAGGTTCCACGACCACCACTCCCAAGAGGAGAAGGCGGGTGGTGGTGGTCGGGGACTCTCTCCTCCGGGGGACTGAGTCATCTATCTGCCGCCCTGACCGGGAAAACCGAGAAGTCTGCTGCTTGCCAGGGGCTAAGATTCGTGATGTGACGGAGAGACTGCCGAGACTCATCAAGCCCTCGGATCGCTACCCCTTCCTGCTTCTCCACGTGGGCACCAATGATACTGCCAAGAATGACCTTGAGCGGATCACTGCGGACTATGTGGCTCTGGGAAGAAGGATAAAGGAGTTGGAGGCGCAAGTGGTGTTCTCGTCCATCCTCCCCGTGGAAGGAAAAGGCCTGGGTAGGGACCGTCGAATCGTGGAGGTCAACGAATGGCTACGCAGGTGGTGTCGGAGAGAAGGCTTTGGATTCTTTGACCATGGGATGGTGTTCCATGAAGGAGGAGTGCTGGGCAGAGACGGGCTCCATCTTACGAAGAGAGGGAAGAACATCTTTGCCAGCAGGCTGGCTAACCTAGTGAGGAGGGCTTTAAACTAGGTTCACCGGGGGAAGGAGACCAAAGCCCTGAGGTAAGTGGGAAAGCGGGATACCGGGAGGAAGCAAAGGCAGGAAGGTCTGTGAGGGGAGGGCTCCTGCCTCATACTGGGAATGAGGGGCGATCAACAGGTTATCTCAAGTGCTTATATACAAATGCACAAAGCCTTGGAAACAAGCAGGGAGAACTGGAGGTCCTGGTGATGTCAAGGAATTATGACGTGATTGGAATAACAGAGACTTGGTGGGATAACTCACATGACTGGAGTACAGTCATGGATGGTTATAAACTGTTCAGGAAGGACAGGCAGGGCAGAAAAGGTGGGGGAGTAGCACTGTATGTAAGGGAGCAGTATGACTGCTCAGAGCTCCGGTACGAAACTGTGGAAAAACCTGAGTGTCTCTGGATTAAGTTTAGAAGTGTGTGCAACAAGAGTGATGTCATGGTGGGAGTCTGCTATAGACCACCGGACCAGGGGGATGAGGTGGATGAGGCTTTCTTCCGGCAACTCACGGAAGCTACTAGATCGCATGCCCTGATTCTCATGGGTGACTTTAATTTTCCTGATATCTGCTGGGAGAGCAATACAGCGGTGCATAGACAATCCAGGAAGTTTTTGGAAAGCGTAGGGGACAATTTCCTGGTGCAAGTGCTAGGGGAGCCAACTAGGGGGAGCGCTTTTCTTGACCTGCTGCTCACAAACCGGGTAGAATTAGTGGGGGAAGCAAAAGTGGATGGGAATCTGGGAGGCAGTGACCATGAGTTGGTTGAGTTCAGGATCCTGACGCAGGGAAGAAAGGTAAGCAGCAGGATACGGACCCTGGACTTCAGGAAAGCAGACTTTGACTCCCTCAGGGAACAGATGGCCAGGATCCCCTGGGGGACTAACATGAAAGGGAAGGGAGTCCAGGAGAGCTGGCTGTATTTCAAGGAATCCCTGTTGAGGTTACAGGGACAAACCATCCCGATGAGTCGAAAGAATAGTAAATATGGCAGGCGACCAGCTTGGCTTAATGGTGAAATCCTAGCGGATCTTAAACATAAAAAAGAAGCTTACAAGAAGTGGAAGCTTGGACATATGACCAGGGAAGAGTATAAAAATATTGCTCGGGCATGTAGGAAAGATATCAGGAGGGCCAAATCGCACCTGGAGCTGCAGCTAGCAAGAGATGTCAAGAGTAACAAGAAGGGTTTCTTCAGGTATGTTGGCAACAAGAAGAAAGCCAAGGAAAGTGTGGGCCCCTTACTGAATGAGGGAGGCAAGCTAGTG
Organism: Dermochelys coriacea; assembly: GCF_009764565.3. Taxonomy (NCBI): domain Eukaryota; kingdom Metazoa; phylum Chordata; order Testudines; family Dermochelyidae; genus Dermochelys; species Dermochelys coriacea. Next base: position 202,412,231 of record NC_050070.1, on the reverse strand, counting down.
ACAGAGGATGTGGAAAAAGCTAATGTACTCAATGCTTTTTTTGCCTCTGTTTTCACTAACAAGGTCAGCTCCCAGACTGCTGTGCTGGGCAACACAAAATGGGGAAGAGATGGCCAGCCCTCTGTAGAGATAGAGGTGGTTAGGGACTATTTAGAAAAGCTGGACGTGCACAAGTCCATGGGGCCGGACGAATTGCATCCGAGAGTGCTGAAGGAATTGGCGGCTGTGATTGCAGAGCCCTTGGCCATTATCTTTGAAAACTCGTGGCGAACGGGGGAAGTCCCGGATGACTGGAAAAAGGCTAATGTAGTGCCCATCTTTAAAAAAGGGAAGAAGGAAGATCCTGGGAACTACAGGCCGGTCAGCCTCACCTCAGTCCCTGGAAAAATCATGGAGCAGGTCCTCAAAGAATCAATCCTGAAGCACTTAGAGGAGAGGAAAGTGATCAGGAACAGTCAGCATGGATTCACCAAGGGAAGGTCATGCCTGACTAATCTAATCGCCTTTTATGATGAGATTACTGGTTCTGTGGATGAAGGGAAAGCAGTGGATGTATTGTTTCTTGACTTTAGCAAAGCTTTTGACACGGTCTCCCACAGCATTCTTGTCAGCAAGTTAAGGAAGTATGGGCTGGATGAATGCACTATAAGGTGGGTAGAAAGCTGGCTAGATTGTCGGGCTCAACGGGTAGTGATCAATGGCTCCATGTCTAGTTGGCAGCCGGTGTCAAGTGGAGTGCCCCAGGGGTCGGTCCTGGGGCCCGTTTTGTTCAATATCTTCATAAATGATCTGGAGGATGGTGTGGATTGCACTCTCAGCAAATTTGCGGATGATACTAAACTGGGAGGAGTGGTAGATACGCTGGAGGGGAGGGATAGGATACAGAAGGACCTAGACAAATTGGAGGATTGGGCCAAAAGAAATCTAATGAGGTTCAATAAGGATAAGTGCAGGGTCCTGCACTTAGGATGGAAGAATCCAATGCACCGCTACAGACTAGGGACCGAATGGCTCGGCAGCAGTTCTGCGGAAAAGGACCTAGGGGTGACAGTGGACGAGAAGCTGGATATGAGTCAGCAGTGTGCCCTTGTTGCCAAGAAGGCCAATGGCATTTTGGGATGTATAAGTAGGGGCATAGCGAGCAGATCGAGGGACGTGATCGTTCCCCTCTATTCGACACTGGTGAGGCCTCATCTGGAGTACTGTGTCCAGTTTTGGGCCCCACACTACAGGAAGGATGTGGATAAATTGGAAAGAGTACAACGAAGGGCAACGAAAATGATTAGGGGTCTAGAGCACATGACTTATGAGGAGAGGCTGAGGGAGCTGGGATTGTTTAGTCTGCAGAAGAGAAGAATGAGGGGGGATTTGATAGCTGCTTTCAACTACCTGAAAGGGGGTTTCAAAGAGGATGGCTCTAGACTGTTCTCAATGGTAGCAGATGACAGAACGAGGAGTAATGGTCTCAAGTTGCAATGGGGGAGGTTTAGATTGGATATTAGGAAAAACTTTTTCACTAAGAGGGTGGTGAAACACTGGAATGCGTTACCTAGGGAGGTGGTAGAATCTCCTTCCTTAGAGGTTTTTAAGGTCAGGCTTGACAAAGCCCTGGCTGGGATGATTTAACTGGGACTTGGTCCTGCTTTGAGCAGGGGGTTGGACTAGATGACCTTCTGGGGTCCCTTCCAACCCTGATATTCTATGATTCTATGATTCTATGAATTAGGGACAATTATGATCGGAGCACCAGTCTACTGAGAACTGCACCGAGACAGTAGACCGTAGTACTCAGATGTCACTGTGGAGGGCATAATAGAGATACCATGATTTTATGTAGACCGCTTCACAGCCACAATTATTTTCAAACACCCATGAGCTAGAGTCAAACCAGTGACTTACTGCAGAGCTGAACAGCTCCATACCTCATTGCCAGTTCACTGAGTCATGCAGTGCTCTCTGAGGGCAATTTTGTATATTGCTCATGTGCTTTTCATATCTTGAAGTGTGTAGTAAGACTGTAGCAATCATTGGTTATCAGTTTGCTGTAGGGTTTTGTGATAATAAATATCTGTTAATACCGTTTTCGCATAAAGTATGTTAAAAACTAAAAAATCCTGCCTAAAGATTTTTTTTTAAAATCAGTTCCCATTCAAAGAGCATAACATTGAATTTTTCTACCATTGCCGGATAACTAAGGGGATCTGACCCCAAAAATATTAATGGTTTCAATATTAAGCAGTTTTATTTGTCATATTTTCCCCCACTGAAAATGAGTTATGAAGACTGTAAAGGCATAGTGCCAACCAAGAGGAAAGTTATTCTGTTGGAAATCCAGTTTTTGAAATACTGAATTTCTCCATTGAAAAGATCAAAAATGTAAAATACGTGCCAGTGGAGTATAGCAAGGGTTTAAATTGGCATTATCTTGAGAACATATACATGCTTTAAACTCCGGTGTGGTAGTAAAGCGTGTAGCATATTCAGATTCACTTCAATGAAACAAGTGAAAGATCTGGGAACAAACAGGGAGAACTTTGTGCACTATGGTGTGACTGCTTTGTATCATGGCTCAAAGCTGGTGTAAATAGACTTGGAAGTGTAGGGAGAATCTTCTGATGGCAAGAACCAGTATACAACTTTTGCTCCAAGTGCTTGCCCATTGCTGCTTGCCCCATAGTGGGCATGGTTAGCAGAAAGGGGGAATAGCCAGGAGTAGCTTATGGTCACCTGATTCCCGTCTACTGTATCAGCTCTGGAGTTGTTGGCAACTGGTGTAGCTTAGAGCAGCCTTTAGGCCGATTGTTACGGGACCAACTAGAGGAGCATAAACCTTTATGTTCTGCCTGCTGAGCAGTCATATGCAGTACTTGGCTACATCCAGGTATCTAGGGGCAACATTTTCAAAAGTGATTTAGGAGCCTAAGTCTTACTGAAAATTTAGTGGGAGTTAGGAGCTGAAATGGGATTTTCAAAAAGATCTAGGTACCTAATTTCCATTGATTTCAATGAATGTTAGATACTTGGGTGTTTTTAAAGCCCCACTAGGCACCTAATACCTGTAAAAAATCTGGCCTTAAGTGCTTCAGTCATTTTTGAAAGTGAGACTTTGGCCCTAAATCACTCAGGCTCTTATGAGAATTTTATCCATTTTATCCTTTTTTTCCCCCATGAGAATTTTTATCCATTTTATCTTTACTTTCTGCCATAATCTAGTTCACATGATGAAGTTATATTGTAGCTAATGAATTTTAAAATGCTTTGTAATGATTTGGGATGGAGGGAGCCGGGAGAAAAACCAACACATTTTAAACCATAAGAAGACAATGCGGACTAAGTGCTGATCACGTATTTATAAAGATTCTGCAGGACATTTTGAGTTGTGTTTAACGGTTATGTGGCTACCATCTGCACTGGTTTTAAGCATTTGGGGCAGAGGGTAGCAGTATTGCTAAAAGGAACGAGTGGGGAAAAATCAACAGTTACTAACCAACATAGACGTTGTTCTGAATGATGACATGGGTTTTACCAGATGTTTTCTGGCTCGCTGCTGACTGCAGCTTCCCAGCTGTTTCCAACCATCTGTATCCACAGCACAGCTTCTAGTATCCAGATCATCCACCAAATCCCCATTTAATGTCTCACTTGTTTGCCTTCACTCTTATCCAATTTGGTTATCTTGCCGTTTACATCTCATGTTGTAAGCCTTCAGAATCCTGCCCCATTACCTTACTTGCCACTAGCATTACCCGATTCACAAGTTAGTTCTCCTGCTTTCTCTCTAGTGATGATTGTTCTGAGTCAGTGGGCTCATATTTAACCCAGTAATTTTGTTGCCTGCTTTAGAATATTGTGTAAGTTTCCCCCCATTGGTACTGTTACTATGATGAGCTCAATTTTCAAATTTCAGTGCTGAGAGTCTGGCACCTAAATCTGTAAACTGGAGAGTTAGCCACCTAAATGCAGACTTCCACTGGTCCTGAGCACCTGTGATTCCCATTTCCTTCATCCGGAATTGTGGATGCAATTTTGGAAATCGACTCCTTAGGGGAGGAATTTTTGAAGAGGCATAAAGGAGTTAGATGCCCAACTCCCAGTGATGTTCTTACTTAGCTTAGATGGTGCAAAATGGCCTTTGGGCAGCTGGAGTGGGCCAGTGGAGAATTCCTCCTATGAAGAGAAATTCTGCTGGTGTAAATCTGATGTGTTCTGCTGCTCCTATACTACCATCCCCTGACCCCCAGGATAAGGAGATTGAGAGCATGATAGATGTTCCAGGGAGGGACATGGCAGAGCAGAATTCCAAAAACCTCATTCTCTGGTGAGGGACATTACACCTGTAGCCTAAAGGCTGCCCTAAGGGCTGGGCAGCTCTAATATCAGGGAAGTGCAACCAGTTCTCGTATCCCTGACCACTACATATAACTGTGGTCAGGCATGGGAGATACAATAGGGATGGTCCAATGGTTAAGGTGCTGGCTTACAAGTTAGGGGACCCAAGTTCAATACCCTGCTCTGCTACAGCCTTACTGTGTGACCTAGGACAAATCACTTACTGGTAGGGCAAAAAAGGGGACTTCGACTCTGGATTGCAACATCTCATTTTTAGGGGCTCTGCTGTGCAGTGGAATCCACAGCCCTGAGTTAGGCACCCCAGCTCCTTATACAATGCATGCAAGTGTTTAAAAATGGGGTCCACAACAGCCATGAGGCTGAGCAAGGAGCTGCGTAAGCTAGCCAATGGGAAATGCTGAGGAGAGTGGCCAAAACCTTGCTATTCAATGGGAGTTAGGCTCCTTATGGCAGGCACCTCCCTCTACTTGGGATTCATGACTGTGAACCTGCTCCTGAAGTTAGGCACCTAAGCCACATCAGCCCTTTCTCACAGAAAGCAAAGTGGAGGCGCTCCCCTTTTATCATATAGCCTAGTGGTTAGAGTACTCAGGGTATGGGAGACCCAGGTTCAAATACCCACTTTGCCTGAGTCAGATCAGGGTCTTAAACTTGGCTCTTCTAGGAGACGCCTTGAACCAATGGGCTACAGAACCATTCTCTCGCTGGTCAGTCTGTATGAGTACCTAAGGTAGATAAGCACCCAGACCATGGTTCTTCTTACTTAAAATAGGGACCACTTATACTTTGCCTTCCTAAATGTATCCTTTTACTCTGTGCATCCTTCATAAAATCATATTTCCCAACAGGAGGGAGCTTTTTATCCCTCCTCATGGCGGATTTTATCTTTTGCAGTGTTTATTTAAATAATTTCCCTTCTTAATCTGCAACACATCACTTGAATTTTGGCTCATATTCCTCTCTATTCACATATCCATGCTCTCCTAATCCAGCAGTCATTTCCATTAACATTATTAATATAGAGCTGCTCTTAGTTAGTCAATGTAACATCTATAGCAGATTGCAAGTGATTCAATTCCATTGTTTAAATAGAACTTTCCAAACTTGTTTTGTTTGAACACAATATGGAATAGCTTCAGGCAAATTCAGTCCATGCATTCCTTCTTCTTCTTTGCTAAAAACTCCTCAGTCACAAGAAGGAATAATCAAAATGATTTATCTCATTGCTGTTCACTGTTGACACCACGCTATTGGTACACATAGCACTTTGGAGACATGGTTCCTGGACTAAGGAACTGACCATCTAAATTTGACATGGTGATGGAAGGACAAGGCTCTGCCTGTCTAGGTACTTTATATGGCTCTCATCACCATGGTGTATGAGTGTCCCGCAGTCATTCATTGGTTGGGTTTTATCTTCCCCATGCCATGGTAGGGCAATATTATCCCCACTTTACAGATTGGGGGTAGGGGAGCTGGTTTGAGGCATGGAGTGGTTTTATGCCTGCTTGAGAGTGAGTTTAGATACCTAGCGGGTTCAGCAGGAGTCTTATGCATCGCAGTGGTCCCAAAACTAGGACTTAGGTGGCTGATGTCTTTATGCATTAAGGCCTCAGTAACTTGCCCGAGGTCACACAGCAAATTTGTGGTGGAGCAAAGCATTGAAACCAGCGCTGTTGAGATGGAGCACCCGCACTGCCTTTATATGGAGGGGTTATGAAGTTGTTTTCCTAATGTGGGAACGTTTTCATAGTTCAGATGACCCGGATTATCCTTTCCTTTGGAGGAAGGAGAGAAATCTCTGTGTAGATCCTCCCATGTCGTCCTGTTGGTAGAGTGCAGTTTGGCACCCCTTGAAAGGCCACAAGTCCCACCCAAAGACATGTGGCAGAATCACCTCTGTGGTTTTTCTTGCAGCGGGGTTCTATCACATTGTTACTAGGGACTAGCTGTAGCTTCAGGAATGCTTGACAAGGAGCTCAACAGAAAAGGTAATACAGCCCTGGGACCATGTTCCTCCCTCCAGCTCCACTCCTGTCCTCTCTCTCTTTTTTCTCCTTGCCCAGTCTCTATTCTTTCCCCCATGTGGATTCCCTGACCCTGTGGGACATCCTTCATGGGACTGGGAGGAGAGAAAGGAGATGGTATGATGGCAGCTGGGCTCCCATGCCATGCAAAATTGGAGAGATCCATGCCCAGAGGCCCTTCCGTATGCAGACATGCGGGCACATATGAGTTATCCTTTTCCTCCCTTGTAATGTAAAATTATTTGTACATAACTTTAAGTTGTATTTCCATTAAATCTGGCTCTATAGGGGGGATGGGGTTTGGCATTGCTTCTTCTTGATGAACTTTAAATTTTCAAACCATTATAGCCAATATTCTGGCCCTATCATAGGTGGGGGCAGTTGTCTTTGTCACCCATGGTCATTAGTCCTTTGCCTAATAGGTAACACTAAGTTTTCTTGTGTTTCATGGGGCTTGTCAGCTGCCTACTTGTAATCTATGAAAGCTAATGCTCTACTTAATGCCTATAATCCTACTTTCCTTTGTATCTGATTCACACCATTCCGTGGTGATACTAAAGCTATCTGTAAAGCCTGGCTTTTGTTCTCCGCTGGTTTGGGCGAAACACAACTTCTAGTAAATAAGGGTGAATGTGTATTGAAAGGCTAATGAAACACCTCTTTTCCTTCCTCCTCTCTTGTCTCCTTTTTAATACAACCAGTTATGGGATGCACATGGGATGCAGTTTCCTTGGTTCATAGTGTTTGGTAAAAACTTACAGGGTTCTCACTACCAGCCTGATCCACTTCAGCTCCATGGGAGCAACACAAAGGATCCAAGCACCAGACTCTGGGAGGATGAGACAGTGAGAAGGGGTCATAGTGCTGCTTTTCTCTGCTCCTTCGGCAAAGCGGCATTTCCCCCAGGTTGCTCTGGCGTTTCTACTCAGAAGTGCTGACCACCCACCCTGAGGAGGGCAAGGCACATTGAGATGAGTGGAGAGCCTGAAGGCAAAGCCTGCTTTTCATTAGGGAGAGCAGATTCTGCAGATCCTGACCCATCCAACAGGAAGGGTAGGGTGTGGGCCACTCTCTTCTCTATATGGAAGCAGAGGATTCTTCTTTAGCAGAGAATGAGGGATGTGGGTAATATTGAAATAAGGGCAGCAGGGAAAAGGAGGGGTAAAGGGAAGAAAGAACTGAAAGAGAGAAAAGAGAAGGATGCTTATCCAAACTGTGATACTCCAAGGACATGGTCATCTTTCCCTGGCCTCCTGGGGGATGCTTCCTCCCTCTGACAAGAAGAAATGAGGCATTCTGGGAAGCCCCAGATCATACACTCTACTGGCAGAAGACTGCAAAGAAGAGCCTCTTCCCACATGCCAGGCAGTGGTATTCATCTGCATTTCAGGACCCATCTGCTGACTTTCAGAGAGAAGTTGCCACTAGATCTCAGGCCTCTGCTTTGCATCATTGTCTGTTTTGGCACTCCCAGGGATTTGGTACGCTCCATGTTCAGTACTGAGCTGTGGTATGCAAGAACTCAAAAGGAGAGGTGCAGGGTGGGAAGTGGGCAAGGAAGGGAGGGAGGAGAGGGAAGGGAGGAAAAAGGAAGTGGGCTAGAGTGGGCTAAGGAAAAAGGCAGATCATAGATCTGCAACTCACCCGAAATGAATCATTTGATTTGGTGTCTGGAAAACTGGTGAGAGGATCAGAGCAACAAATATTTGCTCACATTTGTTCACCTATCCATGCGCTTCAATCAATCTAAAGTGACAATTTCAAATTTCCTTTCTTCATCCAGTTTTTTAGTTATTTATTTTAGCCAAACAGTGAAAGGCCCTATTACTAGACTGTGAACTAAACATGACTAGGAGTGTGGAAAAAAGTGTCTTGCTGTAACTCCTCATTAAATATACATGCTTCAGAAATTATGTTCTATATGAGGAGATTGAATCATATGCTTTTTTTATCTCATTACTGCATATGATTTTACTGGCCCTCCTCTGGCTGCCTGCTTTTTTTGTTTCATAAAGCATGTAGGGTTGTATAAAGCATGCTTATGTGAAAAGGAATAGTATCTGCCATTATACTAGCTAGGTTAGAAATTGCAAGGGCTATCCATCAATCTGCCAGTTTCAGGAGGATGGTGATAATCAATTGGGCAGGGGAAAAAATTCTCCCCATAGTATTCTGCAATTAGCCTGGTGTATTATGGATTATTCCTCCTTTCTCTGGAATAGTTTTTTAAAGCCACTTTTGGTTAGAAGATACTAGATTAAATGTGACCTGTGTTTCTACCAGTATTGTACTGTGCAATTAGCCAGATTCTGCTCCGACAAAACCTGCACAAACTAAACTAAATTAAAATAAAACATCCATCTTTCCAAAGCAGGATGAAGCTTTTATTGAATGTGCCCTTGAGAGATTAAATTAGAGTTCCTCGAAGCTAAGAACACGAGACTGTCTGTCAGCAAATAAAATTATTGCTCAGGATCTGAATGGGAGAGTAGACATTATCCCCGTGCTGTGTGGTCTCAAATGAACTTAATATCGCACCTGAATTGCCACACTATAGAACAATGGTCCCCAAACTTTTCCTCTCACCTGCCCCCCCCCCCATAATGGAATCTGTCTCCATTACTGCACAGCCAAGGCTTTCTCAGCAGAGGAGCTTGGGCTGAAGGTGGAGCTGGGGAAGGAGGCAGGGCTGGGCTGCGGGTGGAGAGGGAATGAGAGAAGAGCTGGGCTGGGGGCAGAGCAGGGGCTGGCGTGGAGCTGCAGCTGGGTTGGGTCCGGAGCAGAGCTGGGGTTGGAGCTGGGCTGGGGACAGAGCCCGGCTGGGTGGCGTTCCCTCACTGTCTCCTGTTGGGACTGGCCTGGGCCCCACCGCACCCCCTTCCCCCAAACATTCCTCCCTAGGGGGCCACGCCTCACGATTTGGGGACCAATGCTATAGAATGTATGGAGTTTGTCCTAGTCAATTCAAGAAGCAACATGTCTCTTGGTAAGATTAAAAAGGAGAATCTACTGACCAGTAGGAAGTCTAATAAATAGTTACCTGGTTTCTTAGGCACTAATGAAAAGCCTTTCAAATCAGTGGAAGGTCTTGCATTAACGTGAGTAAGCTTTGGGTCAGGCCCGTGTTCTGTCGGAGAATGTTCCCTGAGAACATATACCCATCCCTTTATCTTTTTCAGTTTGGAATAATTGTCACACTGTAGTTACTGGCTATGCTGTGTATAAAATTACATGCATTTTACAGATTATTTTTTTCTACAATGCTGTGCTATACGGTACTCATCAAATTCCCCCCTTGCGTTGATTCTTATCTACTTTCTCTCCATACTTGTTTTTCCCTGTGAATACCAATTCTTTTCAACTTCTGAGCAATATATATGTTCTGTAGCATTCCACACTTCTTCAGACATCCCACTTTCCTCCCTCTTCTGATTTCGGTAGCACTGTGAAAATATTTAATGACTGGGGAGTGTTTGCATCTCTTTGTATTGTATTCTGCAGAATGAAAAGAACTTTTTGAAGTTCTTCTCCTCCACCATTATAAAAAAAAAACCCTCACAAATGAAATTTCATACACTATTCATAGCTTCTGGAACACTTTTCAGCAGTTTTGCTTTCATATTTTAGGCATCTGAGATAAATGAATGAGTCTTGGTGGGATTTTGTTTACTGTGTTCTATCAGATGAAACTGGAAGCAGACTGTAAGGGTAAATTGAAATTATGACACCCAGAGGAATTTAGTTTCCAGGTGGCAATGGGGAAATAAAACAATTTTAAGTAATTCATTGATGACATTGTTTTAAAACCACTGTAGCAAGATTTTCTCAGGAGACTTCTTTTTTTTCCCCCCTAAGTGAGTTTATTTTACACCTGAATAGACATATTTTATATGGCACTCAACACCATAGTGCCTCACATTCATTGATGGATTTTATCCTCACAACATCCTTGTGAGATAAGGAAATACTATTCCCATTTTGCAGATAGGGAACTGAGGCACAAAGTAAATCAAGTGACGTGCCCAACATCACACAAAAAAGTCAATCGCTGAGCCAGGTGTTGAACCCAGATCACCTCCATCCCTATCCAGTGCCATCACCACAGGTTAATCCTTTCCATCACTTTATGGTGAAGAAGCAAACATGAATTTGTATAAATGGATTTCAAAGGTCATGGTGGAAAGTTTATGCCAGGAAAAAAACTCGGAGGGGCCTACATGAAAAAAAGTCACAGTCAGTATGTGTGTAATAAACTCAGGAGGATTTTGTGTTGAAAATAAAATGACTCCAAAGGATTTCCTGGCTCTGTGCAATGTTTTTGTTGTTGGCATGTGTTCAGTGTGTGGAATAGTTTTGAAATTTCAGCACAAGTCTTTTCAAAGGTTATTTATAGACATTTCAAAAGTTAAATGATGAACTGTTATGTTAGAACTGAAAGACAAGTGTTGCTGTGCGTAAAGGCTGAACTCTCTCTTACTTGATAGATTCATTTTTTTGCCTTGTGCTTTAAAGGGCTCTGAGCACTCTGTGTGCTGAGCATTCTGGCCTGATCCAGCAAAGTGCTTAAGGGCATGCTTTGCCTTCAGTGTGTGAAAGTCCTACTAACTTTGGTGGAACTATCCAGGTGCTTGAACTTCAGTACGTGATAAAATGCAGGATGGAGCGAGAGTGTTCAGCACACCTTGCAGGATCGAGCCCTACATTTGTTGTGCTGTAGTCCATCTCGCTATTTCTCTCCTCTAGGCTAAGCTTCTTATTAAATATCTCTGTGCCTTGTAAACAGGTCCCTTTTGCCATTAAGATGGATGGGAGAAAGATGTACCTCATGGCTAGATGATTATTAGCTCAATTATTAGTGGAAAAACCTTCCTCAGTTATGCATGCAATAATGTGGGATAAATTGTATAAAACTCACTGCTCACAGCGAAGTGCCTATGCACATGCTGCAATCTCCATTTTAAATGGTGCAGCAGGCTCTCTGCTTTGCTGGGGTGCCTAGGGGCAAAGAGAGAAGTTTCTGCCCTTCCTGGATCTCAGGGGCTCTCCTTGTACCCAGCACTTGCACAGGGATTGCAAGATGGAAGAGAACACCAAGAGCCTTCAACCAAAGGCCAGGTAAAATCTGACCCACAATGAGCCAGATTCTGATCTCAGTGACAGTCAGTTACTCCAGATTTACACTGACATGCCGCGAGATCAGAATCTGACCCAGTGACCTGGAGAACACTGTGTGTTTTGTAAGGAATCCATTCTTTCTTTCTAGCAGTACTTTATATACACTTTGTAATGCTGGCTGTTCAGGTACCAGTTGATGTGTTGGTTTCTTTGTTAGACAAACATCTTGAAACCTGTGGGCTAAAGTCTGGCCTGACCGCTTGTCTGGAAGCCTGCTGACAGCAGGAGCAGTGTGGAGCAGGAACTTCCTACCCCATTCTGACTATATAGGTCTAATATAGAATCCCCCCACCCCATGTTGGATTCAACAGTTTTAGTCACATCTATACTATTAAGAAATTCCAAGGACAGTTCAGTAATAGCAGCATTTGACCTGCAGTAGATGTCACTCAAATTGAAGCAACCTTTTTGACTATACATTATAGATAGCTGCGAAAGGAGACATCCTGTTCCCTAGTGTGATTTGGTGGTCTGTAGCAGACACAAACTAATACCCCGTCTTGTGCTCAATCTGTTAGGACACTGGTCCATTAGCATTTAAGATCATTTTCTTCCAAGTTATCAGAGACTGGGAAGCAGGTAATGCCATTTTTTGGCATATAAGTGTCACTCCGCCAACCCCTTTTGCTTTGGAATACTTCCTAAATAAGTTATTACCATTGATTTTAACATTCCCATCATGCAGATCATCCCACAAGGTTTCAGTAATACCAACTAAATCAAATGTATGCTCATAAATGAGTACGGCTACGATTCTGTCATGACTATTTTTAGTAAAAGTCAGGGACAGGTCGAAAGCAATAAACAAAAATTCTCAGAAGCTCATGACCAGTTTCTGACTTGTAAAAAAAATACTCTGGTGGTGGACAGAGGGCTGCTGAGGCTTGCAGCTGCTCCAGCCCCGAGGCTGCTCCTGCGGCAGGGGCTGATTGCTGTTGCTGCAGCCCCGGGGGGCAGATCCAATCTCAGCTGCTGTTCTGGTGGGCCATGGACCACTGTTTTGTTCAACTCTGGGACTCCGGCTGCCCCGGAGCTGACAACTGCTCCAGCCCTGCCTCAGAAGAAGTCCCAGAGGTCTTGGAAAGTCACAGAATCCGTGACCTTCATGGCACAATCAGAGCCTTTTAAATGAGTAGTTCCTTTTGTTTGTTACCTAGTTTCTCTTAGCACTGGTGTCTAGGCAATTAAAGAATTTCTTCTCTTCATGTCCTTTGGTTCCTTGATTAATTTTGTTCTCAGCATCTCGATTTTGTGCTAAATGAGTGCTCATATCTCCCTCTTTTTATCCTCACCTTTTGTTATTAGTTTAACACTCTCCTGACTACTTCAACCCTGGAGGATATGGCTCGTTGCTTCACCAGCTTGACCTGAAAGTGCCAATCCAGAATAAAAAAGGGCTTCCTGCTCAAACTTCCCACATGGGAATGTAGAGAGTTATTGCTAGGTCACTGGGGCAGCTAAGCACAGCATTACAATATGTGCTGAACACAAAAGACTTAAATGATGGGATTTATAAGTGCTCTGGCTGTATTAAATTCAATTTTCCATTTAAAGTTTGAGGCCTTTTCTCATTATCCAAAGGATAGTTAGGTAAGTGTCTAGTTTTTGAGCAGAAATAAAATATCCAAGCCATTATTTTGCTCATACAATGTATAAAAATGACAAGTCATAATATAAACTCCACTTTAACCATGGTATCATTGGTTGAGTTCCACTGAAATCCAAATGATAGAATTAAAGGCTTTATTTTATTGCCTCAGAAATTCTCTTCCAGGGATCTATTTTTTTAACCTGTTCAGACCTCTGATTCTAGATTCAAAACTCAACTATAGAAGGAGCAATCCACTCACTCCATGTGGATGAATTTAATCTATCATGTCAAATTCACAAGTAACTCTTACTAAAGCATTATGTGGTGGGGGACAGAGGCTGAGGAACTGATCAGGGGAGCAGGTGAACGAACACCTTCCCACCACAGAAAAGATCTCAGCACCAAAGCTGCATTTTTACGGGCTGGGAGAAGGACCCTAAAGAGCTGTACTCTGGATTGTGTGTGCGCATGTTGCAATTCACCCCACCACCACTGTAGTCTGCACTGCAGTGGTGTGTAGACAAGCCTGTCTTATTTATTTGTTTGTTTGTTTAAATCTGCCTGCTTATTTTGATGTGTAAAAGGGAGCTTTTTTGAAAATAGAGCCCCTAGTATGTGAGCTTTCTTGAAAATCTGGCCCATTGTCAGTTTATAGGTGTTTTCAAGAGGAAAAAAAACATGCTGTTTCATTCAAACATTGAATGTAAATATTGTTAAATGCTTTTCTGGGTATAAATTGTATCTGATTTGATTTTGTTACATTGTTACTGATTGAGGTGTTAAAGGTTGATTAAATGCTAACTATTCAGGCAATAAAAAATGACAGACCGGGCAGGGCATTTTGGGGCAATCGTTGCTGCTTTAGCTAGTACTGGTGGACATGAGGCTGAAGCGTGAGTGAATTTAACTACCTGTGAAATGCATTCTCCCATAAATGCAATGCCTGGAACATGGCCTTGTTGCTATGAAATGGAATTGATAAACTTATATAAGGAAAACAATCAGACGTGGGTATTTGCCAGGTGTTACTATACATAAGAACAGCATCACTAATGAACAGACATGCCATCTGTCTGACTCTCTAAACCTAGTCCCTCATCTTCTAAAGACTTCATTTATTTCCATGAGTAGTCCCGCAGTAAAGTCGAAAACATGCCTACGTGTTGGCATGATAATTTCAGTTACATTAATCCACATATCTAGGTTTTAGACACTTACCTGGGCACATACGTATACAGAATAGGGGAAATTAAAATTCCCCAAATCAAATCCAGCCTTAAGTACTTGTGCAGAAATTGTCAGTAGGTTCGTATGGATTTACATTTTCCAGGTGTGTACTTGTTACAATAGGAATAAAACCAAAGAGCAAAAGAGAAATATGAAAATGTTCAAAAAATATTTTAACTAGAAAACATATTGAACACCGCTGTTTCAGAATGCATGTATATTTTTTTTAAACCAGAGTTGCTAATGGAGTCTTCTGTTTATGATCCAGAGAACCTGAGCTTCTGAGCCCTGTTCTACTAATTGCCCATATGAAGGGGCAACTGCTGTTAATGCTAACTTTTATGTGAATGACCTTTGTCTCATGTAAGCAGAGAACAATGATGTCCACAATTTCCATTTCATTCATGGCTAGATTCATTGAGTCAGTATTAAACTTAATTACGCTATGAATTGAAAAATACAAAGCTGCCTGTGTGGTCATTTCATATTGCAGTCTCCTTATAATAATATGGAAATAGCATCATATATTGAATTGATTCTAGTAATTATATTTATGCAACAACACACATCCATGTGCAGCATTAAAGCAATGCAGGGGAGAGCTCATAATGAATAAGCTGAAATTCTGTAATATTAGACTGTTATCATAGAGTTCTACTATTATGATCAAAATGTGCATGATATTTTGACTTTATTTTTGCAAAATTTCAGATCTTCAATCCTTTTACCACATTCATTATTGTCCAAATTTGTATATATCTATTAAATGGTATACTGTTGATGCTGGTGAATGTATTACATCTACTTTTATGTCACACATTTTATGTTTTCCTTTATTATGAAAATCTTTTTTTAACTTAAAACACAATCATGATCAAGTTGTAACAAAATTAAATTAGCTTTATAAGAAGAAATTTTCACAAACAAAAGCCGTCATTAAAAATGGGCATAATGGAGAGTAATATGTTGCACTGTAGTGGGAGATCCAGCTTCCACACAGGTTAGGTGCGTAAGCTCCTCTGAAAAATCCTGCTAGATGCCTATCTGCATCTTTAGGCCCCTGAATAGCTTTGAAAATCTAGCTCACTGTATGCCTGGTTGATATGGCCATTCTATTCTAAGGCCCCAATTCAACAAAGCATCTAAGCATGTGCTTAACTTTTAAGCCAGTGGTTCTTAAGCAAATTCTTAAAATTAAGCATGTGCATAAGTGCTTTGTTGAATTCGAGCCCCTATGTTCTGGCCTTTACTACTTTCTGAAAACATTTTAAGGTGCTTTTTGCTATTTTCCCAGAACGGCCATCTGCCATGACTTTTCAACTAGTCAGTATCTCAGTGATTTATAAAACTAGAAAGCTAATCATATAACAAGTTGTGCAAACTGATTTTCAAATAGCTGATTGTACAAGAAACTCACATTACACAAGTGCATCCTAGGATGACCAGATTACTGAGGACACGGTCAGTCACAGTTGAATGGAGAGCAAGCTGCAGGTTTGAGAACAAATATTCTGACTGGTTTTGAGTTTGTCTGATTTTTACAAATTGAGCAGACTATGTCCTGTTCAGTATTTAGATGGGTGACCTACAGAGAATACTTCTGTGATCTGCAGACATGTTGCTTCTCTGTCATAACAATGGCTGATTTTAATTATTGTGGCTGACATTTCAAAGGAGCCTGAAGTATTTAGGTGCTCAGGTTCTCATGGGAATTAGGAAATTAGTGGCTTAATTCCCCAGTGGATTTATATGTATACACATGTAATATGATTTTTTAAAAATGTTCTCTATAGTCTATTAAACACAGCTGCATGAGAGCGCACACACAACAAAAAACAGCACTATGTTAAAAGAACATTATCTAGGTTGTAAATTAAACACTCAAAAGTTAGGACATGCCAAATTTATATTTGTCCATGCAGCCTTAATTTGACCCTCTTGTATGTCCACTCTTGCACTGAATGAGGTAGGGGGTCATGTGGAAAATATAATACATTATCGTGTACTTAAGGATCATAATACACACTCACACTACGGCCAACTTAAGGTTGCACTTGAGAGCATGTTTTGTGATTTGGGGAGGCTGCCTAAGTTTTCCCAAGGAAAGCAAGAGGAAATGGTGATTTTTAACAAATTATAACTCAGTTACATCTAAGTGCAATTTCAAAGGACTATATATATATATATATACTTCTGTAGCCTGAGAAGCATCTCCCTGCAGAATATCAAAGGCCTGCTTTTGTCAAAGAAAAGGTCAGAAGAATCTTTAATGTGAAAAAGTATTAGGTGATCTAAATATAGGGTTGTTGCCAGCTCCCCTGATCGTATATTGATTTTTTTTTAAAAAAAAAAGTATTTGGTGCTTTTGGATGCATTTGGTGGATGAAGTGAGCTGTAGCTCACGAAAGCTTATGCTCAAATAAATTTGTTAGTCTCTAAGGTGCCACAAGTACTCCTTTTCTTTTTGCGAATACAGACTAACACGGCTGCTACTCTGAAACCGATGTTTTTTTTGGTAACTCTCTGATAGTTTTCTGAAATAGTTCTTGTGTGGAACCCTTGGGTTGATTCCTGCCCTTGTTATCCCATACTATGAATCTTCTATCTAAACAACTGCAAAACAATATAAATAAAACATTGAGAGAAACAAGGTGGGTGAGGTAATCTCTTTTATTGGACCACCCTCCATTGGTGGAAGAGGCAAGCTTTTGAGCTACACAGAGCTGTTCTTCAGGTCTGAAAAAGTGTTCTTCAGCTTTTTCAGACCTGAAGAAGAGGTCTGTGTAAACTTGTCTTGTGCACCAACAGATGTTGGTCTAATAAAAGAGATTACCTCATGCCCCTTATCTCACTCGTATCCTGGGAAAACATGACTTCAACACTGCAGACATAAATTTAACATTGTTATTTCTGTTATTAATAACAAAAGTCCCTAACATGTAGACACACTGTATCAGCATAGGCTGTGATCTTGCCACATATCATAAGGTCAGCAAGGCTGGTCCCGCTCAGTACTTGGATGGGAGACATCTAAAGAGTAAAGAAGGTATATATGATATGCAGCAGACTGTGACTACTATTTCTTCTTCTAAGGAACTTCTTTCTCCCTGCACCTCTTATTTATTAGTGATATTAGAGATGGCCTGGACCAAAATCTCCAATATCACCTTTGGTGTGGATCAGAGTTCATAGCTTGAATTTATCTTTATAATTGGCTAAATGTGAAATTTGAGAAAGTTTAGCATGGTCCCAACTAATCCGTCAGTACTTCTAGTTCTGCTAGGGCCTGCTTTTGCAGCAGTGAAGTCAAAGAACCATTGCCATTGACTGTAATGGTGAAGGATTGGGCTCTAGGTACACTGAAACCACCGCTTAAAAAATAAAATCTGTTCAGCAGCAGGGACAGAAGGCGAGATCTTCAGCTGGTGTAAATCATCAAAGCTCCATGGATTTCAGGGGTGCTGTACTGATTTAAATCAGCTGGGATCTGGCCCAGAGTTTCTGTTTATGAATTATATTGAAATTTACCAGTGAGTAGTTGGTTAGGTAAAATATTCTTGATCAGCCAGTGAGTGAGTCTGTGTGTGAATGACAGAGCAGCAGCAGGAGTTACATTTAACGAGTATTTTTGCCCTCGAGGAACTAGACTTGTTCATATCTCAAACTGATGAATTCGTTTTCCGATTGTGACATACTGGGGCACAATTCAGACTAGTCAGGGGCTGTGCACCCCTGTTCTGGTGCCTTACAATGCCTCGTTGTAGTAGCTCCCACGTGGGTCGCTCACAAACAGCCTTCCAGCATTCAAGTCAGACCCTGAGTGTCTGTGTAACTGCCCACTACACCCTGGCTCTGACCAGCCTGGGTTATATTGCAGGGTGACCCCGACACATCTTCAATCTTCCCCCAGAAATGTATGTCCTATACTGGCCAGCACTCTCCTGGACAGTTCAAATATATTAACTCTATTTAAGATAGTAGGCTGGTATGTTATTCCTTTAAGGGACTAATATGCCAGGCTATTATCTTAAATAGAGTGACCCAGACACTTCAACTTAAACACACAGGATTTGATAAAACAATAAAACAAGTTTATTAGCTACAAAGAGAGAGATTTTAAGTGAGTAAAAGTAATGAGGCATAAATGTCAGAAATGGTTATGAGAGAAATAAAGATAAAAAGCTTACTAGTATCTACTTAAGAAACTGAATTGCAAAGCAAACTTTCTCACCACATGCTCCAGCAGATTACTGACCAAACTTTCAGGTCGGGTCCCCTCCCCCAGAGTCCAGTGGCTGTTTCCTTTTGTTTTCTCAGGTGTGGAGAATGAAGTGGGCAGGGAGATAAAGAAGGATGTCTTTGGGTATTTGCCTCTGCTTTTTATAGTTTAAGCCCCCCCGCTTGAAAAATTTTTTCCAGCTGAGAACCAAGAGACACAGTCTCTGTGAAAGGATATTCCCTGCTGTTTTTTATTCAATTGTTTGAGCTTCCTTTGTTTCCCTTCCTGCTTGATGACTCTGTTTACTGATTACATGCAAATTCAGGCAAGCACTCTTTCCTTTGGTTAAGACACATCTGTTTGCCAACTTCAGTTTGGGCAGGGCTGTGGGGTTTGGAACACATGTTAATAACACCATACAGGGAAATCTTGTAACGCCACATGCAATGTTGCCTCACCTATTTTATCAGGACAATCAATACCGATCAGCAAATTATGAGTTTTCAAACAATACCTTACAAGGCATACTCTGTACAAAGATCATTACAATAGTGTGTCGGGTGGAGTACGGGGTGTATTCCATCACACTGATGAATCCTGAAAAAAATTAATTTTTGTTTGTTGAACATTTCTCCACTTGCTTTTCAAAATGGACATATTCCATGACCCTGTGTCAGCCTTGCTATTTGACAGACATGTAAACTGCCTTTTCTGTTTAGATTTTCAGTGTAGTAGCTATGATATCTTTTTAGGTCCCTAATTCCCTTCCTGGAAATATGTTTCCCATTGTATTTTGCAATGTATGTATTTATGTGATTTTGAATAGAAATGAAATTTCTGAACATAAAAAGAATCTTTATTTAGAAAGAAATCAAAATATATTGTAAGAAGTAAAAATGCAATAACATAACTGTTTTTTCTCTCTGTCTAGATAAAGATCTTATATATTTGAGCTATAAATCTATAAAATCATCTATTCATTCCCACAAGTAAATCATCAATAGTCACTATTTTATATATCTTCTATATTTTATCTTTTAAAATATTTAAAATAGATTAAAAAATAAAAAACCCATCAAGATGTGTATGCATCTAAACTGAATAACTGTGAATTCAAATTACTGTAACTACTCTTCTTTCTCACCTCACCATTTTGTCATGGCTAACATTTTGACCCCAGTCTTGGATGTACATGCATACTCCCAGTGAGCTTAATAAAATGACTCATGAATAAAACCATTTTACTTGTGTGTGGCAGGGTTTGCATGATCAGAGCCTATGATTGTGATGTTTAGGGGGCAGGGATCATGTCTTTCTTCATTTCCCATAGAGCGCTTAGCACACATGTTGGTGTTGTAAAACAAATGATAACAGCATAAAATGCTGTACAGACTGCTTGTGTGCAGGGGTGGTTCCACATACCCCTGAATTACATCTGCCCCTGGGATGAGAGGGATCCAGGTAGAGAGACCACTGACTCAAAGGATGTTTCACAGCCATGCCAGGAAGGGGATATTTTTCAGGGTGAAGATGTAGCTAGCCACTCTTAGGAAGAATGGCATGGGATTCCCCAGCCTGGAACCATGAGACCACTGTGCCCCCTTAACTCTCCAGCCTGGGCTGACTCTCACAGTGCTTTGCTAATGACAACCTGCAAACCCCTGCAGCCGCTGTTATCACTCAGCACAACAGCACGTGGAGCCCCACACCCAGCTAGGTTACATGAATACTCCTAGAGCCACTCATGAATCACACAGAGAAAGGCACCAGCCAAATCCCCCCAGCTCCCAGCTTTGTACCTTAGGACTGTACTGTCTTGTACTGCTCAAGATGAGCAGTGCAAATGTATTAACTGGTTCACCACTTCATCGATGGAAAGCGGATATACACCAGCCTTTGTAAACCTGAACAGATTTACCAAACACTTTAAGCAAACTCACTGGTAAAGATAAAGAGTTAAACAAATTTATTAGCTACAAAAGCTAAGTTTTAAGTGATTATAAGTGATAGGCAAAAAGTCAGAGTTAGTTACCAAAATAAAATATAAGCACGCAGTCTGAACTCTCAACCGTATTAGATTGGGCAACATCTAGATTAAGCAGTGTTTCTCACCCCACTGGATGCTACCGTTAATAGTACACAAGTTTCACCCTTGAAACCTGGGCCAGTCCCCTCTGCTGGAGTCTTCAGTCTTCCGAGTGTCCTTGTTGTTTGCAGCATAGGTGGGCAAAGGAGAAAGGCCCAACATGTGGCCACTGTGTTCTGTTTTATGCCCTTCGTCTATGTGCTTGGAGAACACAAGTCCAGGCATGTCTGGTGGGCATTGCTGAGTCACAAGGTGAAGCAATATCCACCTCCAGTGTATTTCCTGTGAGTGAGTCATGGAATTGTAACTCCTCTGCTGGACAATAGCTGGTGATGTCTGTTCAGCACCTATCCAGGTGCTGGTTACTTCCCTTGTAATTGTCTCTGGAGAGCTAGTATCTGGGCGTTTGCCAAACCCACAGCATGTTTTAGTGACAGCCGTACAACACAATTCTCATAACTTCATATGCCCTAATCATATACTTATTTAGATAGAACCCTGGCTTTCAGCAAACCATAACATTTCCCGATACCTCACATGGCATGCTTTATACGAAATATCACAATTATATATAAATGATGAATATGGGGGTTACGGGGCGCTCCCTCAAAGTATGGAATGTCACAGACTCTTTGGTCCAGATTCAGCAGAACACTTAAGCACGTGCTTAACATTAAGCATGTGCTTAAGTCTGAGTGGTTAGAAATGGCCAAGGGAAAATTCCCACTGTGCAGGGGAATTCTCTGCAAGCCTTTTCCATGTCCTCGGCAGAAGAGTGCATTTCGGGACAAGGAACTGGGCTACTCTCACAGCTATTGTAGCGCAGGCAGGAGGCAGGCAGGCAACCAAACCGCATTCCAATCCCCCAGCTGGGTATTCAGTGCCTCGCAGATTTCCGCTCTCTGCTTGTATCTATGTGGACCTGGGATGCAGAGACCCATCTGCCACTGCAGGACTAGTTGGGCAGGGCAGAGGAACAGTGATAGCAATCTCCATAGGAAGCAGTGCTGCAGAGAGGGGGGACAAAGAGGTGTGAAGGGGGAGCCACTCAGGGGTCGTGAACAGGCAGCTATATCTCTGCATATAGTAAAGAAATGCAGTGCTGCTAGTTGAATGCAGCAGAAAATTTGGCCCAGAAGATCTTCAGTAGAGATTGTGACTATTTTATAGAAGATTTGACTACTACTACTGCTACCTCTAAGGCTTTGTAAAGGGGAAATAGTGTTAAAACAGTGAAAGATGTGCTCTGTATCATCTTAAGATTAAAAAGACAGGTTTTCAGGCTTGTGAAATAGGAGACATTTTCTCTTTTCTCAAGGCATTCTTTGGTATTCATGTGGGTTATATTAGATCAAATCAGTGCTTATTTAAGGATTGCAGGTCATTTGTTTTCAATATATTTTGTCCTACACTAGCCACAGAAAGTTACAATAGTACATATTCTTGGCAAGACAAGTCCCTTACAACCACTTCTTACAGTTCCGCGGTGGAAAAACTGCCTCCATCAATCATAATGTTTTAAAACTTTTGATGTATTTCAAACACTCCAAGATTTTCTTTCATTCGTGAAGCTAACATGCTTTTTTGTCAAAAAGATCTGAGCATCCGTGAACAAAAGCACTTTGGAACAGAATAGAAAGACAACCAGCAATAGGCTAGATTCATGTTAACTTCTTAGTATTGCTGAAATGTCGCAAGAAACTTTCTTACCAGTTTTGGTATCATTTGCATTATAAAACATTGTTGAGTCATTCAGCGTTTTGATGTGTGCTCAGTTTGTTTGGTTTAGGTTTTTGTGGTGCCTTTTGAATTTAGATATAATCTAAAAAGATACCCATAAAAGGATCATCCAAATAGCAGCTCCCTGATAAGTGTGAAAGGAAAAATCATACAGACACAGGCTGTGCTTAGTATTATTCCCTGCAAGTCAGCATATTTGCATGGCTGGGGGTGGGGGTGGGATAAACATAAAAAAACATGCGGGAAAGGCAGTTAGCCAAAATAGTTTCATCCTATGCCCCTCAAGCACTAAAAAAGAAGCATGGCTGAGAGAAGAGCTAGGGAACAGCTGAGCTAAGCAGGATTTCTCTGTCTTGCAAAAAAATCCTTGGGTGAAATCTTCACCTTTGTTCCAGCTCCTTCATGCAGCCTAAAAGGGCCTAAACCAGCTAAAGGCACTCTAAAAGCTCAGGTTCTGACCAGAGGAGATTTCTTCTAATGCAAATATTGTAGTGGGCAGCTGTAAGGCTGTCAAAGATGTTTCTTGGTATGAGGGCTGTGCCGGGGCAAGGCTGTGGATGGGGCAGCAGCACTATGGAGCTTCCAGGCAGCGCCGTTCTAGGCCTCCGGGGCTCTCTAAATTATGCCAAGGACTTTGGAGAAGCCCAGTATTGTGAAGGTGCAGAGGTGGCTTAATCGCCTCTGCTCCGTTCCCAGGCGGCAAGTTTTGTGCTGTGTCTCTTAGAGCAGTGGTTCTCAACCAGAGGTTTGGGGCCCACTGGGGGGGGCCACGAGCAGGTTTCAGGGGGTCCGCCAAGCAGGGCCAGCATTAGATTTGTTGGGGCCCATGGCAGAAAGCTGAAGTCCCACTAAATTCTTTATTTTTCAATATGCTCCTTCGGGACATATAGTATCCTCCTAAGTATTTACATCAACAGTCTTCGATAGGCACTTTTCAAAAGGCAGTAGTGAATTTTTGCCCACTAAATCTGTAGATGTCTACTGCTCGCAACCCCCAGAATAGGAGCATCACGTGACTACTTGATTCCCCAACACTTCCACTTTTGCGCTCAACAATCTGTTATCTTCTATGTCCTCACCTGCATTTCTATGTAATTACCTGCGTTTGTATGAGAAATCATCTTATCCACTTCTCAGTCTACTGTGGCTACAGTTCATTGTAGGTTATTCAGTTTAAAGTGTGTTTCTTCTAATGACTCCTTCGAAGTCTTATCACAACTGCTGTGGTGTACCCTAGCTAAAATGGACAAAAGAATCAAGTTGGACTTGGTGGGTTACATCTGGTGCCAAGGTGGCATTTTTCTACCAAATTTCAAATGAACCAGAAAAGTGGTTCTTGAATTATGACACTCTAAAAATGCAGGTGCTCACTACAATGCAAAAGGTCTCTAACATGTTTTTGGTTTGTTTGTTTGTTTTGCAGCTGTAGGAAAGAAAGAGAGAAATTAAAGTTAGTTTATTGGACTTCCTTTATTGAGATCTAATGCCCAGGACTGAAATTTAGTTGATTAAAGTTTAATTTCAAAGGTTATTAACTCATAAAGTGGTATAGCATAACAAGAGGCTTGTGGAGCCCTAAGCTTTTATGTGGGAGAGTGGGTGGGAATAAGTCCCTAGACCTTTTGAGCCCTTTGCCTTGCAAAGATAGATCTCAAAATGTGAAGCAGGCAGTTCCCAGAGAAGCTTGTCATGGGAAAAAATTCCTCTTGTGAAGTAGGACACCAAGCCTACTGAGCCTCACTAAGTGTTTTCCCAATTTGTAGACTTCAGGAGAGCTGCAGATTGCCCCAGTCTCTTCTTCGACATCTTTGTTTTCAGTCTCCTCTTCCCATGAACCTCCTGAGCTTCCCTGACAGTCCTCTCTGGGTTACAGCTGCAGTGCCTCCCCCACATCACAAAAACCACAGGAGGGTCATTATCTGGGAACCACTAGTATTTCCACCCTGCTTTCTTCTCCAGTACTGAGGTGCTTTTCATCTCCAGACTTTGAGGCCCCATCCTGCCACAGCCCACTCCCTCGTGGCAATGTACCCCTGAGAGCCGTTAGCACTTCCTGAAGTGGAGCCCTGCACTGAGAGCTCTCGTCCTGTTCTCAGCATCAAGGCTTCCAGGCTCATCGCTGATGCCTTCTTCACATGTAAATAATAAACTGCATCACTTCTTCCTCTGCAATATCTCTATGTTCATTCTTCCTTCCCAGCCATGCCACTGATGACGCCCTGGTCCGTGCCTCTGTCAGCTCATGCCTCACCGACCGTGACCTCCTCCTTTGTTCTCCCTGCATCTCCCCTTTCCAATTAATCCAAACTGCAGCTGCTAAAATCATTTCCCTCTCTTCTGACTTGGCCCAGCCTACGTCTCTACTCTCCTCCCTTCCTGCTCCCGCCACCTCTCCTTTTATTTCTCACCGACTCTTTCTCTCTTAACTGCCTCAGTTTGCCTCAGTCTCTCGCTCTTAGAGCCAACTTTTTGCTCTTCCCCATTTGTCTGTCTCCCCTCAGTTCTCCTCCCTTGTCCTGCTGCCCAGGAAGTTCTGCTCATCAGTGCTGTTCTGGCTCCACACATCCCCCTCCTGCTCCCCCACCAGTTGGCCTTTGGCTGGCTGGGGGTTGACTCTCCTGCGGTACTGGTGCCCCTTGCACTCTACAAGATGCCAACCTGCCCTCGCCCTGCCTGTTGGTGCCCAAGTGCGAAGGGGTGGATGAGGCAGGAAGGCAAGGGGAACAGGGGCAGATCGAACCTTCCTTTTCCTCTCCACAGCAGCTTCTGGGTGGAGGCCAATTTTTTTTGTCTGTTTTTTCAAGCACTGAGCCTATTGCCTCAGAATTTGGCTGGACTTGCAGACACATAAGAATAGGTAAATACATTGAGGGTAATCCTGTCCAAAATCAGAAAGTTGGTAGTTGCCGTTTACAGTGCTAGAGTATATAAACACTAGTGCTAGAGTGGGTATACGCATGCACGCTCGTGCACATATACACGCGCGCGCACACACACAAAATGGCAGTAATCCAAACACTCTTGAACTTGTAAGAGTTTGAATCTTGAGCTGGACCTGATCTGTACCGCTCAAGTCCATCACACAAGATAAGCGTTATGAATTTTGATCCTTTGGATGCATTTGGGAGGTCATTACTGTGCATTGACTCTTGTGCAATTAAGCCCCAGGCCAGTGAGGTGGGGGCATGGTATGGAGGTGCACTGCCCCTATGGGAGCTCTTGATAGTATTGTGCCTTGCACCCCCACATAAGGTGGGGTACTGTTGAGCCCTAGGTGTTGCAGAGGTTTAGGCATTCACTGAACTGCTCTTTTGTGCGTTCTGTATTTTTTGTGAACAAATCTGAATTCTAAATAATGGAAACCCGTTTCACCTCTTATTTTGTTACTATGGTTTCCATTCAAAGCCACCCTTAGGACTTCCCTTCCCACTCAGAACTTTAGTTTTTGCTCTTTGGTACATAGGATGAGAGTGGTAATGGGTATGTAATGCATACTTTCTTCTTGGGAGCCTAGTTATTGAGCGGCACACTTTGATCAGAATGGCGATATCTAACAAAGACAATTTCCTGTATCTGAGACCTCATGATTTACACTGTACTAGGAGATGAAACACTTAGCAAGAGTTCCCATTTAAAAGCCTCCTTATTAGACATGCTATATCTGGGGTCTCAAACTCAAATGACAACAAGGGCCACATAAGGACTAGTACATTGGGCCAAGGGCCGCACCACTGACCCCTGGCCTGCTGCCCCGGTCCCGCCCCCAATCCAGCCCTTCCATGAGGCCCCGCCCCTGCCCCGCCTCTTCCCATCCCTTCCCTGCCCCCATTCCAACCCCTTGCTTGAAATCCCCACCCCAACTGCTCCCCCTCCCTGCCCCCAGGGGGTGCAGGAGGAGTGCAGGGTGCGGCAGGGGGCTCAGGGCAGGGGGTCGGGGTGTGGGGTACAGCAGGGGACTCAGGGCAGGGGGTTGGGATGCAGGAGGGGTGTGGGGTGCAGCAGGGGGCTCAGGGCAGGGGGTTGTGGTGCAGGGGGGTCTGGGGTGCAGCAGGGGGCTTAGGGCAGGGGGTTCGGCTGCAGGAGAGGTTCGGGGGGGTGGGTCCGGCCCGGCACAAACTGGGGGAAGGGAGGAGGAGGGCCTGCCTGCCCGCCCTGCCACCGCACCGCTCCGCAAAGCGGCTGGGACCGGGGGGGGCACAGGGGTCTGTGTGTTGCCCTGGCCACTCCTCCAGGTACCTCCCCTGAAGCTCCCATTGGCTGGGAAAGCTTTGGGGGAGGTACATGGAGGAGCAGCCAGGGCAACACACAGACCCGTGTCCCCCTTTCCGCAGGTCCCGTCCGCTTCCCGGAGCAGCGTGGGGGCAGGGAGGGAGCCTGCCCTGCTCCCGGTGTGTGCTGGGCCGGAGCCGCTCTAGGCAAATGCTGGGGGAGTGGGGGGCTGCAGGAAACTGGGGGCTGCAGAAAATAACCCCGCGGGCTGCGTGTTTGAGACCCCTGTGCTATATAGATTTGCCAGCTAATCTTTTTTGTTGAAAACACCACAGTTCACACAGATAAAACAATGTGTCATTTCTTCTCTTTTTCTGGTCTGTGAACTTCAAGCAGTGGACAGTTTCTGGGATTATGTAGCCGTGACTGACACAGATATATGGTATCATTAAATGGATTACACTGACTTTTTTGTGTGTGTAATCTCTCTCTGCTTAAATGCTTACAAATTAGAAGCAGATGAACAATAAATGACCCATTATTCAAAAGGTAGAAATAAGAAAAGACTGCAGCATGCCCCTTCTGTATTCACCTGCCAGCTAGATATACTGAAGGGAGAATTCTTACCCACTGGGGTAAATTGGCATGGTTCCACTGCAGTCAATGAAGTTATGCCTATTTACAACAAAGAAGGATCTGGCCCTTAATGGTACATAGTATGAAGTGTTTTATATTTCCCGATACCCATCTGATATTGGTTACAGAATTCAGAATGATGTATAGGGCTTTAAATAAATATCATCTGTCTAAAAATAATTTTGGAGAATCACTCAGAAAATAATGCTGTAAACATACATGTGCCAGCAATAATGAAATACGCTTTGTGGAGAAACTGAACTCCAGATTACCCATCTAAGACCAGCTTTATCAGAAGCTAGAAAATATAGTTTTATTTATTAAAGCATTGCTAATGAACAATTAGACGCTAATTGATTGAAACAGTTCTAAGGTTCAGTGTTCCACCAAAAGGATCAGTTCTGGTTGGCTGACTGCCTTGGAGACAGCTTGGAATAATCTTATGCAGATAGAAACAATATTTTTTTGACAGATGTATCATTAATTGAGAGAAAGTCCCTGCACCACTAATACAGAAGGAAATTGAAGTCATTTTTCTTCTTGTCAATTTGGGAGATATTTTAGTGAAGAAGTAACGTTTGTGAAATAGCAAGTAGCATTTATAAATCATTTAAAATCAGTAAGTGTGGGCTCTTTTATATTTTAAAACTAGGTGTCTGAAGAAATTCAGCTTGACAGATTTCATCTCCTGTTTTATTATTCTGAAGAAAAGGCAATGGGTAGAGCACTCAATGCAGTTTATCAGTTCTAACTCAGAACAGTCATAAGGATTCACGAGTCAGGGGAAAAGAGAGGACACACCTTTTTTCCCCCTACCGTACCCCAATCAGATGAGAAGGGACTTTCTTCAGCAATAGATTGCTCGTCTGCTAGGTCAACAGCTGCAGTTCGGAGTGGTTAGCGGGGATTGCTGCTTAAAATTTCTATCGAATGGGCTGTTTGCAGTGTTGTTGTAGCCATGTTGGTCCCAAGATAAGTGGACCAACTTCAGTTTGTGAAGGCGACAAGCTTTTCTGCCACACAGAGCTCTGCTGCTGAAGAAGAAGCAACTGGCACTGCACCCCAGAAACTCTGGCCCTGCATCCCCAGGGCTTTGTTTTCAGGGAGGTGCTGTGTGGGTGTAATGCAAGAGCTGGGGGCCTGCATGGTACTCCCCAGCTGGCTGACAGTCCATGAGATATATGAGGTGGGGGAGGTAATTGTGATGGGTTGGATCACAGAAACCCCCTTTATTTGAGCATAAGCTTTCGTGAGCTACAGCTCACTTCATAGCTCATGAAAGCTTATGCTCAAATAAATTTGTTAGTCTCTAAGGTGCCACAAGTACTACTTTTCTTTTTGCGAATACAGACTAACACGGCTGCTACTCTAAAAGAAACCCCTTTGGGACTGCTAACTGATGTGCCAAGACTACTTCTGCTCCTGCTTTCCTGCCCTGTCAGCCCAGGACTCCAGCGCTCTGCCTGGTTTGAGTCAGACCTGCTAGCCTGCTGCAAACCCAGACCCAGGATCTGAACCACATCCCTTAACAGCTGTAGGCTTAACTGAAAGCAGTTTACAGAAGTGTTCCTGTCCTTGACACTTAGATGCCCAACTCCCAATGGGGTCCAAACCTTAAATAAATCTGTTTTACCCTGTATAAAGCTTATATAGGGTAAACTCCTAAATTGTTCACCCTCTATAACACTAATAGAGAGGTATGTACAGCTGTGTGTCCGTCCCCCCCGGTATTAATATATACTCCAGGTTAATTAATAAGTAAAAAGTAATTTTATTAAATACAGAAAGTTGGATTTAAGTGGTTCCAAGTAGTAACAGACAGAACAAAGTGAATTACCAAGCGAAATAAAATAAAACACGCAAGTCTAAGTCTAGTACAGTAATAAAAACTGAATACAGATAAAAACCTCACCAGTTCCAGTAAACTTTCTTTTACAGACTAATCTCCTTCTAGTCTGGGTCTAGCAGTCACTCAGACCCCTTGTAGTTATTGTCCTTTGTTCCATTTCTTTCAGATATCTTTGGGGGTGGAGAGGCTCTCTCTTTTGCCAGCTGAAGACAAAATGGAGGGGTCTCCCAGGGGTTTAAATAGACTTTGTCTTGTGGGTGGAGACCCTCTCCTCTCTCCTATGCAAAGTCCAGCTACAAAATGGAGTTTTGGAGTCACGTGGGCAAGTCACATGTCCATGCATGACTGAGTTCCTTACCAGCCAAGCCACATTCCTGGGAAAGTTCAGATGTGGATTGGCGTCTCCAAGTTCATTGTTGGCTTAAGGGCTTCTTGATCGGGCACTTACTGAGAATAGTCTTTTCTCAGGAAACTGGCCGACTGCTTCACTAAAACCTACTTAGAATCAGACAAGTATACAGCCAATATTCATAACTTCAAATACAAAAATGATACATGCATACAAATAGGATTAATAGATTCAGTAGATCGTAACCTCTACAGAGATATGATAAATGGCATAAGTATCATAAAACATATTCCAGTTATGTCATATATATACACTCATAAGCATATTTCCATAAAGTTTCATGGGGTGCACCATCACAGTAATGTCTTTTTATTGGACCAACTTCTGTTGTAGCTCAAAAGCTTGTCTCTTTCACGAACAGAAGTTGGTCCAATAAAAGATATTAACCCCCCCCCCTTTGGCTATCTGATGAACTGTCAGCCAGTGGGGGAGAAACCTGCAGTGCCCTCCCCCACCTCTTGCCTTGTGCCTTCCTAGCAGCTCCCTGAAAACAAAGCCCATGCAGTGCCAGAGTTTGTCAGCTGTGCTGAGGAGGTTCCTATCTCAACAGATCCTATTGTCTTGGTGCTGAGAAGTAGGCTAAAGCCTGGATGTCACCCTGTACAACACCAAGATTCAGTCACCACTTACATCATCTTAAAATATCTTTTGCAATTGTTTAAAGGGACATTGAAAATCACATTTTTTTGTCCAAGAAATCCTGTGCCATACTAAATAGCCAGTAACTCCTAAAAGGATTAGAATTGACATCAGTTAGTGGAAAACAATATTTTTCTCATTTTAATTTTTTTTATTTGTTTATTCTGTGAATTTTGCAACATCTGTGCATAGTCACCTCTCTTGTTTTTCCTACAGTCAGCCAGTTTCTGTCTTAGTGCAAAGACCCAACTGGGAAGTGGGAAAAACAAAACAAGTCTAAAATTTTATAAAGGAATTAAAAATAAATAAATGACATGGTGTTTGAAGGGGGCTCTATCAGTTGGGATTTTCAAAATGTCCATGTTGACACCATTCACTGCAGAAAACAGTCCTGTATGAAAGTTTAATGTGAGAAATGAAAATGGACTGATGGCCAGAAGAACCTGGCTGGAGGGTTTTAGTCAAAATAACCTCCCTAGGTAAATTATTCCAGTGCTTAACTACCCTTGCAGTTAAGAAATTTTTCTTACCTAAATCTCCCTGGCTACAATTTAAACCATTTACTTCTTGTCCTGTCTTTAGTGGATAAGGACAATTTATCAACCTCCTCTTTACAACAACCTTTTTAGGTTCTTGAAGACTGTTATCATGTCCCCCTTCAGTCTTCTCTTCTCCAGACTAAACAAACCCATTTTTTTCTATCTTTCCTTGTAGGTCATGTTTTCTAGACCTCTAATCATTTTTTGTTGCTCTACTCTGGACTTTCTCCAGTTTGTCCACATCTTTCCTGAAGTGTGGTGCCCCAAACTGGCCATGGCACTCCAGTTAAGGCCTTCTCAGTGATGACTAGAGAAAGAATTCCTTCTCCTGTCCTGCTTACAACACTCCTGCTAATACATCCCGGAATGATGTTCGCTTTTTTTGCAACAGTGTTTCATTGTTGACTCATTTAGTTTGTGACCCACCATAATCCTCAGATCCTTTTCTACAGTGCTGCTCCTAAGTTGTCATTTCCCATTTAGTATTTGGTGCAGTTGATTATTTCTTCTTGAACACAGTTTTTTGCATTTGTCCGTATTGAATTTCATCCTGTTAGTTTCAGCCCATTTCTCTAGTTTGTCAAGATAATTTCGAATTCTAATCCCATACTCCAAAGTGCTTCAGTCTCTCCCATCTTGGTATCATCCACAAACCTAATAAGTGTACTCTCTATGCCACTGTACAAATCATTTATGAAGTTGGTGAATGGAATTGGATGCAGGGCAAATCCCTATGGGACTCCACTCAATATGCCCTTCCAGCTTCACTGTGAACCATTAATAACTACTCTCTGAGTACAGTTTTCCAACCAGTTGTGCACCCACCATATAGTAGGTTCATCTAGGCTATATTTCTCTAGTTTGCATATGAGACGGTCCTGTGAGACAGTATCAAAAGCCTTACTAAAATCAAGATAGAACACATCTACAGCTTCTCCCCTTTCCACAAGGCTTGCTACGCTGTCAAAGATGGATATTAGTTTGGTTTGACATAATTTGTTCGTGACAAATCCATGTTGACTGTTACTTATCACCTTGTTATCTTCTAGCTCCTTACAAAGTGCTAGTTTTATTATTTGCTCCATTATCTTATTGTCCTTATTCCTTCTTTTCTAGATGTTGCTATATTTGCCTTCTGGGATCTCTCCTGTCCTCCATGAATTCTCAGAGATAATGGTTAATAGTTCAGAGATCTCTTCAGGCAGTTTCTTAAGTATTCTAGGATGTATTTCATCAGGCCCTGCTGACTTGAAGAGATCTATCTTCTCTAAAAAAGAAAAGGAGTACTTGTGGCACCTTAGAGACTAACAAATTTATTTGAGCATAAGCTTTCGTGAGCTACAGCTCACTTCATCGGATGCATTTGGTGGAAAATACAGAGGGGAGAGTAATATACACACACAGAGAACATGAAAGAATGGGTTTTATCATACACACTGTAAGGAGAGTGATCACTTAAGATGAGCCATCACCAGCAGCAGGGGAAAGGAGGAAAACCTTTCATGGTGACAAGCAAGGTAGGCTATTTCCAGCAGTTAACAAGAACATCTGAGGAACAGTGAGGGGTGGGGTGGGGGGGAGAAATAACATGGGGAAATAGTTTTACTTTGTGTAATGACTCATCCATTCCCAGTCTCTATTCAAGCGTAAGTTAATTGTATCCAGTTTGCAAATTAATTCCAATTCAGCAGTCTCTAATTGGAGTCTGTTTTTGAAGTTTTTTTGTTGAAGGATAGCCACTCTTAGGTCTGTGATCGAGTAACCAGAGAGATTGAAGTGTTCTCCAACTGGTTTTTGAATGTTATAATTCTTGACTCTGATTTGTGTCCATTTATTCTTTTACGTAGAGACTGTCCAGTTTGGCCAATGTACATGGCAGAGGGGCATTGCTGGCACATGATGGCATATATCACATTGGTAGATGCGCAGGTGAATGAGCCTCTGATAGTGTGGCTGATGTGATTAGGCCCTATGATGGTGTCCCCTGAATAGATATGTGGACAGAGTTGGCAACGGGCTTTGTTGCAAGGATAGGTTCCTGGGTTAGTGGTTCTGTTGTGTGGTGTGTGGTTGCTGGTGAGTATTTGCTTCAGATTGGGGGGCTGTCTGTAAGCAAGGATTGGCCTGTCTCCCAAGATGTGTGAGAGTGATGGGTCGTCCTTCAGGATAGGTTGTAGATCCTTGATGATGAATTCCACCATGATTTCAACAATTTCCATCCCACCATCAACCTCAGCCTGGACCAGTCCACACAAGAGATCCACTTCCTGGACACTACGGTGCTAATAAGCGATGGTCACATAAACACCACCCTATATCGGAAATCTATTGACCGCTATTCCTACCTATATGCCTCTAACTTTCATCCAGATCATGCCACACGATCCATTGTCTACAGCCAAGCTCTACGATATAACCGCATTTGCTCCAACCCCTCAGACAGAGACAAACACCTACAAGATCTCTATCATGCATTCCTACAACTACAATACCCACCTGCTGAAGTGAAGAAACAGATTTGACAGAGCCAGAAGAGTACCCAGAAGTCACCTACTACAGGACAGGCCCAACAAAGAAAATAACAGAACGCCACTAGCCATCACCTTCAGGTTCCAACTAAAACCTCTCCAGTGCATCATCAAGGATCTACAACCCATCCTGAAGGACGACCCATCACTCTCACAGATCTTGGGAGACAGGCCAGTCCTTGCTTACAGACAGCCCCCCAATCTG
This sequence comes from Dermochelys coriacea, assembly GCF_009764565.3. Classification (NCBI taxonomy): domain Eukaryota; kingdom Metazoa; phylum Chordata; order Testudines; family Dermochelyidae; genus Dermochelys; species Dermochelys coriacea. Next base: position 202,378,802 of record NC_050070.1, on the reverse strand, counting down.
AAGCAAATACTCACCAGCAACCACACACCACACAACAGAACCACTAACCCAGGAACCTATCCTTGCAACAAAGCCCGTTGCCAACTCTGTCCACATATCTATTCAGGGGACACCATCATAGGGCCTAATCACGTCAGCCACACTATCAGAGGCTTTTTCACCTGCGCATCTACCAATGTGATATATGCCATCATGTGCCAGCAATGCCCCTCTGCCATGTACATTGGTCAAACTGGACAGTCTCTACGTAAAAGAATAAATGGACACAAATCAGACGTCAAGAATTATAACATTCAAAAACCAGTTGGAGAACACTTCAATCTCTCCGGTCACTCGATTACAGACCTGAAGGTGGCTATCCTTCAACAAAAAAACTTCAAAAACAGACTCCAATTAGCGACTGCTGAATTGGAATTAATTTGCAAACTGGATACAATTAACTTAGGCTTGAATAGAGACTGGGAGTGGATGGGTCATTACACAAAGTAAAACTATTTCCCCATGTTATTTCTCCCCCCACCCCACCCCCACTGTTCCTCAGATGTTCTTGTTAACTGCTGGAAATAGCCTACCTTGCTTGTCACCATGAAAGGTTTTCCTCCCTCCCCCCACCCCGCTGCTGGTGATGGCTCATCTTAAGTGATCACTCTCCTTACAGTGTGTATGATAAAACCCATTGTTTCATGTTGTCTGTGTGTGTATATAAATCTCCCCTCTGTTTTTTCCACCAAATGCATCCGATGAAGTGAGCTGTAGCTCACGAAAGCTTATGCTCAAATAAATTTGTTAGTCTCTAAGGTGCCACAAGTACTCCTTTTCTTTTTGCGAATACAGACTAACACGGCTGCTACTCTGAAACCTATCTTCTCTAAGTAATTCTTAACTTGCTCTTTCCCTATTTGAGCCCCAGATCCTATCCCGTTTACACAGATGTTCACTATGTTAGTCGTCTAATCACTGCAAACCTTTTTGGTGAAAACTGAAACAAAAATGGCATTTAACACTTTGCCCATTGCTGCATTTTCTGTTATTGTCTTTCCCATCTCAGAGTAATGGACCTAGTCTGTCCTTGGTCTTCCTCTTGTTTCTGATGTGTTTGTAAAATATTTTCTTGTTACCCTTTATGTCCCTAGCTAGTTTAATCTCGTTTTCTGCCTTGACTTTACAAATTTTGTCCGTACTTGCTTGTGTCATTTGGATAAAAATGTAAAAATGAGTTCCCAGATATTAGTGACAATTAAAGATCTCAAGGAACTTTTTGAAAAAGAAGTTTTAATGCAAATGAACTGGGCAAATTGCAGTGTGGAATATTGCATTTAGCCTACTTGAAATTCTACCGGCAGTTTCAATTTCGTGTGATATTTTTAGACAAAACCATTGTGTACTGTATCTGTGTATACAGCATGATCAGTATTCTTCTTCTGAAATATTAAACTATTAGTGCACTTCCATCAGAAGTTCCACCTCTGACATAAAGTAGGTGATCATTTTTCAAATCATCTCTTGGTACCATACAATGAATTTAAAATACAGGAGGCTTTTCAAAGGGCCAAAAAGGAAACTGGTTATTATTGACTAAACAATTTAGAGAGCATCTTTTCAATAATTGGAGGGACTTGTGGATTTCCTAAAACAAGGTGAACTTTATTACTTGACTACCTCTGTTTCTATGATGTAGAGTTGCTAACAGTTGACCTGGGTTATAAGCAGATGCATGGTACAAATTCAGTTGTTCAAATCTCAATTTTAAGAATTTCCTGTTAGAATATACAAAGTCATCTTTCATAACATTTTTTCATTACTCTGAAGGTTACCTTGATTACCCAAAACCTCAATTCATCAGGACTTAATCAGTGTCTCCCTAGGATATTTAGAGAATCCAGGTTTGACTTCAGTTATCCATGGTTCTGAAACAAGTAAATGTCTTTTGGTGATTTTAAGTTTCTAATAGAACTTTTTGTTTGCCTAAATAAACTAGGTTTTTTTTACCAGGAGGCATACATGTTTATTACCTACCTTCATCAAAGCTTACTAAAAATGATACAAATATTTTAATATGCACAGAACTTTGACAAAGGATGATCCCAGCTCCAGGCTGTGAGAAACTCTTAGGGAATATTAAATTAAGTCAAAGCAGTTTAAGCATATTCTTAAAGTGCTTAAGTACTTTCCTGAATCGGGGCCCTCTGCTTTTTCTTCCTCGTGTACATTCCCAATTCCTGAATTATGGAACTAATTACTGCTTCTGGATGGTAAATAGAGTAGATAATATAAACTGAATTCAGCCCTCATTTGAGCATGTGCATTTTCCACTAAACCAGCTTCAGAGAAACTGACGTCAGTGGGATTTGTGCCTGGTTATTCTAGGTCTGATTATGGTCCCATGGGTTTTGTGGATATAGAGCCTTGATCCAAATTCCATTGAAGTTGATGACAGACTTTCCATTGATTTCAGTGAGGTTTGGATCTGGCCCCTAATATCATAAGCCTGAATCTCTTGATTGCTCTCACTTTCTCCACGTATCTAGAACTTTGTATTTAGGGACCTCTCTTACAAAGTTAGTCATTTTTACTGATTTGCATTTAAAGCTAGGGCCCTGGAAAGTGCTGCTTTGAAAGGAGTGTTTTGATGCTCAAGAATTAAGAGCACAAAGTAATTAGCACATGTATAAATAATAAAACGGTTTGCATTTGTTTTTAATAGCCTAATTAATATAGCAAGATGCTCATTTCCTTTCATAATCCTTTTCTGTATTTCAGTTCAGTATTTGACCAGATTCTTTTTAAATATTAAAATAAAATAATAATAATTAATAATAAAAACTTTACAGAAATGCTAAGAATGTTTTTCATCTTAGATTATAGCCTTTTATATTTCCCGAGAGACCAAAATGAAAAAGAGAGATTGCATTGCTTGGTATTTCCATAATAAGCTTGCAGTAGGTATGAAATGATAGCGTTCATGTAATGTGGTGTCACAACACCAAATCTATTTCTGCATGAGGCTGGGAGTCAGGAGATCTGGGCACTACTGCGAGTTTAGCCACTGCATCTTGGGAAAGTCACATCTCTTCTCTGTGGGTGAGAACTTGCAGCCCAGGGGAGGTGGGGCTAAGGTGACTTTAAGCCACTTTTGTGCCCTCCTTATCTTGTGCTGTTCCTGGGGCTAGAGAGGCCTCCAGAAGAACTTAGACAGCCCTTGGGGCGTCTTTAAATTACTACAGCCTAGTACTGCTCAGAATCTCCACTGTGCTATGGTCCTGGCCCCAACCCACTCGTCCTGCCCCTAGCGCAGGTATGTCTTCTACACCAGTGGGTCCTCGGGAAACAGCCTTACAGCTGTCATCACAGTGCCTGCACTAGGGAATCTACCCCCAGCTAAATATGGGGATTTTAGGACTCTTTATGCTGCTCTGTCCCTTAAACCTAGTTTAAAGAGGCTGGAGTGGGGTGGTGAGGATTTCACCAGTGCCTTTTTCCTTATCTCTCTTGTCAATTTAGATCATAACCTCTTTGCAGTAGAGGCAGTATCTTATTGCCCTGATATTGGTTGTGGTCTCCAAAGTGATCTGTATGCATTGCAGAAAAAGAACCAACACTTGTAGTTGTTCCTTGGGGCCTACAGGAAGTGGTGTTGCCTTTTTTGTTGTTAGCAGTACTCAGAGGTTAAGCAGTGGTGGCATCAGCTGTATATGGTGTATATTCAGCTCGCCTGTCAAGGTACAATGTATTGGAACAGTCCTGTATTGTTTTGACTCATTTAAAGTCAGACTCTTAAAATGTGATTTCATCCCCTTCTTCTTGGACTGATCAGATATAGAATTCAGTATTTTGTTATTCCTGATGGATTTCTTTTAAAATGTATATATATATTTATATATCCTTGAAAGAGGTCTAGTTAAATACTGTTACTATAGAATAAGATGCTTGGGAGAAGGGGTAGGCTTTGATAGGCTTCCACAAATTCCTAATCACATCAGCCACACTATCAGAGGCTCGTTCACCTGCGCATCTACCAATGTGATATATGCCATCATGTGCCAGCAATGCCCCTCTGCCATGTACATTGGCCAAACTGGACAGTCTCTACGTAAAAGAATGAATGGACACAAATCAGACGTCAAGAATTATAACATTCAAAAACCAGTTGGAGAACACTTCAATCTCTCTGGTCACTCGATCACAGACCTAAGAGTGGCTATACTTCAACAAAAAAGCTTCAAAAACAGACTCCAACGAGAGACTGCTGAATTGGAATTAATTTGCAAACTGGATACAATTAACTTAGGCTTGAATAGAGACTGGGAATGGATGAGTCATTACACAAAGTAAAACTATTTCCCCATGGTATTTCTCCCTCCCACCCCACCCCCCACTGTTCCTCTGATATTCTTGTTAACTGCTGGAATTAGCCTACCTTGCTTGTCACCATGAAAGGTTTTCCTCCTTCCCCCCCCCCCGCTGGTGATGGCTTATCTTAAGTGATCACTCTCCTTACAGAGTGTATGATAAACCCATTGTTTTATGTTCTCTGTGTGTGTGTGTGTGTGTGTGTGTGTGTGTGTGTGTGTATAAATCTCTCCTCTGCTTTTTCCACCAAATGCATCCGATGAAGTGAGCTGTAGCTCACGAAAGCTTATGCTCTAATAAATTTGTTAGTCTCTAAGTGCCACGGGTACTCCTTTTCTTTTCACAAATTCCTTGACTCTACGACTATTGTAAAGTCTTCCTGGCACAGTGCTTCACAATGCTTTGGAGCTTGTAAGTTTCACAAGCCCCAGACTGCAGTAACTCATACTGAGCTTTCTTTGATCCAGATGTGATATTTTACCAATATAGGTATGTCAGTACAACCCCTAGTGTGGATGCAGTTATACCAGTATAAATGTGCTTATGCCAGTATGACTTTTAGTCCCCTTCCCATATGGGAATAAACTATACATGTATAAGCACTTTGATAGCAGTATAAATGTGTCCATTGTTGGGAGGGTGGAGAGAAAATGGGTGTGTTGTACTGCTTTAACTATAAAAGCATCCTTGTACACAACTATACAAATATAGGTAAAGCAGTACAACTTGTGTGTGTAAACAGGACCTTCGTGAGTGCTCCTTAAGAATGAGGTGGGGTGGTGGTGCAATTTTTGCCAGATAAAAAAGGATTTACAACTAGCATTTATTTCCGAGATTCTAAAGAGCTGTTACAAATAATAGAGTATGAAAAAAACACAATGCAATCTGTGGGGCAGTACTTGACAGTAGGGTTGTTGTTGTTTTTTAAGTACTTGCAGTTGGGAAGAAGTCTCTCTTTAAGAGAATGATATCTGCTTAATTAAAATGTCCAATTCTGTCACAGCAGTACTTTGATACTCTTTATACTGTCAACCTTGTGTAATTAGGTAATAAAGATAAACTTTTAATGGCTGCCCACTCTTCATGTTGCTGTACAATGGTGGAACAATGATAAGGCCGTTATGTAGGCTGTGAATCTCATCAGACCTTTTTCTGGTGAGTCTTCTTGAATGCATTGCTACTTGTAACAGAGACAGGTCTGTTCCTTCATTTTTGAGAATAAAATGGCAAGTTTTTATTGTATTTGAATCCAGCTTGCTGAGTCTTACAACTGAACACGTTTAAGTAAAATAAAACCCTCGTTTATATCTGCAAGCAGAACCAATCTTTTTATTTTAATACTTTTTATTGTAATTGGGCCAACCATACAAATGTCATACAGTGTTGGCAAAGAAAAATTAATTGAGGTTTTTACAGGGTGTAAGTCCAAACAATAGGACAGAGTCACTAAGGTGACCCCTTACCGACTGAATGTAACTAACTAAAGCATTTTCAAGGGACCACAAACCCAACTATTGGACTGGCCCTGGCTGACGACTGTCTTTTGGAGGCACGTGTGACACCCTGTACCTCAAAATAACACCCTGTACCTACATATATTTTCTACTAAGTATGCCTTATGAGATATAATTTGAAAAGTCATGATCTGTTGAACATTACTAGTCTGTTGAATTATATGTATTGCCATTGTATGTGAAGTTAGGAAGTTTTGCTCTATGGATGTTACTGAAATATGTTGTGAGTCTGGGAGATGCCCCCACAGCCAGCCTTTCAGTGGCAACAAAGGGCTCCATGCTGGCCTAGCCTGGCCAGGGTCTCGGGGAGAAGAGGATGGGAAGGGGCAGGGTTCGCCCTGGCGAAGAGTGGGCAGACTAATGCCACTGGCCTGGGGCCTGGTGATCTGGGAAGGAAGAGCTGCAGCAGACCACGGCAGGAAGCAGGAGAGGGTCTGGGGGTGGAGTGTGGGCAGGGCCACGCAGGCAGTTTGGTTAGGCTTAGCCTTCCCCTTGCCTTTGATACCCGCCGCCCATGATTGCCATCTTCTCAGGAGAGATGTTTCTTGGAACTATCCAATAGGTATCAATAGACACTGCCAATAACACAACAGCGATAACAGTGATATGTCCCTCCTCAGTAATGATTATTTTAATATATTCCAGACTCTTAAACCAAGATCAGATCTCCTAGCCTAGAAAAGTGAGACATTCCCTGGTGCTGGAGCAACTCACTCAGGCTGTAAGATTGCAGTAGTGAGGAACACAGATATTAGGGGTGATGGATGAAGAACTGGGAGTCAGTGCTGATAATGTAGGAAGCACTGACTAAATGACCAGACCTTGTGCCTTCCTCAATTGCTTAAATGTAAATAGACTATGAGCCACGCCGACACAGAACCCCTGGTGCTTGTGATATGTGAAGGAGTTAATAACACTTACTTTCTCCACGCCAGTCATGCTTTTATAGACCTCTGTCATATCCCCTCTTAGTTGTCTCTTTTCCAGCATGAAAAATCCCAGTTATTTTAATATCTCCTCATACGGAAGCTGTTCCATATCCGTAATCATTTTTGTTGCCTTTCTTGGTACCTTTTCCAATTCTAATACATCTGTTTTGAGATGGCGCAACCAGAACTTCATGTGATATGCAAGGTGTGGGCATACCATGGAATTATACAGTGACATTATATTTTTGGTCTTATATCTATCCTTTTCCCAATGGTTCCTTTTTTGACTGCTGCTGCACATTGAGCAGATGTTTTCAGAGAACTATCCACAAGATCTCTTTCTTGAGTGGTAAAAACTAATTAAAACCGTATCAAAGAATTCTAGTAGATTGGTGAGGCATTTTCCTTTTCAAAAACCGTGTTGAATCTTCTCCGACATATTGTGTTCATCTATGTGTCTGATAATTGTCTTCTTTATACTACAGAATATACTATATACTATATTCAACCAAATTGCCTGATACTGAAGTTAGTCTTATTGGCCTATAATTGCCAGGATTGCCTCTGGACCCTTTTAAAAAAATTGGCCTTACATTAGCTGTCCTCCTGTGTAACAGGGCCTTCTTGGTCCTGCTTCTGTTTCCGTCTGCAAACCACGCAGAGACCCTTGTGCTGATTCAACACCCTGTGCAGTTTATTTATAATTGAGTCCCACTACCTTCACAGTTTACCTGGTGCCTTTACAAGTAGGGGGAGAGCAATCAATCAATCAATCAATCAATCAATCTCTCTCTCTCTTTCTCCCCCTTTGTCACTTCTTTCCTGTGCCTATTTGTAGGCTCTGGCTAATGGCTTAATTAGCCTTTCTGCCCCACCCACAAGTTAGGCACAGGTCTGCCTTGTCAGCTCCAATTTCCTGTGCCTGATTGAAGCTGCTATGAACTGAGTGCTGACTCAGGGTTTCATACCTAGCACTCTGTTGCATCCTGATTGCTGATTGAAGTGATAGGTTACACAGCGCAGTTAGTAGTTCTGTAATTTCATATTTGACTTCCTTCAGAGCTCTTGGGTGAATACTATGTGGTCCTGGTGACTTATTACTATTTAATTATCAATTTGTTCCAAAACCACCTTTACTGACACCTCCATCTAGGAAAGTTCCTCAGATTTGTCACCTAAAAAAAAGGCTCAGGTGGGGGAATCTTCCTCACATACTCTGCAGCGAAGACCGATGCAAATAATTAATTTAGCTTCTATGCAATGACCCTATCTTCCTGAGTGCTCCCTTAGTACCTTGGTCATCCAGTGGCCCCACTGATCATTTGGCAGGCTGCCTACTTCTGAATTACTTAGTTTTTGTGTGTTTTGCTAGTGGCTCTTCAATTTCTTTGTCTTGCCTAACTACTTTTACACATGACTTGGCAGTGTTTATGCTCTTTTCTATTTTCCTCAGTAGGATTTGACTTCCAGTTTTTAAATGAAGCCTTTTTGCTTCTAACCACTTCTTTTACTGGTTTCAGAATAGCAGCCGTGTTAGTCTGTATTCGCAAAAAGAAAAGGAGTACTGGTGGCACCTTAGAGACTAACAAATTTTTATATGAGCATAAACTTTCGTGAGCTACAGGTCATTTCATTGGATGCATCCGATGAAGTGAGCTGTAGCTCACGAAAACTTATGCTCAAATAAATTGGTTAGTCTCTAAGGTGCCACAAGTACTCCTTTTCTTTTTACTTCTTTTACTGTGACAGGTTTCAGAGTGGCAGCCGTGTTAGTCTGTATCAGCAAAAACAATGAAGAGTACTTGTGGCACCTCATTGTTTTTTCTTTTACTGTGCTTTCTAGCCATGGTGTCACTTTTATGGTCCTCTTACTACGTTTTTTAATTTGGGTATACATTTAAGTTGAGCCTCTATTTGGTGTTTTAAAAAAGTTTTCATGCAACTTGCAGGAGTTTCCCTCTTGTGACCCTACCTTTTAAGTTCTGTTTAATTAGATTCCTCATTTTTGTGCAGTTCCACTTTCTGAAGTCAAATGCTACTGTGGTGGGTTTCCTCTTGTATTTTCCCTCATACGAAGGCGTTATATTCAATTACATTATGGTTGCAATTACCAAGCAGTACAGCTGTATTCTCTTCTTGGACCAGATCCTGTTCTCCATTTAGGGCTAAATCAAGAATTGCTTCTTCTTGTGTGGGTTCCAGGACTAGCTGCTCCAAAAAGCAGTCATTTTTAGTCAGTATAATAGAACTAGTCAAAAACTAGTAATTGAAAAATATTTTCAACAAAAATTTGCTTTTTTATAGAATGAAAATGTTCACAAATAAATTTAATTTCTATTGACATGTTTTTTATTTGTGGTTTGTTTCTTCTTTTCTCTCGCTCCCTCCCTCCATTTCCTTTTCTCCTTTCTCCTCCTTTGCCAGAGGCAAACTGAAAGAAAGGAGAGGGGCATAAAAGAAAAAGGGAGAAAAAAAAACAAACCCTCCAAAGTGAAAAAATTTCAGCTTTCAATTAAATACTTTAAAAAAAACCCACATTTTTTTTGAAATGATTTTTTCCCTTTTTTAAAATAGAATTTTCAGGCAAACTGCTTAATATTTTGCAATCAGTTCCAGTAAACAGAACTTCTTTTTTGGAGATTGATTAAGACCTATGGGCATAATGGGAGAAGAGGGTTTTGAGGAAGGGTTGAAGGAGGAGGAGCTCCAGTGTAAGTGAACCTTGGCAGAAAGCACAGATCTGAAATATGAAGAAAGATGTAAAGGAGTGTAGTTACATGCAGGCAGAGTGGAGGGAGAAAATGGGGGCATAGGAAGAAATGGGAGTGCAGCTGTAGACTGGAGCTGTTGTACAGACACTTGCACAGGAGGAAAAGGAGGGTAAATTTAATTCAGCAACTGAGAGGGAGCCAGGAGAGGGATTCAAACACATGACCAGAAAGGTAGGGAAGCATAGAAGCATGTTGGCTAGGGAGGCAGAATGAAGGGGGATGGATTTTCAGTAATCAAGTCAAGACAATTGCTTTAGCTAAAGGAAAGGAGTGGTATTGGAGATGATGTATAGGAAAGAAACCCACTGGGATTGGATGCTGGGGGGAAAAAGAGGAAAGTCAAACTGGCAAAAGCCATAGGCTGAGTACATTGTTAGTCAATGAGTGAGTGATGAAGGAAAGCCCAAGTCAGCTATTGCAGTGGTTCTCAACCTTTCCAGACTAGTGTACCCCTTTCACGAGGTTGATTTATGTTGCATACCCCAAGTTTCACCTCACTTAAAAAGTACTTGCTTACAAAATCAGATATAAAAATACAAGCCTGCCACAGCACACTATTACTGAAAAAGTGCTGACATTCTCATTTTTGCCATACAATTATACAATAAATTGATTGGAATATGAATATTATGCTTACATTTCAGTGTGATACTTGAGCCTGTTTTTCACTTCTGAGCCTTGTCTGAAGCCCAAAGCCAGGCAGTGGGGCTGGAGCGTGTAACTTAGCTTTGCTGGGCCCCCTGTGATGGGCAACCCTGAGCAATTGCTTGCCACCCCTAATGCTGGCCCTGCACTTGTGACCCCCCCCCAACAAACCTGTCGCTCGATCCCTCTCGAGGCTGCAACCCAGAGGTTGAGAAACACAATCTAGATGAGTTGAGTACCCTCTGGAAGACCTCTGAGAACCCCAAGGGGTACACGTTCTCCAGGTTGAGAACCACTGAGCTATTGCACATTTTGGGTTGAGTTGGCAGTGGGATGTCCATAATGAGACATCGCAGACACAGATATTTCTACACAAACTCCTTCCTTTGTCTTGTTGCTCTCCACAGTGGCTGATTTTTCCACGGAAGTTGTCTATGTGCTGCAGAGCCAGCACTTCCGGCCATCTGTATGATGCACCAATATCATCTCATCAGGTCTGCTATGAAAAGTATGCTTGTAAAAAGCCTAACTTTTCATTTATGTGCACTTACCCATATTGCGTATGGTTCTCTTATAATTTAAAATTGTCAGACATGTTCCCCACTGTTGCTTTATTTAAACAGCAGTTTAAAAGCGTCTGTAATATGACAAATCTCAAAAACAGTGCCTGCCATTCAGTATCATTGCATAGGAATCAGTGCCCTATAAATGCCCAAGAGAGGGAAAGTAATGGCTTAATCCAGCAGTTGGTAAGAATTGTTTGTCATAAAACAGTTTGACTGCACTTAAATCATGTGGAGCTCACTTAGACAGAACATCTCACTGCATTAAAGCCCTGTTACTTTTCATGCTTTTGCTACACACTGGAGCACAAAACTTTAGAAATAAGTTTCTGGAGATTTTTAATGTTGCTCTTTTAGAAAAATTAATACTCTTATTAAAAAATGAGGGAAGAACTCAAAGAAGGGAAAAGACTGATCTTGTGCACCTTTTGCAAGGTGTTCAGTGCCCTTGGTTCACACTGATTTAAGAGGGAGCTGATTGCGTTTAGCATCTAGGTATTATTAATAATACTATTGTTGAGATTTGCAGCTCTTTGGAGGTTCAGATCCTTTCAGACCAATATAAATTATTTTCAGGTTTCTCTATGTAAACTGTCACTAATCTGCTGCAATTAGCAGTGGAGAAGGGACTAAGCCACAAAGTGTTGATCCACATGTAAATACCTAGGTTGTTCACATCCAAGGTTTTTTTTTGGACCCATCCATAGACTGGAGGTTTTCAAAAGAGTTCGGCGCTCAGCAGCTCCCATTGGGACACCTGTGGCTAACATGCTGACTTCTTTTGAAAATCTGGACCCAGCTTTCCACTAGACTAACATCTAGACCAATGGTCCAAAACTTGTTCTACCCCTTGTTCAGGGAAAGCCTATGGCTGACCGGGCAGGTTTGTTTACGTGCCGCAGGTTTGGCCGATCGCGGCTCCCAGTGGCCGTGGTTCACTGCTCCAGGCCAACGGGAGCTGCTGGAAGCGGCGCGGGCCGAGGGACGTACTGGCTGCTGCTTCCAGCAGCTCCCACTGGCCTGGAGCAGCGAACCGCAGCCGCTGGAAGCCGCGATCGGCCGAACCTGCGGACTCGGCAGGTAAACAAACCAGCCCGGCCCTCCAGGGGCTTTCCCTGCACAAGCGGCGGAACAAGTTTGGGAACCACTGATCCAGACTAACCCCCCACCCATAGTCCTCCCTACCAAAATAATAGTAGTCAATATTGTCCCCTTACCTGGTGTCCCATAAGACTCCGTCCTTTCCCTGGTTCTGTACAACATCTAGATGAAATGGAGACAGAACATTCTCACAAGAGATCAAATGATCACTGACCTCATAGCATTCAGAACCAAGTAACCCCACCCCCCATTTTGCCTACTTTGCACAGCCTCTTAAATTCACTTATTAAAATAAAAATCTGACATCATCCTCCTACAGGTGTGGGAAGGAGAGAGACAGCTTTCAAAAATACAAATAACAATTATAAAACTAATTATTTGGGAGGCATGCAGCTACTACTGTGATGGGCACCGTATAAGTTGGTAGCACTTTCAGCCATAGGAAGGACTAGAGATGTAGGGTTGAGAGGTATACAGAACAAACTGCAGGAGACAGCTGGCATGGCTCAGTAAATTAAAGCATGAGCTTGTCTATCCCTTTGTCCTAAGTCACCCTGTCTGATTCTCTGCACATGAGTTTTGTTCTGTGCAATTTAGTAGCAAGTATAGAAAAGCCTCTGTTAGGCTGACAGAAGTTCACAGGTGCTGATTGTGGCAGGCTGGTCGCTTCTGGAGTAAACAAAGGGCTTATTGCACTCATAGCAACTTTCCACTATATGGACATAGGCTGGAACAGAAAGTACTGATGACTGAATTCTGTAGCATGTGGATCCATTCAGTGGCACACATAGTAGTTTTAAGAAAAATTGTGTTCTAGCGAGAGGAAAAAAAGCTTTACAAATACCTATGTATTTAGCTGCATTACCATGTAGCTTTATATGGTATTTTAATGCAACTTTGTGGATGACAGAATTCTTTTATAGTCTCTGAATCTTTTGGTCCTTAGTAAGTTGGCATAGGGTTATTGATGGGAGGGAAAGGACATTCTATTCACTCATCTACTTGAGCCAGAACATGCTAGTCACTTATTCTTGGCTGCAAGCAAAGAAACTCATTTGTTTTCTACCTCGGAAAGTGACAGTCTAGGCATGCTGAAGCGCAAAGAAGGTACAGGTAGGAATTTTCTGTAGAATAAAAAGTTGTAACAGTAAAAACAAAATTCTTTGGGCATTTTCTAAAACTGTATTAACAGATTTTGGTTTCAATAACATTGCAGGTGCTAGCTGAGATACTACTACTTTGAGACACTTTGCAAAAGTTTGCTCCCTATCTTTCTACTGGGAACCAAAATACGTTCAATAGATAAGGACTGAAGAAAGCAATGTTCGAAAAGAAAATAAGCAGATGTTGAGGTTACAGCTGATCCTACGAGGACAATTCCCTGGTAATAAGCCATTTGTTCCAGAGATGCACTCAGTCATTGTGCACAAAATTTCAGCGTTAAGGCTGCTGTCATGAGTCACAAAAGCTGTTGTTACATCTAAGACATTGGAACTTAAAATGGTGTTATTTCCAGTGCAAGGTACAATTTGATTCAGAGGGTTAAGGCACAGTGGAGTTGCGGGGTGTGGCAGTTCTCTCCTAAGAAGAGTCATTTGCCACTCCCGCATTCCTTGTGTTCGCCATTTTCCATGCCCTCTCTTTAATCTCTCCTTCCCTTTTACTGTCCACTACAGGAAAGGGAGGAGGGTCTTTCTCACCCACCTCCTAGCTACTCCCGGCTTCTGTCTCTGTACATCATTCATCACTCTGCTCCAGCTCCACTATCTAACTTACACCAACTTTGTCTCTCATTAGACTCATTTAGCCAGATTCTGTTCTCAGTTATAACGGTGTAAATCCAGAGTAACACCATTGGCTGAATTGGGTTTGCTCTGGGTTTAAACTGCCATGATAGAAACCAGACCTCTGGCCATTTCAACTCTTTTTATCAGAGTGTAATTTAGACTGCCGTACTCGTCACCTCTGAATTTGTCCCAATGTCTCTAAAAAGGTTGAATCCCTTTGTAGTGGGCAAACATTCCCATTACTTTGACAATGAATGAAATAATTCCTTGGAATCACATTGACTTTGAGTTGTTGGAGGCAAGGGAGGAATGTTTTTAATTATCAACAAGACTAACATCCCTCTAAGGGAAGTGAAACTGGAAATCTGATGATTTAAGAACAAATTCAGATTGTTCAATTCAGAAGAGAACCCTGAGGATTTTTAATGTAACCAGGATCAGTTTAAGGAAAAACTAAGGAAACAAATAGGGCAACAGTTTAATTAAGGGCATGGTGAGTTTTTTATGAGTTACTTGCTGAAATTTTTTATAGCTGTCCTACCTGTAGCAGATGAGCAGTGACAAAACTAAATTACTATGTTATTATTTATTAGGGCTGGTTGAAAATCAGAATTCCCATTCTGTTGGAAATTCTGATATTTTGACACCTGTTTTCATCTCAAATTCGGAAGAAATGTAGACATATTAAAACTTTTGCTGAACGGAAAGTTCTGATTTTTTTTTAATTTGGAAATGTTGAAACCTTTGTTTTGATATTTTCGATCAAAATGAAATGTTTAATCATTCCTGGATCTAAATGCTTCATTTCAGTTTGTTGAACTGAACTGAAAGTTTAAACTGCACCCACCCAAACTGTCACAGTGCCTTATGGACATTGTTGTTCTGGTGCTTCATGACTTTATTCTTCACCATGGGCTGGGCTACCTGTCACATCTCCCACGATAATGCCATGAAATATTTTATTTTGATTTTCCCAAGTGAAAATCAAAAATTTTCAATAATATAAATTTTTTCAGCAAAACAACATTTTTCACGTACGTAAGAACATAAGGTAAATAGGTTTATGCATTTATGCAAAGCCCATTAAAAGTCAGTGGAAAGACTGTCATTGATTTCAATGGGCTTCAAGTCAGGTCTTTAATTAAAAACATTGTGATAGCTAATGAACTGCACATTACAAAGTGGATGTCTAATTCATATTTCGGAAGGAAAAAACTGGCAACAGAGCTCTATAAAAGTTCTGTGATCCTAAATTCCATGAACAAACATAGATGAGAGAGAAAATAAGTAACTACCCTTGAATACATTTTTGTAACTGATATAAATAGCTGCTTGTTTTTTATCCACCATGCCATTTATTAAAGATATTGTCAACAACAGAGCTCTTAAGAGGCTATTTAAAAGTAATAACTTTGGCTCTGTTTAGATTGGGGAAGTTAGTTCTGCAGAAAACCTCTAGTATGCAAAACCAGAGTAATTGCCTGTTTTCTAGCGGAATGCTCAATATACTGTTGCTACATTAGTCATTTTAAAGACTTGCCTGCATCTGAAAAGGTACCACCATCTGCTTTATTTCCTGTGAACTTGCACACAGTTTGCTTTGGTTTCATGAGATACTTTACGGAATGGCTATCAACTAGTGTATGTACCGATTATTGGACCTGATGAACAAGAGTGGGCATGAGTTCGGCTGATGCGTGATGAAGTGTAAGGCATTGGGAAAGATGGTAAACCTGCTGCCCATTTTCTGTGACCTGAGAGTGAGGAACATTTTTCTCATTTGGTGATTTGTGACCCAAAAGGCCAGTTTACCAATAACTGCAAAGTGCTTTGAGTGTTTCAGGGGATCCAGCAAGTAGATTGATCATTTTGCTGATTTCACAGTATCAGAACTGGCTGTGGGATCCTATTTCATTATTAATTGTTTTATTCCTATGGTCAATTTTTGTTCACTTCTTTAATTATATTACAGATTATACAAGAGTCCCACATGACATTCTGATAAGTAAGCTGGAAAAATGCGGGCTCAGCGGAACTACCATTAAGTGGATACATAATTGTTTAAGCAACCGCAAACAAAGAGTAGCTATTAATGGAAAGATGTCAGATTTGAAGGAGGTCTCAAGTGGGATTCCACTGGGATCTGTTCTACGTCCCTTGTTATTTTACATCTTTATGAATGGCCTGGATGTAGGAATAGAGAGCATACTGATCAAATTTGCAGAGGACACAAAGCTGGGGTTGGGTTGCAAACACTTGGGAGGACAGAGCTAAAATTCAAAGGGATCTTGATAAATTGGACAACTGGGCTATAGTTGGAAAAATGAAATTAAACAAAGGCAAATATAAGGTGCTACACTTAGGGAAGAAAAACCAAATGTGCAAATATAGAATGGGGGATAACTGGCTTGGCAGCAGCACTGCGGAGAAGGATCTGGGAGTTGTGGTGGATCACAAGCTCAACATGAGTCAGCAATGTGACGCTGTTGCAAAAAGAGCAAATACAATTTTAGGTTGCGTTAACAGAGGCATAGCATGCAGGTCACGGCAGGTAATAGTACCTCTCTACTGGTGCTGGTTAGGCCTCAGCCAGAGTACTATGTCCAATTTTGGTCACCAATGCATAGAAAGGATGCAGAGGTGAGTGACAAAGATGATCAAAGGGATGGGATGCAAGCGATGATGGCAAAGGCTGAAGGAACTGGGTATGTTTAGTTTGGAAAGAGGCGGTTAAGGGGGGACATGATAGTGGTCTTCAGATACTCAAAAGACTGCCATAAACAAGATAGAGAAAAGGCTTCTCTCTTGTCACAGAGGGCAGGGCAAGAGGCAGTGGGTTCGAACTACAGCAGAATAGATTTAGATTAAATCTTAGGAAAAACTTCCTAACTGTAAGAATAGCAGGGCAATGAAACAGATGCCTCGGGAGGTTGTGGAAGCTCCTTCACTGGAGGTTTTCAACAGGAGGCTGGATAGTCAGTTGTTTAGACAAAACAAATCCTGAATCTTGGCAGAGGTTAGACTAGATGACCCTTGCGGTCTCTTTTAACCCTATGGTTTTATGATTCTAAGAGAGTTTTCCAAATTGTACAATATTCTAGTGCCTGGACTGCAGTTTTAAACTATTCTGCATCCTTAGCAGTCAGTTGATTTGTTTAATTACTTTCCTCCCAGATAGAAATTCTAGTTAAAGCCTGATAATTCAGTGGTATTATAAAATTATCCTGCCCTAGCCTCACATCTCGCATGCTATAATTTTTGGATTGGTCAATCACCCTTTTGAGAAAACTGCATTTAAGTCTTCACTGGAGGTTCTAATCTTTAATTGGAAAATCCATCAAACTTGGAGCCATTCAACTACTAGATTTAGGATGAAAAAGAAAACATTATCACCATTTGTGTTATCCAAGAATTATTTTCGGTTGAAAGCAGATGTGTGTCAGTTTTCCAGAGCCATCATTTCCCCTATGACACCATGTAGACAAAGACTTTTACATGAAAAGTGGAATTCTCA
This sequence comes from Dermochelys coriacea, assembly GCF_009764565.3. Classification (NCBI taxonomy): domain Eukaryota; kingdom Metazoa; phylum Chordata; order Testudines; family Dermochelyidae; genus Dermochelys; species Dermochelys coriacea. Next base: position 202,361,628 of record NC_050070.1, on the reverse strand, counting down.
ACTGCCTTACCCAGAGCTTCAGTTACTTGAGTCTCCTGTTCCTGCTTAGTCTAGGCTATCCTCAAGCAAAGTTCACACTTGAACTTTAATCTCACTGATCATAGCTTAATGACCTCTGATAGCTATAAAGTATTGGATAGCATTACAAATTTTCAGAAACAAATAAGATATTAAACAACAATAATATTTAGCAGTTCTATAGCATGCTGTACAAAGTGCTGTACAAAGTATCTATTCAGACTTGTGACTTAAACTTCACAATACTCCTGTGTGTCAGGAAAGTTATTTTACCTCCCACTTGAGATGGAGAAACTGAGATTCACAGAATAGTTAAGGCCCAGATTTTCAAGAGGATCCCCTATTTTGGATACCTCAATTTTGGGGTGTCAAACTTTAGAAACAGTGGCTAGGAGTCTTAAAGGAACCTAGGGGAGTTAGGCACCAGTCTTAGGGACCAAGTTTCAGAGGAGCAGTACACCTGCAACTCCAATTCAAATCAGTGGCCCCAAGGGTAAAACCCTGACTCCACTGAAATCATTGGCAAAACTCCCATTGATCCAACATGGACAGGATTTCACTCTAGGATCCGTAAAGTCAGGCACTCAAATTAGAGGCTACTATTTAAAATGTTGCCCTTGCAAGTGGCTTGTGGAAACTAAAACAGCATGTTAGTGGCAGTCACTCATTTCTGCATGTCAGTCAACTTTGCTCAGTCTACAAGATGCCTCTGGCTTGCTGAAGTCTGGCATTGTCTGATTCCATTTCAGTGGAAATATCTCTCTCATTTCTTCTGGCTTTGTAAAGCTACCTTCACATTGTAATGTATTTATTTTATTATTGGGCTTTTGATGGTTTTTACTCATGAATAAATTACAATAAAATAACAATTGCAAATATTATATTTTCTTTACTCCATGTAGATATTAACTTCAGATGGTAGAGGAGTCAAAGAAATCAAATGTAAAACTTAGCTTTTATTTAGTAAATTTTGCCAACCATTTATATATGATTTTAACCATTGATAATTCAGGCCTATAGAATTGAGGGATTTATAAGAGCTAAAATATGGAGGCCAAAAGTCAAGTTTCCATGACTGTTTCACATTTAAAGGAGACAATTCGGCCTTCTTTCTTCATCCTCCCAACTTTTGACTTGCAGCCTTGAATGCCACCTGACATTTTAGTAGGTGGTAAGATTTAAAACAAGAAAAGTCATCAGTCATACAATAGGAGTATCAAAAGCATTAAGAGAAATATAAAAAGCAAGAAAAGGCTAATATCCATCAAAGAGCAACAGGCCTCAGCCTGAAATCTTCACTTAGCTTCCTCTGACCCCCCTCAGCTGCCCCACAGTGATGGAATGCTACCTGCTACCATGTGACCTCTGATCCTCTTCTTCCTCCCGCCACCTCACTCCATAGAAGCTGCTGTGGCGCAATGGCTGAAGTAACCTCTCCAGCCCATGCTTGCAAAAGGTTTGAGAGGGGAGAATGCGCCCTGCCTCACCTGTTTCTCCGAGTTCCCTACAATCGCGCATCTACCTCACCCAGCAGAAACATTTCTTCTCCCTGTGGAGAATGAGCGGGATGGGTTTGGATCTGGTGCTTTGTGAACACACAGCTGTACTGTAGCTGGTGCTAACTGGAACATGGTCAACCTCAGCTGACTGACCTGGAGACTGAATTACCCACTCAACTCTGTAGCTGGTTCCTCCATTATAGGAACAAGGTAGACTAGGAGGGAACATTGCACTGCTGATGAAGGTGTTTGGGGGTGTATAGACAATGTTAGGCTCCATAACTTTCAACTCGGTATCTTTCATAAATGCTCACTGTACTTTATGAACATGATCAAGATCCTCTGTCTAAATCAAGTTAGTTATATAGCCTTTGATATCTGCTGTCACTTTAATTTTGTCAATTTTTGCACTCCTTTAAGGCTGAGACTCTCTACGCTGCCTCAGTGATTTGGACATACAATTCCCATTGGAAATTATTGACAATTGGGTGTCCAAATTCCTCAGACAGCTTTGACATGTATAATTCAGAGTAGGTCTTTCTTATTGCCATCATTTTGGGACGCTTTGCCCAATTGCCAGGGACACCTGGGATAGAACTCATTTTTCTAAGAGAAGAGGCAGCCTAAGTAACTTTCAGCATCTTCAGAAGAGAATTTTCAGTACTTTTTAATAACACAAGAGAACTTATCTTAGCACTTTTATGATAAAGGTGATTCTATAATATTGTTATTTAAATGCAATAGTGTTTCTATGATAGTATTAATTCACTTAAAGAAGTGCTCTTATTATGGAATAGCCATTTTCACAAGCACACTATATTATTAAAAATGCTTTTATAATTCAGGCCTCAAATAAACCTGCCAGTATTGAAGAAAATTATTACAAGCTTACCCCGATCATAAACTCAAGAGAGTAGCGAGATTTAGATTTTTATGGCTAAATCATGTTCTGTTTTTTCCGTTGAATAATCCTAGTAAAATCAACGGGACAACTCTGCTGAGTTAGGAGAGCAAGATTTAATTCAAATTCTTTAAAAATCCCTACTGAGGGCCTTTTCCTCAGATGTGTATTTTGGCTTATCTTAGGCTTCTGTTAAATTTATGTAATGTTGCATTTTCCTTCCCAGAATCTGATGAGATGCATCTACATGGGAATCTCAAGTAGGAGTAGAGAGGTTATTTTACCTCTGTATTTGACACAGGTGCTACTGCTGCTAGCATATGGCATCCAGTTCCGTTTTCCACAATGCAAGAAGGATGTTGATAAATTGGGGAGGGATAAGAGAAGAGCCACGAGAACATAGCTTCTGGAACTAGGCTGGCACACGCCCTGCGTGGAGGTAGTAATAACAACCCAAATACACGGTTTCCACTATTATCACCCCCGCTATAAAAATTGATGCAGCACCAGTGTATGAGACTGATTAAAGGATTAGAAAATATGCCTTATAGTGAATGATTTAAGGAGCTCAATCTAGTAAGTTTAACAAAGAGAAGGTTGGGGTGACTTGATTACAGTCTATAAGTACCTATATGGGGAACAAATATTTGATAATGGGCTGTTCAGAGTAGCAGAAAAAGGAATAACATGATCCAATGTCTGGAACTTGAAGCTAGACATAAGCAGACTGGAAATAAGGAGTACATTTTTAACAGTGCAAGTAATTACACACTGGAATAGTTTACCAAGGGTCATGGTAGATTTTCCACCACTGGCAATTTTTAAATCAGGGTTGGGTGTTTGTATAATTAACATTTTAGCTAGTCTAGAAAAATAAATTGCAGACATTTTCCAATTTGGAGTTATTGCCCAGATCTTAGACACTAACTCCACTGTGAAACGGCTGAATGTGTGGTGTCCTCTTATATGCAAATAAACACATCCAGTGTCCCACTTTCTTCAAAATGCCACTGCCACAAATGCTTCTTGAGCTAAACAATCACTATTTATTCTAGGCAGCAAAGCCAACATGCAAAATGTCCGTTAAGGCTGGTCCACCTGCTATAATAGCCTGTTGTAGTGGAAACAAACTAAAATTGTATGGCTTTTAAAACTGAGTAAAATTTAATTCATTCCCACAATTGAACTATCAAGGCAGTGTTGGGATGATTTAAATGCTTATTCACATGTTAACTTCCAAAATCCTCTTCCATATCCCAGCTTTTTAATAGTTGATGCTTGTAGATTTAGACACTAATAGGCCATTTTATGTTCTCTTTTCTTTCCATTTATTTTTTTTCAACACAGCAAACATACAGTTCCTGACCCTGTCCTCTTGAAGAGAATGGGAAAACACCCATTGACTTCAACTGGAATATTTACCATATTTAAGAAAATCTCACTGTTCAGCTTTGTGGTTGTCATTTAAGGGTTGAATTTTCAAAAGCTTTCCTTTACTCCCATTGACATCAGTGCTTAAACTCCCATTGATGTCAATGGAGACAGAGTGAGGCCAGTGCTAAGCGCTCTTGCAAATCCCATCATATATTCCACTCAATCCATCTTGCAATATCTCATGTCACGGATGGAGCATGGGAAATCATTTCACCCTCTGTCTTCTTTACAAGGAAAGAGTCACTCTGAGAAAGTCAGTCTCCAGACTGCAGCGCTATAGATCCAGTGATTGTGTTTGCCATGGTAGTTCCTTTTAAAAAAAAAAAAAAGATTGTAGCTGAGTCTCTTTCTCTTGTATCATGAAGGTTCATATTGTGCTCAGGCTACTTTTCAAGCATCAGCACCATCAGCAGCAAGGAATCTGGAGGAAGATGATTTTCATGCATCAGGAATTACAGCTTCAGGAATACACACATGAATAAAATGAGTTTTGCTTGCTTTTATGTTCTGATCACAAGTCTTGTGGTATATGGTGCTTTTCTTAAAGCCACAGCTCTTGGATTCATGTGGCTAGAGGAGAATCTCACTTTTCATTTTTCTAGTCCTTACAGGTACAAAGAAAAACTAGAAAATATGACCTGAAAGTAACCTAAAGGCTCAGAATACAAATTAAAAAAAAAGAATTTTAAGCCAATGTCATGATTTTTTTAATGCTTGCTGTTGACAATACTGAAATTGTGTTCAGTTAGCTTAACCAATCTGTCATGGGAAGGTAGAGGAGATGTTTTTAGGTAAGTTAAAGTCTCTCAGTTAAGTTTATTGTAATATAATTAATTTGTATAGTACTTTTCTTTTAGAAAGGTTTCAAAGCAATACTAATAATCAACGATATAGTTATGTATTATTTGAGCTTATTAAAAATGATAGTCACAACATTTAAATATAAAAAAACCCTGTAAGTGGCACAGCACAGAATCTCACTCCAAAATATTTCTTTATTAAATATTGTCACAATTATATTTTCCTCAGTTAAAAAGAAAAGGAGTACTTGTGGCACCTTAGAGACTAACAAATTTATTAGAGCATAAGCTTTCGTGAGCTACAGCTCACTTCATCGGATGCATTTGGTGGTTTTTTTTTTCCACCAAATGCATCCGATGAAGTGAGCTGTAGCTCACGAAAGCTTATGCTCTAATAAATTTGTTAGTCTCTAAGGTGCCACAAGTACTCCTTTTCTTTTTGCGAATACAGACTAACACGGCTGCTACTCTGAAACCTGTGATTTTCCTCAGTGTACATGGAACAGGATCTTTTTTTATTAATATTTTATTATAGATTCTTATTCAGCTGCCCAGGTTCTAATAAAAGTGATTCCAGCTGTTTACGTCTGACTTGTGACTGAACATGCTAAATATTAATTTAAACCAAAGGGAGCACATCTGAAGGGTATTGCTATCATCGGTTATTAGTTTTGTAATCTTTTGTTTGGGTTTATCTTGGAAGTGGTAAGGAAAAAATATTGTTCCTCTCCAAACTTCAGTATGACAAGTGTTAATCTGTTTTGAAGATCAGGAATAAATATATGCATGTGCATGGTGTTATAAGCATTATACAATGCTTAGGGCACTGATCCCATCTTGTAGGACATTGTCTGCTGTCAGCAATGGGTATTGAGTCAGTTAAGCTTACACGTGCCATTAAAAAATCAACATTTGACAACAGTTATCAGAAATTGGTGGGTGAGACAGAATAGGAAATAATCATGCTATGTAAAGTGAAATTGTGGCATTTCAGAGGGCAATATCATAACTGTTGGCAAATAGTGACCTTTCATGCAAACTCTGGATTTCTTGCATCTTGTGCTTTTACATTTGAAGCCTTGAATATAATTTCTGATATTTAATTTGAATGACAACAAGTGAAAATAGATAGTGTTTGTCCGATGCCTAGTACAGTGGGCTCCCGGTCCATGAAAAGGGCTCCTAGGCATTACAATAATGCAGATAATACATTTTTATATATATATGATATAGTCACAGTTTAAATATAAGCGATTATTTTGAAAGATGTGCTTTTAATAGCAGAAGATACAAGAAATCCAGAATTACCACAAAAGATCCGCGTTCTGTATGGGACCTCATCATCTGCTCCGACTGAGGATTGCACTATGCAAATCAAGGAGGGCGTGGGTATGTTTGTAATGTGTGCGCATGCAAAGGGGGATTTAAGCCACTTTGTGTTCTCCTGATCCTGGACCAGCTGTGAAGGATGATCCTAACCAGTAGTCTCAAGAGATCAGCTGAGTAGCCGGTAGCCCTCATTCCCTTTGCCACATTTACAACACTGCATCACCCAACGTCACCGTCACCCAGGGATAGTCCTCCGGTGGCCAGTTAACATGGCTTCAGGGCACATCTTTATGCTGGCAGAACAGCTTGAAAGTGCCTTAATACAGGGAGAATCTGGCCCATTATATTTTGTCACCAAATGTCCTTGTTTAAAGTTTGAAACAAAAAACTGTCTAGCAGGATTCTCGAGGCTCAGCCATTCAAATTAGCACAAAAATCATCATCGTTAGCCTGGGAATAAGCATGAGAAATTTCATCCCTATAGATAATTGAAAATAAGAGTTGAGAATGAAAGTGCCTGCTCCTCCATAAGCCTTACAAAAAGAGAAAATGAATAAGTGCACTCTGGCAAAAATAAATAAAAACTCCACAGTCTGTTACAGACAATGTGGAATGCAGAAAGGTAAACATTATATGAAGGACTATCCTTACTTGAGAGGAATCATTCCAGCAAGGAGCTCTCCACTCACAGCCAATACAGTTTATGAAATCAATGGGGAATCTTCTTTATATGTCAGTAGGAGGAGCCATATCTGAGGCCTGAAAAGCAAAACGTTAGTGTGTCCCACACAACAGCCCGTGGATGGCTGCCATATTGGTTAGATCCAGACATGATTGTGCTTACGTTTTACAAACCAGATCAAATAAAGCACATTCCAATCACTCTAGCCATCCTCTTTCAAGCACCCAGCCACTGATTCTTAAATTTCGATGTAATGTGACTACTTTAATTTATTAATCTCAGAATGAAGAGAAGGGCTGAGGCTCAGAGAGTTGAAGGAGGCAGTTGAAGGTAGATGAAAGGCTCTGCAGCCCATCACCTGTCCTGTGAGCAATCTAATGTGTCAAAACCAAATTCATTTTATCATAACAGTTAGATTCACGTTTTTCACATTCTGGTAACTTTAATGGCTGAACTTCAAAGAGAGTCATCACTACAGTGCTAAGAGTAAGAATAAAATGTTCTTCGAGTGCTTGCTCACGTTGATTCCATCCTAGGTGTGTGTGCACCCACATGCGCGGTCCTCGGAGACTTTTGCTTTAGCAGTATCCATAGGGCCAGCTGTGGGCCCTCTGGAGTGCTGCACTCATGCGGTGGTATATCAGGCGCCACCGGACCTAAGCTTTCTCAGTTCCTTCTTGCCAACAACTCCATCAGAGGGGCAGGAGGGTAGGTTGTGTAATGGACATGAGCAACACATCTCCAAGAACAACTGTTATGAAAGGTAGGTAGCTGTTTGTTTTTTTTTCAATTCAAGGAAGATTTTTTTAGAAAGTCTACAAGTGAGCGACACTGGGGTTTCGGAACTGATGTGCAAACTGATTCTTAACTTCACATGCTCTGTCTGTAGGGTAGCTGTGATGGATCTTCTTCTTTGGGGAGGGAATTATTACAGGTTCTGCCTTAAAATAGATGTTAACGTGATCCTTTACATGCCTCACTGAGAAATAATGTTTTCTAGTCTATGAACTTACCATTACAGAGAAAGTGGAAGAAATGCTTACAGTTACTAAAATAACTTAGGTTTCAGAGTAGCAGCCGTGTTAGTCTGTATTCGCAAAAAGAAAAGGAGTACTTGTGGCACCTTAGAGACAAACAAATTTATTAGAGCATAAGCTTTCGTGAGCTACAGCTCACTTCATCGGATGCATTTGGTGGAAAAAACAGAGGAGAGATTTATATACACACACACAGAGAACATGAAACAATGGGTTTATCATACACACTGTAAGGAGAGTGATCACTTAAGATAAGCCATCACCAACAGCAGGGGGGGGAAAGGAGGAAAACCTTTCATGGTGACAAGCAGGTAGGCTAATTCCAGCAGTTAACAAGAATATCAGAGGAACAGTGGGGGGTGGGGTGGGAGGGAGAAATACCATGGGGAAATAGTTTTACTTTGTGTAATGACTCATCCATTCCCAGTCTCTATTCAAGCCTAAGTTAATTGTATCCAGTTTGCAAATTAATTCCAATTCAGCAGTCTCTCGTTGGAGTCTGTTTTTGAAGCTTTTTTGTTGAAGTATAGCCACTCTTAGGTCTGTGATCGAGTGACCAGAGAGATTGAAGTGTTCTCCAACTGGTTTTTGAATGTTACAATTCTTGACATCTGATTTGTGTCCATTCATTCTTTTACGTAGAGACTGTCCAGTTTGGCCAATGTACATGGCAGAGGGGCATTGCTGGCACATGATGGCATATATCACATTGGTAGATGCGCAGGTGAACGAGCCTCTGATAGTGTGGCTGATGTGATTAGGCCCTATGATGGTATCCCCTGAATAGATATGTGGACAGAGTTGGCAACGGGCTTTGTTCATCTCAGGCATTGGCACCCTGACAGCAGGATTGTCTGGCTATGTAGACTCCCTCCTCAGGCCCTTCGTTACCAGCACTCCCAGCTATCTTCGAGACACCACCGATTTCCTGAGGAAACTACAGTTCATTGGTGATCTTCCTAAAAACACCATCCTAGCCACTATGGATGTAGAAGCCCTCTACACCAACATTCCACACAAAGATGGACTACAAGCCATCAGGAACAGTATCCCCGATACTGTCACGGCTAACCTGGTGGCAGAACTTTGTGACTTTGTCCTGACCCATAACTATTTCACATTGGTGACAATGTATACCTTCAAATCAGCGGCACTGCGATGGGTACCCGCATGGCCCCACAGTATGCCAACATTTTTATGGCTGACTTAGAACAACGCTTCCTCAGCTCTCGTCCCCTAATGCCCCTACTCTACTTGCGCTACATTGATGACATCTTCATCATCTGGACCCATGGAAAAGAAGCTCTTGAGGAATTCCACCATGATTTCAACAATTTCCATCCCTCCATCAACCTCAGCCTGGACCAGTCCACACAAGAGATCCACTTCCTGGACACTACGGTGCTAATAAGCGATGATCACAGAAACACCACCCTATATCGGAAACCTACTGACCGCTATTCCTACCTACATGCCTCTAGCTTTCATCCAGATCATACCACTCGATCCATTGTCTACAGCCAAGCGCTACGATATAACCGCATTTGCTCCAACCGCTCAGACAGAGACAAACACCTACAAGATCTCTATCATGCATTCCTACAACTACAATACCCACCTGCTGAAGTGAAGAAACAGATTGACAGAGCCAGAAGAGTACCCAGAAGTCACCTACTACAGGACAGGCCCAACAAAGAAAACAACAGAACGCCACTAGCCATCACCTTCAGCCCCCAACTAAAACCTCTCCAACGCATCATCAAGGATCTACAACCTATCATGAAGGACGAGCCATCGCTCTCTCAGATCTTGGGAGACAGACCAGTCCTTGCTTACAGACAGCCCCCCAATCTGAAGCTAATACTCACCAGCAACCACACACCACACAACAGAACCACTAACCCAGGAACCTATCCTTGCAACAAAGCCCGTTGCCAACTCTGTCCACATATCTATTCAGGGGATACCATCATAGGGCCTAATCACATCAGCCACACTATCAGAGGCTCGTTCACCTGCGCATCTACCAATGTGATATATGCCATCATGTGCCAGCAATGCCCCTCTGCCATGTACATTGGCCAAACTGGACAGTCTCTACGTAAAAGAATGAATGGACACAAATCAGACGTCAAGAATTGTAACATTCAAAAACCAGTTGGAGAACACTTCAATCTCTCTGGTCACTCGATCACAGACCTAAGAGTGGCTATCCTTCAACAAAAAAGCTTCAAAAACAGACTCCAACGAGAGACTGCTGAATTGGAATTAATTTGCAAACTGGATACAATTAACTTAGGCTTGAATAGAGACTGGGAATGGATGAGTCATTACACAAAGTAAAACTATTTCCCCATGGTATTTCTCCCTCCCCCCCCCCCCCCCACTGTTCCTCTGATATTCTTGTTAACTGCTGGAATTAGCCTACCTGCTTGTCACCATGAAAGGTTTTCCTCCTTTCCCCCCCCTGCTGTTGGTGATGGCTTATCTTAAGTGATCACTCTCCTTACAGTGTGTATGATAAACCCATTGTTTCATGTTCTCTGTGTGTGTGTATATAAATCTCTCCTCTGTTTTTTCCACCAAATGCATCCGATGAAGTGAGCTGTAGCTCACGAAAGCTTATGCTCTAATAAATTTGTTAGTCTCTAAGGTGCCACAAGTACTCCTTTTCTTAAAATAACTTAGGTAATAATGCATGGTTAGATTAACAAGTCATGATGCGTGGAAAAAAATGGACTTTGTTGTATTTATATAACTGAGGAAAACAAGGTACACTTTTAATCAATAATGCAATGTATCGCTCAATTGTTGCTATTTTTCAGAACCCTTTTTGCCTCACAAGATGTATTTCAAGTCTGTTTGTTTCAGTGACAAAGTGCTTCTTGTAATAGTCTCTCTCAAGGTCATTGCAACCTTTTATGTCGGACCTAATTCTTTATTCTCAGCCAGGCAGTCACTTTCAATAAAATATGTATAAAACCAATTGGGTGAACTTTAAATTGAGCGGAAGATCATTTTAACAAGTAAAACGCTGAGTATCTGACTATGGGGTGTTTTCTCTCCTACTGTGTGCTGGGTTTTCAGTTCTCTTGTTCGTATGATCATTCAAATCGAGGGTTAATGATTGCTACGCTGGTGTTCCCAGATCTAGGTAATATGCTATAATAGTGTTTGAAAACCTATAATACGTGGAGCTCATGCCATTGAAGGATAGGGGTTACGAGGAAGGACTGGACCCCTGAAGGCCTCACACACGTCACAGCCACTTGCTGCAGTTTTTTTCTCTTCAGAAGTAATTCACTTTGCTGCCAGAAGAAGCTCTTTCCCTGCCATGCTGCTTGTGTATTTCACTGTCTGTAGAATGAAGAGAGAAGAAGAAACCAAGCACAGTGGGACTGTTGACAGTGAGGGGTCTAGGAGAAGAAGAGAGAAACTGGGAGGGTGTCGTGGGCAGTAGATAAAATGCAAGGGAATCCTGTAGAGGCAGAAAGGAGGAACTGGTAGGGAGGAGCCAGGAGGAAAGATACATATGGGGGGTAAGAGAGAAATGAATGTATTTGGGAGGGAGGCGTCAGATGAGCTTAGACCAGGGTGAAGCAGGGAGAAAGGAGAGGTCCGTAGGTTGGAACACTGGCCTCAGACAGTCACGATAAAGGAGATGTGTTCTGTTGATACTGTATCTGTAATTAAGCTGGGTACACTAGAGGTGTTTTCATTTTCCTCCAGGAAAATCCTACTGTGACAGGGACACTTGCCTCTTGTGAGTGCCTCCTGTCGGCCAGGTCTGATGCTGCAATCTTTTTTCCTCTTGGCACGCCCTATAGGTTGTCGGCCTCACCAGATGGCTCTCCAATAGCTCAGCTCTCCCGCTAAGTCATAGCATCAGAATTGATGAATGAATCCCTTCTAGAGTAACAGGAGTTCAACACAGGGTCTTCAGCACTGTCTCTGCACCCTTTAAATCTAGTCCCTTTCTCAGCCCTTTAGTAAAGAGTCCAACTGGAACTGTTGGTCTACCCTGACCAGGGTGTTTAGCCCTACCTCTGACCCCTTCAAATCCTGCCCTTCACTTGGGCTTCCCAACAGAGCCTTCTCAGGACTTAGGCCAGTTCACTAGTGGCCTTTGGAGGGACATGGAACCATTCACTACTCCAGGTCCCAGCCCAGGGCCCTGTAAACAACAGCCACATACTGCTTCCCTTAATAATTGCTGCTGAATTCTCTGGGCTGTTTCCCACTTGATCCCATCACCTTAGGGTTACAGTTCTTGGGTTCTCTCTGTCTGTTCCCTGTGGAGCAGGATCTCTCCCAGAGCTCTTTGCCTGGAGAGTTGCTCTGTCTTCCAGCCCATTCTCACTCTTCTGGTCCCAGCCAGCAACTGACCTGCTCAGCCCTTGCAGCTCCTTTTATCTGAACCTGCTGCGCTCTGATTGGCTGCTCCCCTGCAGCCTTTCTAGGCAGGCCTGAAGGACCCACCTTCACTGTTCCTCTCCTGGGGCTGGGTGTGGTAGGACCCAAGGCCTCGAGCAGGGGACCACCAAAGGCCTGATATACCCTGTCACACCTGCATATCAATATTAGGGTGCAATTTAGGGTTACCAATTTTGATTGGCCATATTCCTGGAGATTTCATCCCATGACATAATCTTTAATTAAAGATTAATCTTTAATTCCTGGAGACTCCAGGACAATCCTGGAGGCTTGGCAACCCTAGTGGAGTTTCTTTCTGTAGGCAGTAGAAAGCTGGTGTGTGGGTGGGCATAAGATAAATTTGGTGTCATAGAAGATACAGTATCTCCTGCCTTACCCTCTCCAATCTCAGGACACAGTGTTTTTGACTCCCAGAATGAATGCAATTACTGTATACAATTATAGACTTCTAGCTATATGTGGCTTTTGGCAGATTTTTTCAGGGCACTTGATGTGCTCTTTCAGCTCCAATAGGATAATCCTCAGTAAGCAGGTTAAGTACTTCTCCTATGTAGTACCTTTTATGTTGGATTCTCTCTTTAAATTTGAGTATAGTGGGAAGAAGAAAGATGTTCTAACTTTGTAGCTACTAAGACCTACTAAAATAGTTCCTTAGATTTTTCAGGCAGCAAACATCAGGGATTGTAAAATTGTCTATTTACACTCTACTTTCTTTCATATGTTTATTCTTGCCTGACGTGATTTACAAAGAAATGATTATTTTCCTTTGAATATGTTTAGGCAACTACTATACTGGATGATTATTAGCCTGCTAATATTTTCAAACTCTTTTAAGGGCAATTGAATAGAAAATGACCAGAAAGTATCACAATAGAAAAAGTAGGATATTAACTTTAACACAATTATTCTAATAATCTGTGGGACAGATTGTCAGGTGGTGCAAAGCAGCATAGCATTGTACAAATCAGTGGTATTACGTTGATTTACTGCTGCAGAGGAACTCTGTGTGTGTGCATTTTTCTATACACAGACTTTATATCTTGTGTGTATTAGGTATGTTTGGTATTACTGGTATGTATATCTACATATAAATATAAAATTATCTTAGATTATTTATTTTAAATGTGCTGTTGGTAGTTATAATTGCTGTAATATATTTTGGGAGGTGGAGTTGATAAAATTCAAATACTTTCTGTTTTTTTCTAGAGAAAAGTACCATTTTAAATAGTAGTTAATAATATAAGCATGGATGCGGTGCACTTAAAATATGAAGGGCATAACCTCTTAGGGACAGATATTCAAAAGAGTTCTGGGTCAGATTTTCAGATGCCCAGCACTCAAAACTGGAGCCAAATTTTCAAAAGTGCTTAGCACCCAGCCACTCCCATTCTAATATTTATAGCTGGGTTCTCAAAGGAGTTCAGTATAAAACAACATGCTGAGTGCTTTTGAAATTCTGGCAAGTTATTTTAGTGCCGAAATGGGAGCTGAGCTCATCTGAAAATACAGCCTTAATGTACTGTATTCTTAGGCTACTATATCTACTTAATGAACAGGACTAACTCAGGCAACCTCCTTCTGTGATTTAGGCTATGTCTACACAAGGGACCTTACCTGTACCACTGCAGCCATGCCACTGTAAGGTCTCCTGTGTAACCGCTCCATGCCAGAGGGAGAGAGCTCTCCTGCTGGCATAATTAAATCATCCCCAACACCGGTACTTTTGTTGGTGAAACTTTTGAGTGTCAGGTAGGTGTTTTCTTCATACCCCTGACTGATAAAAGTTTTACTGAATAAAGTGCTAGTGTAGACATAGCCCAAGTACTCACCAACATCAGTAAAGGTTGGACAATGTAGCCCACAGAGTGTAGCGTATTGCAATAGTCCAGATACAGGTTCCCATTCAAACTCTAAGCATATTGGCCTTCTATAGGAGATCTACACTTGTTGCTATTAAAAAGTCATCATATCCTAATTGGCTATAGCTTCTAACTGAAAGTCTCTGAGCAACATCCCTATTAATAGATCACTGCATAACTTGTCAATTGAAAAATGTAATAGTATTAGGAATTGTACCTTGAAAACGCTTATTAAATGTGATAAAATACAATTTCATTTTTTATACCATGGAAGTGCAAAAAACCCAACCCTTTAAGTTCTTATATTGCAATTTATGCTGCACGGAGAGACTGCTGCACCCAGATGTTGTCAATTGTTGGGTTGGAGCCGAAATCTTATTTTTTCACTTTGCTAATGCAGTTATAACCCATAATTTTTTCTTTTTCAATTCGTTCAGTATTACCACTACTTTTCTTTAACATACAGATTGCACACTTTTTGATTTTGTAGGTGTTAATTTCTGACCATTTATGTGTTCTGTTGCTTTTTCCCTAAATTTCTAATTCTGTCTGTTTTAATAAAATAATGTATAGAAGTCAGCATTTGCTGTAATTGTGAGGGCATTTTTATTCATGTTTGGCAAATATTCATTTTTAATAGCAACTACTTGTACATGAATTGTATACTGTTTACTAGCAACAAGTGTGGAATAGAATTTTCCATTAAAATTCCTGATATTCCCTAATCATTTGATTTTGCTCTGATGGCATTGTAACATCTGTTTCAATAGGGATTATGCACGCCCAAATCTGGAGGAACATGTAGCCTCAAAGAAGATCCCAGTTCTAACTGTTACATATGTATATTCCTCTAAGAAAAGGAAGGAAATGTGGATGAATAATGGGTTTCAGAGTAGCAGCCGTGTTAGTCTGTATCCGCAAAAAGAACAGGAGGACTTGTGGCACCTTAGAGATTAACAGATTTATTTAAGCATAAGCTTTTGTGGGCTAAAACCGACTTCATCGGATACATAGAGTGGAACATATAGATAGATAGATAGCTAGATACACAGAGAACATGAAAAAGTGCAGTAAGAGGCTAATTAATTAAGATGAGCTATTATCAGTGGGGGGGAGGATAAATAATGAATTTTTATATCTAGAAAGGAGCAATGTATTTTTGTCATAGTATGAAGTGGTTTTATGTCTGCTTAATATATTAGTCCATAAAATGTGCATATTTGCAATGATTGATTAAATCATGCCTCTCTTTCTTCAGGACAGTCACCGGGAGATAAAGGAATAGGCCAGATTCACACCTTTTGTTAACTCACTCAAGTTCAGTGAACTTCAGTGGAGTTACCCCAAGGATGAATTTTAACGATTATATTCTTTTTACCACATCCTTACACAGCTTTTCTTTGTGCATCTAGCTGCATAGTACTGGTCGTTCTATGGAACTGTTGATATGTAATCCCCTATAGTTTGATTGGCATCTTCATCTGTTAATGGTGCGTGTTAGATTTTGAAATGCTGTAATCAGCTGAGTGCCACCTGCATGTAACATCGGATTGCTTTAATGTTTATAAGTCAGCTATTTTTAGGTACAAATCCTAAATAAAAAGGGGAAAAGATACACTATTTATAGACATATAGCTGTCTCCATTAAATAAATGGAAAGGAACTGTAATTATAACACCGATTGATGTTATAAAAGTAACATTTAGCCATTGCTATAAAATCAGTTGCATCAGTAGCGAGCTGATGTATCACACTGGAATTCTTGTTAGACTTATTAAATACAACCACTATACATTCTTTTCTATTTAAAAACTGATCATGTATAACATTTTGTTGCTAGGCACCTGCTTGGCCAAGCGGTGGTTTCTAGGCATGCAGTTACTTTGACTGTAACCCCTGCAATGCCTACAAGTGATTCTGTTCATGCAAGCTCTAATTTTCCCTTCATTATTTTCCATGTTCATTTTTCAGTGTTTCAAAGGAATTCCATTTGTGTGGCCCACCTTTAGTCAAGATTTATATTAAAGCCACTCTTTTTTGGAGCTGAAGAAAAAGCATGCGATGGAAATATTACATGACAAACGTTGTTACAATCAAGGGTAACAACAAAAAATATAAACGAAAGGGCTCTCTACCTTTTACCCTGTAATTTTTGTATTTTCATGTTATTTGAACCAAAAAAGTTTCATTTTCAAAAAAAAAAAAAAAGAGGAGAGTCGTTTTCCATTAAGAGAATTAGATGTTCTGTTTGCTAGGTAACCATGAGTCCAGTACAGGTCCAAGAGGGGGCAGGGATACTACAAAAAGGAAATAATTGGACTTCCAAACGCAAGTCGCATGTATCTTGTCCAATGTTTTAAAATTATAATGGGAGTTAAATTGTATGTATCAGTTAAAGTTGCTTCCTATAACTTGTGTAACTAATATTTTTTTTCACCTAGGACCCAATTCAGCAAAGCATTTAGGCTTCGATTCAGGAAAGCATTGCTATTTAGAAAGTGCTTAAGCACACACTAATGTCCCATTGAAGTCAGAGAGGCTTAAGCATGCGCTCTGCTGCATAGGGATGAACTCCTGAATCGGGGCCCAGGGTCCTCATATGTCCCTCTGACCTTGGACCATTCAGATGTCGTGTATTTCACGTGTATTTCTTGGTTTTGCATAATTTTTCTTCTGCGTATTCTGCACAAACAGGCCTCCACTTTACTCTTTTCACATACATTGTGGCCATTGTAAAGTATGATTCCACTACTTATAATGCTTGAGTTCTCCTGTGCCCTTTCTAGGGCTAGTGGTGGAATAAAGGGTCTTGTCAGATTTTTTTAAACTCTTTAAATGCTATAAAAAGTGTGTACTCAAGATGACATGATGTGTCAAGGCACCTGACATGTTTTGTGAAACTTCAATGGAATATTCAGGTATTTAGTGGCTACCTTTTGAGCTGTATAAATACCACATTTCTGGTCAAATGGCAAATGTTTACAAGGCACCAAAGTGGTCAAAGGCACCCTATCCACATTCGATCCTGCCATGAGCAATGCTATTGTTACTCCTCTTGACCCAAGCAGTTAGCCAAATTCAGGGTATTACAGGTTGTTCCAGCTAGGAGGGAAAACTAATGGTACAGCCAGGTATAAAAATTGTGAATGCAGGTGAACCAAGGATGAAAATCCTGGCTCCGCTGAAATCAATTGCTAATCTCCCATGGACTTCAGTTGGGCCAGGATTTCACCCCAAAAGTCTACTAAACTGTCCCTTTCATTTACCTAGATGAGGTCAGGTTCGCAAATAGACGTAGTGCAGTCTTTCTTACCTGCAAGTTTTACAAGCTTAGCCAAAATCTACTTTGCATGGCATACAATATGTACTTTAATATATGGGCACAACAGAATGAGTTTAGAAGAGATAAGAGCCTTTGTCTGGAATTGTCTAGCTTTTGTAGTTTCAATAAAATCTATTTAATAGTATAATCGTTTTAAAGGACCCTTGCTGTTCTGTATGTCGAAGTTAGATTGAGGCTTTGAGCCAAAATATTCAAACGATGATATTCTGGTTTAAAATAAAAAATAAAAAAAATTGAGTGCTGAAGGTTCTGTTTCTGTCTAAAAAATTTAGAGAGGCTCTAAACAAGAAAGTTTGGATTTTTTTAGTAAGTAATCTCTTGGGTTCTGCTCCAGAGACATGTTCTGAGTGCATATCTCTGCAGTGATCAAAGGAAGTCTTGTCAGTTTCTGCTAACAGCTGTGCTCCACACAGGTTAGGGAATTCTTCTCTTCTTATTTGAAAGAAAAAAAAGGGCTACACTTACAAAAGACATTAGAACTGTTGCCTAGAATTTCTTTTTTAATTGGAGATAGATCAAGAAATGTCAAAGCATCCAACCCTGTAGCCTTTACGCATGTGAGGTATCCATTCCTTTTAGAGTCAAATTGATATTCTCTGGAGGGATAAAGCTTTTCTCAGACATATATGCCAACTACAGTTTTGGAACCTGATCCTCAACTGGTGTAAATCAGCACAGCTCTGTTGAAATAAAAAAATCTACACCATTCCAGGGAATACGTTAGTGACTTGTCTTTCTACAGGCTACTCATCACTGCAGTTAACTCAAGTTATAACTTGAGTGTTGCCCCTGACTCAAGTCCAGTCCACACACACAAACCCTTCACTCACATGTGATTGTGTTTTTAACTCAAGTTGGCTGGCTCATTGGGGGCACAGGATCAGCTCAAGTTAGCACAACTTGTTAGCTGCTAACACAATCGTTCTGTGCAGCTTGAGTGGTGTTTTGCAGTACATCGCTCTCAAGCTCAGCTAACTTGCGTTAACTCTGTAGTGAAGACATAACCTCAGAAGCCGTATATTCATAATGCTTTTCCTTGTTCAGCTGCAGAAGAACAAAAATTATACAACATAAAAATAAATTTAAAAATTCCTAAAATTAGACCCAGCAGGAAACCGTGAGCAGCTCTATGACATTCTAGCACAACAACAATACTGTATACTAGTTAGCTGTGCTAGCTGCTCAGAGCATTAGGAAAAATCTCATTGATACTCTCCCTGGAATATGTTATTGCATTTAGAAAAGTATGAATATGTATGTGCAAAGGAAGAGAAACCAGCTTTTTTTTTTTGCCAAAGAACCATGCTCTGTTTCAGTTAGTCTTCAGAGCTATTTCCATCTTTAAAGCATGATTACACCTAGCAATAATTTAAGACTAATATTGCAGTAATGACTCCATGTGCTGCAGACAGTGGACACAATTACTAGAAAAATCATACACAAATACAGGGAGCTAGGACTACAACCATAGACTTTCAGCAGGAAAAGCCAACAGTTCTGTCACATGAGGTAGAGGAGAACTTTTAGTGGGTAGTATTTGCATGTTCTCCTAGCCACTTACCAAGCCAGCTACTAGAAATAGATACAATCCCATACATCTTACATACTCTGATGAACTACCAAATGTGGTGTTGAGTATTTCTAAAGGCATTGTTATATATTTATATTATAAATTATAGAAAGATAAAACATGCAGTTTAGAATAGTATAAGGACACAGGGGATAGCTGGTACCATTGTGCTGTTAATGAAGAATAGTACTGCATGGGTCCATCGCTTTCACTGATCCACTTGATCCCCCACAGATCCAGGCTAACTGACTCTATGAGATATCAAAGATAATGTTCACAGTGATATACATGCATGATTCTAGCTCTTCCCTTTTTTTCTGGGTTATTTCAGATCTCTTGCTCACAGATTGTTTCTACAATCCATTCAGTCAGTGGTAAGTGCCAGTCATAGATTAGGTGATTATCTTCATAGTGGCATGTAACACATTATTATACTTTACTCTCACTGTTTCTAAATGAAACAGGTTAAGTATGCTTTGAGTAGCACCCAAACTGATGCAAAGATACAATTCTTCTAGCAGTACATATGTTATTACAGTGGTTACAGGGCATGAAGAATAACCGGCTTTTAGACTTGTTTTTATTACATTTTCATAAGACTGTAGAGACAGTTATGTCATCTACAATGGAACAGAGGGAAGGATGAGGGGTTTCAGCTATCTATAGAAGACAGATTCTGATGAATATGCTTCACAGCTGCTTGTAATTTTAAGTCAAGAAGAGTTAGTATTCTGAATAAAATGAGCATGTCTAATAGCGGAAGTACTGTCATTAGAAGTATGGTTCAGTTAATTGATAAGGAGCTCAGATAGCCAAATGGCATGAATGCTCAGGCTTAAATGTTTTGCTTTCCACTTTAGACGCCAGTGCAAATAGATGGACAAAGATCAATAAACCACTTAATCTATCTCTATCCCCAAATACTGCCATGTGCCTGCTGTGATTCTTTCTTCTGCATCCAGGGATGTTATCCATTAGCTAGCCTGGGAACTGCTCGTTCCCCCAAATCTCTATAGATACATCCATACATTGGTCAGTGCACCCTTGCATCCTAGAGACCAGGCTGACTGAGCACATTTCAATAAGAACATCTTAAGAGCTTGTCAGTGAT
The DNA here is from genome assembly GCF_009764565.3 of Dermochelys coriacea. NCBI lineage: Eukaryota > Metazoa > Chordata > Testudines > Dermochelyidae > Dermochelys > Dermochelys coriacea. The sequence continues at coordinate 202,341,611 of NC_050070.1, read as the reverse complement.
GTGACTTAACTGGCTAGAGGGGTCTCTGTCAAACAACCCTATTCAATGCCCTATCCAAGGAGGACTTTAGCATGCTGCTTACAGCAGTGCTCCTGAGTCCATGGCAGTTCAAAGAGAAAGGGTAGGTACTGAATGTAGATGGGTCTCCCATAAAGCAGTGCAGATGCAAAGCATGACCACACAGTCGTAAAGCTGGGTTTCCTTTTTAGTTGGGGTTTATCATGAGTGTTACATTAAAGTCAAGCTTGTGTGCCTCTCTTAGCAGCACCGGGAGAGAGGAAGTAGTTCCAGAGCTGGTAAGTGTGTGTGTGGGTGCAGGGGAAGCCAAGTGAAAATGGAACTTACATTTATTCACTGGGGGGTAGGTAGTCACAGCCCTTACATGGCTGTCTGCAGAAGTAAATTCAAGCAACTTTTGCTTCCCTCTCTTCTCAGATTCTGACTCTGGCTGTGGGAGGGAAGGTGGGTGCTGCTTACCTGATATTCCCTGCTCAAGAGAGTGGGTGGGAGTGGATAGAGCTCTGCCTCCGTTTGTGACAGGGAGGAGTGAGCAGCTCCATGAAAACAGGTGAAGTAACTTATTTCCCCCTCTCTCCCAAAGGCAGCAGGAAGGAATGGTGAATCTACATGCATCCGCTGGTCTACTCCTGAGGTGGCATAGCTGTGCATTGCCCTTTACTCAGAGCACGTTGTAACTAGAGCTGGTTGAAAAATGGAAATCCCTTCCTGTGGAATTTTTGAAAAAAAAATCGTCCTGAACTATGAAATTTTTCAGTGGAAGGGAGAACTGAAATGGAACTTCTCAGCTTCCCAGAAGCCCATCTGGAAAGCTCTTGTCAATTTCACTCACTAAGTGAAATTGTCAAGTGCCTTTAGCCCAGCTTCTGGAGAGGCAGAGAGTGGGGGTGCTCTGACTTTTCCCCCCCTCCCACATCTTTGTGGCCAGAGATTCAGATGCTCATTTTGCTTCCCCCCAGCTCCAGGAGCCAGTGAGGCAGAGAACTGTGGTGCTCATCCCCTCTGGCCCCCAGATTGGGGTGGCGGGGGGAGGCAGAAAGGCAGAGTCAGGATGCTCTGCCTTGGCAGCCCCCTTGAAATGCTTTTGTCAATTTCACTTTCAGCCCCGAAGAGCCTTCCTGGCAGGTAGACAGGGAGCCATCACTTGGATTTTCCCAATAGAACGTTTTTGTTAGTTTCTTTTGCAATACTGATGTTTTCATGCAGAACATTTTGGTTTTGCGAAAAAAAGACATTTTTCATTGGGAAATCATTCTGACAAAAAGTTTCCAACCAGCTCTAGTTGCAACCTTACCATCTAGCCCAGAACAGTTCGAGGTATAGCTAATCCAGTGCTCTGATATAGCTACACAAAATGATGCAGATGACAATAGTCAGGCTACTTTCCTGGATTATCTTTCTCTGAGTCTATGTCAGAGAAGAACAGATGTAACCACTCTATTGTCCTGGTTGTCTGTATTCTGTGTATAGACCATGCACATTCACTAGTAAAAATAAAATTCGTTATCACAACTGGCAGTAACTGGTACCTTTGTCTGGACTGTCTATTGAGAGGCACCTGGGTAACTCAGTTTAGCCTGGGGTTCATTTTAAGCAGGCTCTTAGGGGCAAAGAGGCACAGATGGATTTATTTATAGAAGTAAATTGCAGTAAATGAAAATACTCCTATTTCTTTGTGAATGCAGTTCTTTGACTCATTAATCTTGATACTTGTTGAAAGGGTTTTTCCTTTACAACGTAAAATGTAAAAAGAAAAGGAGTACTTGTGGCACCTTAGAGACTAACAAATTTCATAGATTCATAGATACTAAGGTCAGAAGGGACCATTATGATCATCTAGCCTGACCTCCTGCACAACGCAGGCCACAGAATCTCACCCATCCACTCCTATGAAAAACCTCTCACCTATGTCTGAGCTATTGAAGTCCTCAAATCGTGGTTTAAAGACTTCAAGGAGCAGAGAATCCTCCAGCAAGTGACCCGTGCCCCATGCTACAGAGGAAGGCGAAAAACCTCCAGGGCCTCTTTCAATCTGCCCTGGAGGAAAATACCTTCCCGACCCCAAATATGGCGATCAGCTAAACCCTGAGCATATGGGCAAGATTCACCTGCCAGATACTACAGAAAATTCTTTCCTGGGTAACTCAGATCCCATCCATCTAATATCCCATCACAGGCCATTAGGCCTATTTACCATGAATATTTAATTACCAAAATCATGTTATCCCATCATACCATCTCCTCCATAAACTTATCGAGTTTAATCTTAAAGCCAGATAGATCTTTTGCCCCCACTGCTTCCCTTGTAAGGCTATTCCAAAAGTTCACTCCTCTGATGGTTAGAAATGATGGTAAAATGAAATCAAGACATACATTAGTACATTAGTCTTATAGTATAATTATAAAATCCTGCTCCTACAAGTGCCTGGTGCAGAGGGGCAGGGCCCGAGGGTGTTTCTGGTGCTGGACCAGGCCTTGTGCTGTGTCACGGTCAGGTGCAGCCTGACCAGAGTCCATGTCCCCGAGATGAAGGATAGGGAGGCTGCTGGGTGATCTTCCATCTTCCTGCACTGCTATGCTGGAGCCTCTGCATTTTTTTATTTGCAGAATTTCGCAATATTGTGCGCAGCATTTTTAATTTTTTTGGTGCAGAATCCCCTCAGGAGTAAGCAGCTCTGAGGGCATTGCTGAAGCAGTAAGAAATTGACCTGAGCAGGAGGCTGATGTTCTATGGAAGCGAAGGACAGCAGCAGATGCCATGTTGTGAACTTTGCCAGTCTGCTACCCCTGAGCAGAATGCACCTGTCACCATCTCCCAGGCCAGCTGTGCTGCTGCTGCAGACAGGCCAATGGCCCAGCAAAACAGGCCAGGGGTGTCTGAGGCCTGGTCTGCAGGAGAAGCTGCATCGGTTTATTAGAGCATAAGCTTTCGTGAGCTACAGCTCACTTCATCGGATGCATTCAAGCCTAAGTTAATTGTATCCAGTTTGCAAATTAATTCCAATTCAGCAGTCTCTCGTTGGAATCTGTTTTTGAAGCTTTTTAGTTGAAGGATAGCCACTCTTAGGTCTGTAATCGAGTGACCAGAGATATTGAAGTGTTCTCCAACTGGTTTTTGAATGTTATAATTCTTGACGTCTGATTTGTGTCCATTCATTCTTTTACGTAGAGACTGTCCAGTTTGGCCAATGTACATGGCAGAGGGGCATTGCTGGCACATGATGGCATATATCACATTGGTAGATGCGCAGGTTAACGAGCCTCTGATAGTGTGGCTGATGTGATTAGGCCCTATGATGGTGTCGCCTGAATAGATATGTGGACAGAGTTGGCAACGGGCTTTGTTGCAAGGATAGGTTCCTGGGTTAGTGGTTCTGTTGTGTGGTGTTTGGTTGCTGGTGAGTATTTGCTTCAGATTGGGGGTCTGTCTGTAAGCAAGGACTGGCCTGTCTCCCAAGATCTGTGAGAGTGATGGGTCGTCCTTCAGGATAGGTTGTAGATCCTTGATGATGCGTTGGAGAGGTTTTAGTTGGGGGCTGAAGGTGATGGCTAGTGGCGTTCTGTTATTTTCTTTGTTGGGCCTGTCCTGTAGTAGGTGACTTCTGGGTACTCTTCTGGCTCTGTCAATCTGTTTCTTCACTTCAGCAGGTGGGTATTGTAGTTGTAGGAATGCATGATAGAGATCTTACAGGTGTTTGTCTCTGTCTGAGGGGTTGGAGCAAATGCGGTTATATCGTAGAGCTTGGCTGTAGACAATGTATCGTGTGGTATGATCTGGATGAAAGCTAGAGGCATGTAGGTAGGAATAGCGGTCAGTAGGTTTCCGATATAGGGTGGTGTTTATGTGACCATCGCTTATTAGCACCGTAGTGTCCAGGAAGTGGATCTCTTGTGTGAACTGGTCCAGGCTGAGGTTGATGGTGGGATGGAAATTGTTGAAATCATGGTGGAATTCCTCAAGGGCTTCTTTTCCATGGGTCCAGATGATGAAGATGTCATCAATGTAGCGCAAGTAGAGTAGGGGCATTAGGGGACGAGAGCTGAGGAAGAGTTGTTCTAAGTCAGCCATAAAAATGTTGGCATACTGTGGGGCCATGCGGGTACCCATCGCAGTGCCACTGACTTGAAGGTATACATTGTCCCCAAATGTGAAATAGTTATGGGTGAGGACAAAGTCACAAAGTTCAGCCACCAGGTTAGCCGTGACATTATCGGGGATACTGTTCCTGATGGCTTGTAGCCCATCTTTGTGTGGAATGTTGGTGTAGAGGGCTTCTACATCCATAGTGGCTAGGATGGTGTTTTTAGGAAGATCACCAATGGACTGTAGTTTCCTCAGGAAGTCAGTGGTGTCTCGAAGATAGCTGGGAGTGCTGGTAACGTAGGGCCTGAGGAGGGAGTCTACATAGCGAGACAATCCTGCTGTCAGGGTGCCAATGCCTGAGATGATGGGGCGTCCAGGATTTCCAGGTTTATGGATCTTGGGTAGCAGATAGAATACCCCAGGTCGGGGTTCTAGGGGTGTGTCTGTGCGGATCTGTTCTTGTGCTTTTTCAGGAAGTTTCTTGAGCAAATGCTGTAGTTTCTTTTGGTAACTCTCAGTGGGATTAGAGGGTAATGGCTTGTAGAAAGTGGTGTTGGAGAGCTGCCTAGTAGCCTCTTGTTCATACTCCGACCTATTAATGATGACGACAGCACCTCCTTTGTCAGCCTTTTTGATTATGATGTCAGAGTTGTTTCTGAGGCTGTGGATGGCATTGTGTACATCAGCCACACTATCAGAGGCTCATTAACCTGCGCATCTACCAATGTGATATATGCCATCATGTGCCAGCAATGCCCCTCTGCCATGTACATTGGCCAAACTGGACAGTCTCTACGTAAAAGAATGAATGGACACAAATCAGACGTCAAGAATTATAACATTCAAAAACCAGTTGGAGAACACTTCAATCTCTCTGGTCACTCGATTACAGACCTAAGAGTGGCTATCCTTCAATAAAAAAGCTTCAAAACAGATTCCAACGAGAGACTGCTGAATTGGAATTAATTTGCAAACTGGATACAATTAACTTAGGCTTGAATAGAGACTGGGAATGGATGAGTCATTACACAAAGTAAAACTATTTCCCCATGTTATTTCTCTCCCCACCCCACCCCCCACTGTTCCTCAGATATTCTTGTTAACTGCTGGAAATAGCCTACCTTGGTTGTCACCATGAAAGGTTTTCCTCCTCCCCCCCCTCCGCTGCTGGTGATGGCTTATCTTAAGTGATCACTCTCCTTACAGTGTGTATATTAAACCCATTGTTTCATGTTCTCTGTGTGTGTATATCAATCTCCCCTCTGTTTTTTCCACCAAATGCATCCGATGAAGTGAGCTGTAGCTCACGAAAGCTTATGCTCTAATAAATTTGTTAGTCTCTAAGGTGCCACAAGTACTCATTTTCTTTTTGCAAATATAGACTAACATGGCTGCTACTCTGAAACATAAAATGTATGCGTGAGAGCACCAAAGTGCTGAATTTTCTGGTCTTATTCTAAAGTATAGCATATGGCTTACACTTTCAAAACCTGCTTCCGATTGTGCGCACAATTAATTGGGCTTTTTAATTGCACCCACTGGATGTGTCTACATGGTTATTTTTACCTCACATTAGCTGATTGTCAGTTAACTCAAGGTAGTTAACCACTGGGTAAACCACTGTCAATCGCAGTTAATGGAAGTGATTAATGCAAAATTAACGCTTTTTTAAAACAAACATTAATCGCACCTCTCTATTTTCACCTTTTTCACTTACTGTACTTCATCACTTGGCAGACATTGGCATAGTGCTGTGTTCTCATGATCTGGAGTGATTAAATATCAGAAAAAGTTAATGGAGCAAAGCAGCAAAAGTTTAGGTCTTTTGAATAGGAAGTTTATTTTTTAAAAAACTTCTGGATGGTTCTCTGGATAAAGAGATGGTTATCTTTAGCTATTGGAAGGCTGAGTTCCAATACCATCGAAGTACTTCAAATATGCAAAACCACCGAGGCGCTAAACATGCTTTCACCTCCAGTTCTTGTGTTCCAGATAACCCCGCCACAGCAAATGAACCCACCAGTCGTGACAGAATACTCTTACAGAGTTTCAGGATTGCTACAAGCCCATGGATCAAACATAGTACAACAGTTTAACCAGTGCTATTAAAAGTGGATAGCTATGGACTGCTGACCACTCAACACTGTAAACAACAGAGGGCTGAGAAATGTTATTCAAATTGCATCTTCCAATCAGTCACACACCTTGCCCTCCAGAGGAACCATTTCATCAGGAATACATGACATACATAACAATGAGCAGACTACAAAGCGGGAGCTTCTGAAAAATGCACTTGCTGTTGCTGTAACTGGTGATCACTGGACATCCTTGAGCAATCACAGCTATCTTTGAGTCATGACACGCCTGATGGAAGCTGCATGGACACTGCAATTGTTTGTGTTAATGATAATACATACTGAAGAGAGACATTATGCTGAAGCATATGCAGAGAGTTTCTTGGATGTTGCAAAAGAATGGAATATTCAGGAAAAGGTAACAACAGTTAGTACTGACAGTGCATGTAAAATGATAGCAGCAGACAGTGGTTTGATTTTTTTAACATGACCGGCATCACTCACAGTCTGCAGCAATCCATTACAGTAGCGCTCAGTGGTGGTGGTTTTGAAAATTCACTGGCAAAATGTAGAAAACTTGTGGGCCATTTCAAACACAGTCCAGCTAACAGTACAGAGCTAGGAATACCACAAGCTACAAATGGACAGAAAAAGATGTGCAAGATATTTCACCCAGATGGAACTCCACATTGGGTATGGTTCAGCGCCTGCTTTTCAGTAAAGCCACTATCGCAGCCACATTAGCTCTTCAAAAGCACAATCTATCAGTGCCAACAGGTAGGATTTGAAAAACTGCAAAAGCTAGAAACAGTACTTGAGCCCTGCAGGTTTGTGACTGAACTCCTTGGGGGGAGAATTGTATGTCTCCTGCTCCGTGGTTTTACTCGCATTCTGCCATATCTTTCATGTTATAGCAGTCTCATATGATGACTCAGCATATGTTGTTCAATTTAAGAACACTTTCACTGCAGATTTGTCAAAACGCAAAGGAGGTACCAATGTGAGCTTTCTAAAGATAGCTACAGCACTCAACCCAAGGCTTAAGAATCTGAAGTGCCTTCCAAAATCTGAGAGCAACAAGGTGTGGAACATGCTGTCAGAAGTCTTTAAAGAGCAACACTCTGATTTGGAAACTACAGAACCCGAACCACCAAAAAAGAAAAACAACCTTCTGCTGGTGGCATCTGACTCAGATGATGAAAATGAACATAGAATATCAGGGTTGGAAGGGACATCAGGAGATCATCTAGTCCAACCCCCTGCTCAAAGCAGGACCAATCCCCAATTATTTTTTTTTTTGCCCTAGATTCCTAAGCGGCCCCCTCAAGGATTGAAGTCACAACCCTGGGTTTAGCAGGCCAATGGTCAAGCCACTGAGCTATCCCTCCCACCCAAGCACCAGTCTGCACTGCTATGCAGTGATTGTCATCAAACAGAACCCGTCATCAGCATGGAAGAATGTGGGTAACACAGACCAGGAGACATATAATTCTCCCCCAAGTAGTTCATTCACAAATTTCATTAACACATGATTTTTTTAATGAGTGTCATCAGCGTGGAAGCATGTCCTCTGGAATGGTGGTCGAAGCATGAAGGGGCATATGAATCTTTAGCATATCTGGCACATAAATACCTTGCAATGACAGCTACAATAGTGCCATACAAATGCCTGTTCTCACTTTCAAGTTACTTTGTAAATAAGAAGCAGACAACATTATCTCCCGTAAATGTAAACAAACTTGTTTGTTTTAGCAATTGGCTGAAGTAAAGGAAGGACTGAGTGGACTTTTAAGCTCTAAAGTTTTACATTGTTTTATTTTTGAGTGCAGTTATGTAACAAACAACAACCTACATTTGTAAGTTGCACTTTCACGATAAAGAGATTGCTCTACAATACTTGTATGAGGTGAATTGAAAAATACTTTTTCGTTTATCTTTTTTATAGTGCAGATATTTATAATAAAAATAATATAAAGTGAGCACTGTATTCTTTGTATTCTGTGTTGTAACTGAAATCAATATATTTGAAAAGGTACAAAACATTTAAAAATATTTAAATAAATGGTATTCTATTAATGTTTAACAGTGTGATTAAAATTGTGATTAATCATGACTATTTTTTTAATCTGAGATTAATCCTGATTAATTTTTTAAATTCTTTGACAGCCCTATTACAACTGTTTTTAGTCTGGAGCAAATATTTGGGGAGCATCCAGACGAGCCTTTACAAAAGTGTTAGCTACCTCGAGTTAATTTTCAATGAGTTAATTAGAGGTAAAATACCTCTAGCGAAGAGAAGCCCATTGAAGAGATTACTACTCTATCACATCCTCAGATTTTATAGACCAAAGTCTATGGGTATAACTGTGGACACAATTAATTCCATTTGGATTAAACTGTGGGTGCAAAATTGCAACAATATTGGAAGGTGGACTGAAGTCCTGATATTTAGTTGGGCCACAACCCCGCCTTCAATATTAAGATAGAAAATTTCATCTCAAAATTACATGTAGTATCCAGGTGCAGTTAGATACTTAGGTTTCAAAATGGGTACAGTTCTGGGGCCAACTTAATTCTGCCCACAATATTGAAGACGGTTTTGAAAATTCAGGCCTTAATGTCTCTTGCCTTCCATAGATTAAGCAGCTGGAGTTTCTCCCACTTCTCTATTCGGTGTTTTAAAACATATCATTTCACGTTATTTATTGGTTTAAAAATATGACTGAGATAATAATACTGTGAAGAGACCATTGGGTCTCTGTTCATCTGTCTCCAAGGGTTCAGACCCTTGAACTATCAGTTCTGCAAGTTGCTGAGAGATCTATTTATACCCACCATTTTGAATTCAGGTTCAAAATTCAGGTTCCTTGGGGAGAAGAAGATTTTTGTGCAGAGCAGAAGTAAGGGCACTTTTTTATCTGCTACCTAATGTCTTCCTCCTACCTTCATTTCTGTGACACCTCTTCTCTCTGACAGACAAAACCTCATTGAAGCTCAAGCTCACGCAGCGTTGTTTAAAACTCCCACTCCTTCTAAATTTAGAATAAGTTTTGCTACTTATAAAAAAAGAGGCATCTATTGTTAAAGCAATCAGCAGCCTTTCCTGCCAAGTTTAAGGTGCTTGGTTTCTACAGAAAATGTTTCCCTTAATTTTTTTTTAAAAGCATGTTTTGGTTCATATTGGTCCCAGACCTGTAAATCACAATTATTTAGAATTATTGTCTCAAGGAATAAAGAAAAGGAGTACTTGTGGCACCTTAGAGACTAACAAATTTATTAGAGCATAAGCGTTCGTGAGCTACAGCTCACTTCAGCATCCGATGAAGTGAGCTGTAGCTCACGAAAGCTTATGCTCTAATAAATTTGTTAGTCTCTAAGGTGCCACAAGTACTCCTTTTCTTTTTGCGAATACAGACTAACACGGCTGCTACTCTGAAACCTGTCTCAAGCAATGATTCTCTTTGGCTGGCCATGGAAAATTTGATCAGTCTTTGTAGATATATGGCTAACCTGCTAAAATGGATGATGCCTTCTTCTGTCCACACTACTGCTTGAGGGTTTACCGTTTACAGAAGAGGGATAAACTTGATCATGCCATTTCTATGTGTCCAGCAGTGAAAAACTTAGTGGGTAATATCTGGGTCACTCCTGATGCAAACTATAACCTTTCTTCTTTATAGTTCTAAATGACTCATAGATAAAGTGAAGCTGTGGACTCAAGCACTCCAGGTCCTCTACCAAATCTTCTCTTCCTAAAGAGCAACAAATTCCTATTGAGGACCCCAGACAGAAAATGAATTGTAGAGTTTTAAAGAGAGAGAACAATATATTCTCATATGAATTCTGTACCATTTAGCTTGCCATTTCCATATGCTCCTGCAAGATTTCTTAACAAAAGCTAGGGATGCATCCGATGAAGTGAGCTGTAGCTCACGAAAGCTTATGCTCAAATAAATTTGTTAGTCTCTAAGGTGCCACAAGTACTCCTTTTCTTTCTAGGGATAATGATGTCTCTGCAGAGAGACTGTAACAGAGTCCTACTCACCACTGGGGCACCTTCTTGGGGCTGCATCTGGGAATTAGCTCTGCCCAGTCTGATATCCCCTTCCATCTTTCGTTCATGCTGCAGCCCCTCTCAAGGTCCAGGAGTCACAGTGCTTCCTCTTTGTGAGTCAGGATGCTCCCTCTGCGTGGCATAGCCCTCCAGCCAGGTCACTATCGTCTTCCCATTCCGGGACATCAAAGTCTCACTGGATTGTTTGACCGGGTATTGTTCCCAGCAGTCATCCAATTCAAAGCTATCAATTCAATTCAATCCTTCCCAGTGGCTGGTAGGGGAACCCAGACTCGCCCATTATTCCAGGTTTCATCCTAGGGACCCTCAAATCAGTGGCCAAGGTCTGCACCATCCCAAACCTTGCTGTCATCTCCCTGGGCCTTTTGCTACTCCACCTCTACAAGTGTAACTCCATTTAAGAAGAAATCCTATCTAACTTAGCTTGTTGTAAAGTGCATCGTTAGGTGAGACTAAAGACAGTAGGCTGTTTGTGTTTTAAAATCCCCTTTTCCCCAAAACTTTGCTACAACTGCTAAATAAAGCATTTGATTTTAGGAAGGTTTTTGGTCACAATATCACTGATCACCAAAGGGAAGAAATGTAGATGCCTAACACTCAGTCAGTCCTGCAGGGTTATAAGCAGTCGATAGTGCACCTGGGTGCTCATTTAAGAGTTTCCCACCCCAAGACAAGTCTGGGCAAGACCTGACATATCTACACTCTGAGAGACTGAAAAGAGGGCAGAGGCACAGTTAACTCCATCACCAGGACTGTATCTTAAATAAATTAAACATTAAATCATAGTCCTAACGTGGACACAAATTGCTCCATATTCCTCGTCATTCTCCTGTATGTCACCACAACACCACAGTTCTTCCTGTCATGCAGACTTATAACTAGAGCATCATCTGTCTCTCCTCCCTCTTCTCCATCCCTGACATCTAGGCTGTGTCCAAATGCTGATGCTCCTTCCTTCACAACATTTTCAAGGTCTGACCTTTTCTCGCTGTCCAGGCATGAAAACTTGTCACCCAGGCCCTCAATGTCTCCTCCCCTGACTGTTGAAGTTTCCTTTGCTCTGCCCACCCTGAAATACGCACATCTTCCCTCAAAAAAAAAATACACAAATACACATGCACGTGTGTGCATGCACGCGCGCACATACACACACACACACACAGAGTCTAACATCATCTTCCTTGCCCATCAGCCAGACCCAGTCAGCCCTTCTTTGAATCTTTCCACCTGTCACCTTTGCTTCATTGCACCATACTCAAGCTTCTTGCCCTTGCCTTCTAGTCTCTGAATAACTCTGCCTCACCGATGTATCTGACCTAGTCTTTCATCTCATTGGCCCACACCCACTCAGATCAGTCATGGAAGCCAGCCACAGTGCGGTGTGGGCCAGTTTTCAGACAAGCTCAGCATATTGGGTACTGGGCTCTTTTGAAAATCTGTCCGTAAGTGTCACCAGGGGAGAGCTGCTGTGTGCTGAGCACTTCCGAAAAATCTTTCCCCATTTGTGAGTGCTGAGCCATTGAAAAATTGACCCAAACTTTTTGGAAAATCTGGCCACACAATCCCTTTTTCCAGTAATTGTTATTTACTTCTTCCTAATGCTACTTCCTATGCATCAAAGTCCTCCGTCGCCAACCTACCACCCTTCCCGCATTTAAATCCTACCTTCTGACCTACCTCTGCTGTTACACCCACCAGAAACGAGTCAGCCAAAACAGTTGTCTTTCCTGTGCTACACTATTTATTTTTTTTAACTATACTTTTTTAAAAAAATCCACCACACAAGACTTTGCCAAGCAATTACATAAACTTGTTATTGTGTCTGCTGTCTCTCCCCTTGGAACCACAACGCTCTCTTTCATTGCCCATTCATTGCATTGTGTAAAATTTAGTCCTGTTCCTTCTGTGAGCGCTGTATGGGCACAGGTGCCCCTCCAAGTGTTGCTCATTGCAGGAATAGAGGGTTTAGATTGCAAGCTTTTGGGGTCAAGGACAGCATGCTGTTTATTTGTTCTGCAAGATGCCTTGCATGCTTGTGAGTTATGTAAAATAATCATAAAAAATTAGACTTGAGTCCATATTGTGATTTCGGTTATGGGTACAGAATTCTCATCAAAATCCCTTATGTGCATGGAATTCTCACTAAGGCAATTGTAGCTGGCTACACATGTGGGTCTGAATCCAGAATATAATTCAGATAATTTTAGCACCAACTGTTTCCCCATCAACAGATAATGAATTTGAGTTTTCAATTTTGGCAAACGTATTGCAAGAATCATGAAATATATGTATGTATTTACTTGGAATGGGGCACTGAATTTCCTTACAGTGGTTCAGTGAAGCTTTGTGTCGTATATATTTCATAAATTTCTTTAAAAGTATTGCACTGGTCAACAAGTCAATGAAAGTTTAGGCAGATAAAGGAAAAGCAACTGGATGCATACTAGCTATTTGACTTATTAGAGGTGTTTATGTAACAGCAGAGGAAAGAATGAATATGTGTAGTACAAGTTGTCAGGGAGCTGCCACGATATTTATTCCGTATCCTTCAGGTGTGTTTTTTATGTTTGGCTCAGTCATTCCAGTAAACAGTGGATGAAAAGTTTGTAGATCAAAATGTAATTTATTCAGGGAAGAATGTAAGGGTCTCAGACATAGCACATGAATAAATGCAGGGTCAGTGTTCTTACACTGATCTACTTGCTTCAAAAAAATCCCATAAATTATTCTACCTCTTCCGTACTTCAGCTGGCTTCCGAATATTTTTGAACACACCAAATCATCAGCATGGCATCAAATGCTTGGCAGCTAATTCTTGATAAACAATTATTGCTACACTAATACACAACACGGGCACCTTATAATGAATATACATCAGTCTTACAGCCACTTTATTTCTTTTTAAAAGACGATGCCCTCAAATTAGCACCTGCAGAATAAAGATGCAGGTTTAGTTATGGAATTTTTTTCTCTGTGTAGAGCCATGGGAAAGCCAGTAAAGGATATGATGATTACATAATCTGCTATATTTTTGTTCATGCAGTTCTTATTGCAGTTGTACATTTCTAGGGAATAAGTAATGTTTCATTTTTAATAGGGTCCCGCTGAAAAAACAGCACAAAATCTCAATTAGGATTCCCTCCCCGCCTAAATAGGACTATCATGGAAGCAAATGAACTCTTTTTTTGAATTCTTCCGGCCTTTGTTTTTATTATTTGTTAGCAATGGTTTTAATCTTACTGTGTCTTCTCAGTTGCTTCACTTCTGCTAGTCTGATAAGCTTTTGAAGATGCTGTATGCTGAAAAAGACAAGGCTTAGATGTTAATTAAAACTTCAAATGAAATAACCATCTCATTAGAATATTGTCCATACTGTTGCTGGGCAGTACCTCCTCAGTCCTCCCTCTGCATGCCGGCCGCTCACCCCCTCACTCAGCACAGACGCCTGCACCAACAAAAAGGCTTCCTCAGGTTTCCAGGGAAGTGAAAGAGACTGTTACAGAGGAAGTCAAGACGTGTTTCTGCCTGGGGAAGGGGACCCTCTCTGCTTGCAGATCAAAAGAGCACAAACTGGTCCATTACTGACATGTTTCTCCTAGAAGTTCCCAGGCAAAAAACTCCATTAAGTGAAGGCTGAAAGGATGTATCAGTGATTTAATAATAATAATAAAAAAAGATTACAAGGATGTTGCATTTTCCCAGAACCATGCATTATAAACCCAGGGAAATTCAGAGTTAAGACTTCATTTAAAATAAATCCAAGTATGTGAAAGGGAAGACATAGGTTGTTAAGGCATCCATGCAACCCTTACTCTGTCCTGTAATGATGTCAGATAAGATTAAACAGATTTTGAAAGACACGTTCAATTTTTTTTCGTATTTATTTTTTCATGGTGGCATCACTGGTTACACATAGTCCTGCACAACTGGGCTGTAAGCACTGCATTGAACAGCCCCACCACCTGAGCCCCATGAGCTTGAGTCAGCTGGCACAGGCTAGCTGCGGGTATCTAATGGCAGTGTAGACAGACCCATAGAGGCAAATTCTTGCCATAATAAATAATTGGACAGGAGGGGTGTTTTTCACTTTATATGCAAATTTGGTTGATACAATATATTATTTTGGGGGGATGCTGACATTATATGCAAATGAACGGAGCTGTATACTTAGCAAGTAACAAAATTAAAATATCAATTAATCTAACTGACCAAAATGTACTGTACTGTGTGAGTTTAGCTCAATAAAGAGTATTTCTAATGCACACAAGGACTTGAGCCGCTGTGGCCGTACTGTGTACTAAACACAATCTGCTTTGAATTTGGCAGATTTTTTTCCCCAGCAACTTTGCCAAATTAGTTTTTATACATAAGCGAAATTGCTTCATTTGAGGAATATATTCCTGGATGGAATGATACTCAATTTAGAAGCTTGAGATGACTTCAAACAACTATGAACTATAATGAGGAAAGATATTATGCATAAACTTGTCAAGCAATACTATTCACTAAGATTACAGTGAGACATTCATTATCTTTCCATTTATCTTTTTATTCTTATTATATTCCATGTCCTCTCTTCACTGTTTTCTGACTGAACTGATTCATTTATTTTCATTTTGCAAAAAGACCGCACTCCTGCAAACACTTTTCGGCACATACTTAACTTTGTATTTGAGTTGTCCCATTGAAACCAGTGGGACAGCTCATGGGCATGATCTCAGATAAATGTGTATGCTTGTTTAGGCCTAATTGTCAAACATGCCCTATTCATCAGCTTCCTGTGTTACTGAAAGCAACAGGGCACCTCTATTTTGTAATATTCAGTATATCATCTCCCATAATATCTTACATTGGTATTAAATTGTTTTCTTATTTTAGTTTTGGAAAATATTATTTATATAATCTTCATTTTATGTAACTGATAACTTCTAATATCTGTTGTATTTATATCTTTTTGGGTAATTGTTTAGTCATGAAAAAATGTTCAGTACACATTACATATTTTTTTTAAAAATGACTCCAGGTTTAGGTATTTGGGGACCTTACAGTGACAGCACAAACTACTTGAAAAAGATGTTGTCTATGACCCTGATCCTGCAAACGCTTTATTAATTCAGTTGAACTACTCCTGTGTAATTTACTCACTGGTGTAAGAATTTTTAGTTCTGATTTATCATTTAAGAGCCCTATAATAACTTTCCCATGTTCCAGAGATTGGGTATTTTCAGGAGTGCTGAATGAATGTTAAAGTGATTTGTTTTTAAACTTCTAACTAATATTTTTTTAACAATTAGATTATATTGTATGTGTTTGACAGTGCATTTATAGGTGCCTTAAATGGAGTGACTTGTGATAAATGCATTTTACCAGTTTAAGGTATTGCTTACCATTAGATAAAATACACAAGGTAGGTGAGGTAATCTCTTTTATTGGACCAGCTTCTGATGGTGAGAGAGACAAGCTTTTGAGCTTACACAGCGCTTGTCTTCATGTCACTCAATACCTAACCCTAGAGTAATTTTTTAAAAAGCATGTAATGTGTATTGAACATTTTTTGTGACTAAACAATTTCCCAAAAGATGTAAATACAATAGATATTAGAAATTATCAGTTACATTAAGTGACCTGAAGCAGAGCTCTGTGTAAGCTCCAAAGCTTCTCTCTCTCACCAACAGAAGTTGGTCCAGTAAAAGAGATTACCTCACCTATCTTGTCTCTCCAATATTCTGGGATCTACATGGCTACAACAAGAGTGCAGAAAACATAGCATACAGGAGACTGCAGTCCAGAATCTCTCAGTGACAGTCCCGTAATTCCAGAACAGCTTTGTGATTAGTAGGGCTAGAAATTTCTCCGTGAGATCTAGCCCAGGTGTCTGCTGTCACTGTGGAGTGTGCCAGAAAATGCAGTCATGAGAAGAATATGGTTGGATCAGCTGCAGAGGACTACTCTGTCTGGGAACCGTACGACTATGTGAGCTCTTGAGACTTCTTCAGGCTGAGCTTGGAGTGGCTTGGGAACCAGAACCACCATGGGGCAAGGAGAGAGAGGCTAAAATATGCATTTTTCTTTCAACATTTAGGATGAAATTCACCCTGGAGTCTTTGGTACCATTTAAACCCTGTGGGACTGCAGCCAAAACAGCTGCTCAGGGGAACATTTTTGCCCGCTCCTGTTGCTGAGCGGAACTCCCAGCCAACTCTAACTAGGTCAAACGAGAGAGGAGAAATTAGCTAGATTTAAAGTTATGCTCATGCTTATTAGAGGGGATTTGAACTCCACGTTGTTTGTAAGCCATTGTTAAGAGCTCAAAAATATTTCTTTCCTTTGGCCATTTGTTTCATTCCCCACCCATTTGGAAAGCATTGCTTTTTCCTGTGTTTTTGAATGGTGTTTGTAACACAGCTGCATTTATTGGATAATAACTTTAACTTTTTATATCTCTTTATCATGCCAAAACAGCTGTCTACCAACACCATTCACTGATAGCTCCAGAGACTGGGACATAGGATTTGTTACTGAACAGCTGCTGCTGCAAAACTAGTAGTTTAAGCACAAACCGTGGTTTGGAAACTAACAAAATGTATCTGTCTTGGAAAGACAGGCTTTTGGGTTTGTTTGACAACAGCGATATATTTAATATCTGTAGAATTCCTCTTCGCCACCTCTCTTCTGACAGATCAAAATATTTAGGGTGACGTTTTCCAAAGCGTTCAGCTTTGGCCTAACTGCTTCCACTGAAATCAACAGTGAAATTCTCATGGTTGGACACTTTTAAAAATCTCCCTCCTGGAGATCTAAAAATCTTTAGTGTGTGTCTCTAAGGTCAGGTAACCTGAGGGAAGGTGAACTACCCCTGAGTTTAATCAGCTGAGGACCTATAGGTCCGCTGAAAGAAGGCTTGTCACTGTGTTAATTCACATGGAGGAAAGTCACCCCTCCCCTTACAAAGCATGAAGCAAGAACTAAGTGAGAATTCAATCCACAAGTTGGATGTTGTGTTTCTACATAGCCCCTTCCTGGCTACTGTCCCAGCCAGAGGATTTAATTGCTGCTGCTGCCCACCCATATACCCCTCTTTGATAAATGTGTGGAGGATTGCTGTACTAGATTTCCTATACAGCTCAGATCCCACAGCTTCTCCTGCAACATGCACCCAAACCCCCTCTACTCTGGCCTAGTCAGGGGAGTTGGCTAAAATGTTTAGTCAAAAACACTTTAAAAAACCCAAACAGCTTTTCGATCAAAACAAAATTTTAATTTTGGTTGAAATTTTCTGGACGGTTTCTACGAAAATAAAAAAAACAAACTAAAATCGAAAAAAGGGATTTGGAATTAAAAAAAATCAAGTTTTGGCCTTTAAAGTTTTTTTTACCAAAAACCGAACATTTTTACTAAAAATCGTTTTTGAAAACCGAGAGGTTTATATGTTTTGGTTTTGTTTTCTTCAAAAAGCTGTAAACTTTTCATGGAAAATTAAAAACACAAAACAAACATTTTAAAATTTCCTGCAAAACAATTAACCTTTAACATTTAATGAATGTTAACACTGTTCAACCAGTTCTTCTAGTCCTAGTTGGCTCAGAGATCCCCTCAGCAACATGCCTGGAGTTCACAGGCCCTCCTGGATGCAGCTTTGTGGGACTTAATTACTTCAGAGGACCTTGCCCCAGGCTCCTCCACCACACCTGGGTAAGCTTCATCCTAAATGAAATGTGAAAAAGAACTTCTCTTAGTCAGGCTTCCTTTGTCCCAGGAAGGCTCCAGTTACCAGCTCAACATAAGCTCATTCTGAGGGCAAGTTCGAGAGGGATGATATTTTGTAGAGTCCCCCAGTAGAACAAATTGCTCCAGCTGAGCCCAGCCACATTCCCCCTGGCTGGGTTTTCTGACAATCCCAGCTATGAAAGCTAATACCTGGCTTGATATGGGTGGGATTTTTAACCCACTTATCAGAAGCTTTATAGCCCTTGACAGTGTCCCTTTGACTTTCCCTAAAGAATCCTCAATCCCATGTCTTTGACAGGGAAATGAAATGCCCTGAATTTCACAGATCCTGAGCCTTTGAAGCACTCATTAACTCTGGGCCTGAAAAATGGTCCACGCCAGCCTTGTATATTGACCTCAAAGGGGCAATGCATGATCTGCCTGTCTGTATTAGCTTGCAGGATTGGGGTCATAGACTTTAGAGGGATTTTGTTGGGCACTCAGAACTTCTGAAAATCTGGACCCGTGTGTATAACTGTGTTTTCTTTAATTTGTAACTGGTGGGCTAAGAGAGGTCACTCCAAGCGTTCAGCTGACTCTTTAGCTATTAGCGCTTAACATTTCAAAATGTCCCAGTGTTCCCTAGTGAGGATACTTGCCTTTTGATGTACCATGTTACAGTACCAATCCTGCAAACACACACACTCTCTCTCTCTGTCTCACACACACGCACATACGCGCACACACACACGTAGCTTTACTGAATGATTATTCCAATGGGCATCAGTGAAACCACTTGCTGGCATAGCATTCCACATGAGGCCCCAGGGTTACAATCAAGCTAACACATTTAAGCATGACTTGTCCCTTTCTTCCCAAGGCATGTTTAGCATTGTCAAGGTTCCTTCCCCACTCTGAACTCTCAGGTACAGATGTGGGGACCTGCAGGAAAGACCCCCAAAGCTTATTCTTACCAGCTTAGGTTAAAAGCTACCACCACCAAAGTGTCTAACAATAATAACAGGGGACGTGCCCACCTGGAAACGTCTCCCCCCCAAAAATATCCCCCCCAAGCCCTACACTCCCTTTCCTGGGGAAGACTTGATAAAAATCCTCATCAATTTGCATAGGTGAACACAGACCCAAACGCTTGGATCTTAAGAACAATGAAAAAGCAATCAGGTTCTTAAAAGAAGAATTTTAATTAAAGAAAAAGTAAAAGAATCACCTCAGTAAAATCAGGATGGTAAATACCTTTCAGGGTAATCAGATTCAAAACATAGAGGCAAAACCTTAAATTACAAAAAGATACGAAAACAGGAATATACGTTCCATTCAGCACAACTTATTTTATCAGCCATTTAAACAAAACAGAATCTAACGCATATCTAACTAGATTGCTTATTAACCCTTTACAGGAGTTCTAACCTGCATTCCTGCTCTGGTCCCGGCAAAAGCATCACACAGACAGAGACGACCCTTTGTTCCCTCCCCCCACTCCAGCTTTGAAAGTATCTTGTCTCCTCATTGGTCATTTTGGTCAGGTGCCAGCGAGGTTATCTTTAGTTTCTTAATCCTTTACAGGTGAAAGGGCTTTTCCTCTGGCCAGGAGGGATTTAAAGGTGGTTAAATATTTATGACAAGCATCATGTAAGTTATCATGTATTCTAACATGAGGAATTTTCCTAGTGTGGACCTGGCCTATGTGTTAGCAGGATAAGGGCCCATAGTGCAAAATATTCTACATAGCATTTTATGATTAGGAACTACTGTGATTGCCATTGATCTTCAGGATCTTCAGGTCTCGCATTAGACAGGCTCATTTTATTTTGTTTCTTCTGCTGTCGGTTGGGCTTTGAGGTAACAACAATGAATATTCCCCTAGGAGGAGAGAGGCAGATGTGTGATCACCGTGTCAGGTTAAGGATGGCTGAGAGGAAAGAGGCACCATTTATCAAACCTATTAACTTTAAAAGCAAATTCTGTGCAGCAGATGAAACTGGTAGTTTTCATTGCAAATTAGACAATGGATTGTATAGGCAGCATAACAACAAACATTGAAGGATTAATATTGTTAAATGCCATATGACAAAAGTCTTTCTAAATAATCAGAGCTCTTCAAGCTCTAGAGAGCATTTCTATTAGCCACTCTTCATCAAAATGGATAGTATTCTTCTTTGATGAGAGCCAAAGCTAGATGGAGCTAAGCTGTTCTCAGTGGTGGCAGATGACAGAACAAGAAGCAATGGTCTCAAGTTGCAGTAGGGGAGGTCTAGGTTGGATATTAGGAAACACTATTTCACTAGGAGGGTGGTGAAGCACTGGAATGGGTTACCTAGGGAGGTGGTGGAATCTCCATCTTTAGAGGTTTTTAAGGCCTGGCTTGACAAAGCCTTGGCTGGGATGATTTATTTGGTGTTGGTCCTGATTTGAGCAGGGGATTGGATTAGGTGACATCCTGAGCTCTCTTCCAACCCTAATCTTCTATGATTCTAATAGCTATTTATTTGTATCTTTGTGGGTGAGGAGGGTCTACTTTCTTCTATGTATGACTGATCTGTAAGGTGATCACCTCTTCCCTCTCCAGCAAAGCTGTGGCGCTTGTACTTGAATCAGAGGGAAAGAAGTTAGCAAGCTCTTCCTGCTAACAGCAGGAATGATATGATTATCATTTAATTTACTATGCGATATTCCACAGGTCACCAGGAGGAAAGAATAGCTACAAAAGCTCAAGTAGTATTGAAGGGGGAGGGGAATTGTAACTGAAGATGTGAAAAGAGCTCTGCTATCCACAACTTGGACTCCATTCCTTAAAAAAGCATACTTTGTATTTACACTTTATAGAGATTATCTTTTCTGTCTCATGAGAAAATTCAGAAATATGATCATCCCCAAACCATTATGGATCAGGATGTAGGCAGCATGGCCTAGTAGTTAGAGCAGGAGTCAGGTCTAGTGGGCAGAGAAGGCATCCAGGTTGGGGACCAAAGCCAAGAGTCAGCACCTGAGTCAACTGCCAATCACCAAAGCCAGGGATCTAACCAAAGTCAGAACCAGGAATCGAAGCTGAGGGTCAGAACCGAGGTCAGATACCAAATGCCAGAGCCAAGGGTCAGGCAAGAGTCAGGGTCAGAGGCCGGGGTCACAGCCAGGACTGAAGGCCAGGGTCAGAGCCAGGACTGATAACTTGGAGTTGAGGTGGAAGGGCAGGAACTGGAGGAGAAGGAAGGATCAAATACAAAGCAGGAGCATGGTGGGAACAGGAGAGAAGGCAGGGGTGAGGCAGGCGCTGGGGGTGGAGCAGGAAATAGGAACAGGGTTGGTGCAAGAGGCAGGCAGAAGCAAGTTCCAGTGCAGCCACAACAGGAAATCACCTTGGTGATTCTTGTGCCTCCTTCTGGCTTAAATAGCATGGTTGGACCAATCGGTGGAGCCGGGTGATCCTCCAATCAGGGCTCCTGTGCATGGTGCCTTGCCAAAAGCTGTAGTCCTACTAGCTTCTCAACCCTGCAGGTTTCAGCAGACATTGGTTAGCAGCCCGGAAGTCGTGCTGTCTATGGACTCCCAGGCTTGGGTTCAAAACCTGGGACATCACAATTACATAAAGGAGGAAGGACAGGAAGAGTGGATTTCAGCTATGAACTTGCTCCTTCCTTATCTCCCAAATAAATTTGCAACTTTTATCTTGTTCATAGATTCATAGATACTAAGGTCAGAAGGGACCATTCTGATCATCTAGTCTGACCTCCTGCACAGCGCAGGCCACAGAATCTCATCCACCCACTCCTACGAAAAACCTCACCTATGTCTGAGCTATTGAAGTCCTTAAATCATGGTTTAAAGACTTCAAGGAGCAGAGAAGCCTCCCTCAAGTCACCCATGCCCCATGCTACAGAGGAAGGCGAAAAACCTCCAGGGCTGGAGGAAAATTCCTTCCTGACCCCAAATATGGCGATCAGCTAAACCCTGAGCATATGGGCAAGATTTACCAGCCTGATACTACAGAAAAGTCTTCCCTGGGTAACTCAGATCCCATCCATCTAATATCCCATCTCAGGGGATTAGTCCTATTTACCCTGAATATTTAAAGATCAATTACTTACCAAAATCCCATTATCCCATCATACCATCTCCTCCATAAACTTATCAAGTAAAATCTTAAAACCAGATAGATCTTTTGCCCCCACTGCTTCCCTTGGAAGGCTATTCCAAAACTTCACTCCTCTGATGGTTAAAAACCTTCATCTGATTTCAAGTCTAAACTTCCTGGTGGCCAGTTTATACCCATTTGTTCTTGTGTCCACATTGGTGCTGAGCTGAAATAATTCCTCTCCCTCTCCTGCATTTATTCCTCTGATATATTTATAGAGAGCAATCATATCTCCCCTCAACCTTCTTTTAGTTAGGCTAAACAAGCCCAGCTCCTTAAGTCTCCTTTCATAAGACAAGTTTAGCATTCCTCGGATCATCCTAGTAGCCCTTCTCCATACCTGCTCCAGTTTGAATTCATCCTTTTTAAACAAGGGAGACCAGAACTGCACACAGTATTCTAGGTGAGGTCTCACCAGTGCCTTGTATAATGGTACTAAAACCTCCTTATCCCTACTGGAAATGTCTCTCCTGTTGCATCCCAAAACCACATTAGCTTTTTTCACAGCCATATCACATTGGCAGCTCATAGTCATCCTATGATCAACCAATACTCCAAGGTCCTTCTCCTCTTCCATTACTTCTAATTGATGCGTCCCCAACTTATAACTAAAATTATTGTTATTAATCCCTAAATGCATAACCTTACACTTCTCACTATTAAATTTCATCCTATTACTATTACTCCAGTTTACAAGGTCATCCAGATCCTCCTGTATAATATCCCGATCCTTCTCTGAATTGGCAATACCTCCCAGCTTTGTATCATCTGCAAACTTTATAAGCACACTCCCACTTTTTGTGCCAAGGTCAATAATAAAAAGATTAAATAAGATTGGTCCCAAAACCGATCCCTGAGGAACTCCACTGGTAACCTCCCTCCAACCTGACAGTTTGCCTTTCAGTAGGACCCGTTGCAGTCTCCCCTTTAACCAATTCCTTATCCACCTTTTGATGTTCATATTGATCCTCATCTTCTCAAATTTAACTAATAATTCCCCATGTGGCAAGGTATCAAATGCCTTACTGAAATCTAGGTAAATTAGATCCACTGCATTTCCTTTATCTAAAAATCTGCTACTTTTTCAAAAAAGGAGATTAGGTTGGTTTGGCACGATCTACCTTTTGTAAAACCATGTTGTATTTTGTCCCATTTACCATTGACTTCAATGTCCTTAACTAATTTCTCCTTCAAAATTTTTTCCAGGACCTTGCATACTACAGATGTCAAACTAACTGGCCTGTAGTTACCGGGATCACTTTTTTTTCCTTTCTTAAAAATAGGAACTGTATTAGCAATTCTCCAATCATTCGGTACTACTCCTGAGTTTACAGATTCATTAAAAATTCTTGCTAATGGGCTTGCAATTTCAGGTGCCAATTCTTTTAATATTCTTGGATGAAGCTTATCTGGGCCCCCCAATTTAGTCCCATTAAGCTGTTTGAGTTTTGCTTCTACCTCAGATATGGTAATATCTACCTCCATATTCTCATTCCCATTTGTCATGCTACCATTATCCCCAAGATCCTCTTAGCCTTATTAAAGACTGAGGCAAAGTATTTGTTTAGATATTGTGCCATGCCTAGATTATCTTTAACCTCCACTCCATCCTCAGTATTTAGCGGCCCCACTTCTTCTTTCTTAGTTTTCTTTTTATTTATATGGCTATAGAACCTTTTACTATTGGTTTTAATTCCCTTTGCAAGGTCCAACTCTACTCGACTTTTAGCTTGTCTCACTTTATCCCTACACGTTCTGACCTCAATTAGGTAGCTTTCCTTGCTGATTCCTCCCATCTTCCACTCCCTGTATGCTTTCTGCTTCTTCTTAATCACCTCTCTAAGATGCTTGCTCATCCAGCTTGGTCTACAACCCCTTCCTATGAATTTTTTCCCCTTTCTTGGGATATAGGCTTCCGATAGCTTCTGCAGCTTTGATTTAAAGTAATCCCAGGCCTCCTCTACCTTTAGATCCATAAGTTCTTCAGTCCAATCCACTTCCCTAACTAATTTCCTTAATTTTTGAAAGTCAGCCCTTTTGAAATCAAAAACTCTAGTTGCAGATTTATTTTTGTTAATCCTTCCATTAGTTTGAACTGAATTAGCTCATGATCACTTGAGCCAAGATTGTCCCTTACAACCATTTCTTCTATGAGGTCCTCGCTACTCACCAAAATTAAATCTAAAATGGCATCCCCTCTAGTCGGTTCAGCAACTACTTGATGAAGGAATCCATCAGCTATCGCATCTAGGAAAATCTGAGCCCTATTATTATTACTAGCACTGGTCCTCCAGTCTATATCTGGGAAGTTAAAGTCTCCCATGATCACGCAGTTTCCATTAGTATTTACTTGATTAAAAACATTAAAAAGGGCTCTACCATATCCAGATTAGATCCCGGAGGTCTATAGCACACCCCAAGCACTATCGTAGGAGAGGCTTTACTAGTTTTCTTCCCCAATGTAATTTTTGCCCAGACGGACTCTGTCTTATTCATTGCATCGCTTCTTATTTCTTTACATTCTGCCTCATCATTGATATACAATGCTACTCCACCACCTTTACCTTTGTTTCTGTCTTTCCTAAACAGCACATACCCTTCAATACCTGTAGTCCAGTCATGACTACTATTCCACCATGTTTCTGTTATCCCTATAATATCTGGTTTCACTTCCTGCACCAGTAGCTCTAGTTCCTCCATTTTGTTACCTAGGCTCCTTGCATTGGTGTACAAACATTTTAATTTTTGCTGTTTGGCCTTGCTCACATTTTGTACCCTATTAGGCACAGTCATTCTACAGCCAGTATAACCTATTAGACTAGTATCCACACCACCCTCGCTCCTTATGTTCCTTTAAATGGATGTCAGGCTGTACCAATTAAACTCAGCACCTATGCCAAGAAAACTCCCATTAGCTTCTCTTAGTTTTGCCTTTATATGGGTTTCAGGATCAGGGTTTGGTGTTTGTCTAGCAATATGGACAGAGTCATAACTGCATCCAGACCATTGCTAGAAATGCTACGAATAATAGCTGATCTATAAAGACAAGTTTGCTATACAGTGTTTACTGATACACATACCACAGCAACTAAATACAGTCAAATGCCTTTGTTTTGTCCCAAAAGTATAGTATGCTGGAAACGTGAAAATACGAGAGTCCAATTTTCTTTAATTTTGCAAGTTTCATTTATTTTTTCTGTTTGATCTTGGAGACTAAAATGCATGTGTTATATATTACCAAATAAGAGAGAAGACTTCACCAGAATTCAAAATCCCAAATGGCCTCAGACATTGCGTAAGTGTGAAATCTGGGCTTGAACCTAGATCTGAATAGTGTGATTAGAGCCTGTGGGTTCAAAAGTGCCTAAGTCCCATCATGCTCACAAGTGATTTAGGGCCATATTTTCAAAGGTATTTAGGTGTCTAAGGGTTCAGATAGGCACCTAATGGGGTTTTCTGAAGTGCCAAAGCATGTTAGGTGTCTAAGGGTTTGTCTATGCAAACAGTTCATGGCAAACTGAGGTGCAAATCTACCCTGCAGAAGCCTGCTGCGCACTAAGCATCCATGTGGACCCTGTTGGCACACACTAAAAGTTCCCTAGTGCACATTGATCTACTCTGCTTTGATACGGGAGTAGATTAAAGCAGACTGGGGAATTTTTAGTACATGGCAGCAGAGTCCAGATGGGAGACTAGGGTATGATAGACTTACACCCCAACTTGCCTCAAACTAAGTGTTCGAATAGACAAGCCTTTAGACCTAACCTGCTTGGTGCTTTTGAAAACTTCTCTAGGTGCCTGTCTTCATCCTTAAGTGCCTAAATGCCTTTGGAAATCTGGCCCTAAATCACTTGTGAACATGAGACTTTGGCTTTTGAAAATGTTACACTGGCTGTCTAATGAGCCAGATTGGAAACCCAGTTCAGAATACTTTCCTGAACTCTGATCTCCATTTTGCAAACTCATCTGAATTCAAAATAAATACTGGAAAGTAAATGAAATGAAAAATAACTCTTTCCCAAAAACATGGGGAAATACAGCTTTTTTTTTCACTCCTCTGTCTTCTGTCTCTTATATATTAACATTACAACTCATTTAGTGGCATGAAACCAGTTTTCTGGTTTAGCACGTGACAATTAGAATGTGTATTTTATGGAAGAAAGGTATTTTATCAACAAGCTAATTCATCAATAAGACAACCAATTAATATAATTGACTAACACTCTTTAAGAAATTCAAGTGAGCAGCTCAATGAATGGCTACTGTGCAGTATTAAACTGAAATGATACATCACAGAGTGACAGAAACAAATGCTCTCCTAGGATTGTGGTTTTATGGATATGTATAGTGTAGTGTTAACAGCTGGCCTCTATTTAGATTAATTATATAGCATTAAACCTGATAAGTAACTTTCACTTACACATGTTTTGCATAGCCTGAGGTTTGTTATAATAACTAGAGCATATAAGAATAAGAAGGTGAAGAGCTAAAGAAAAAATAGTGGAATATTTTTCTCTGTGTATGTAGCAGTTTGACATGACGACTAATTTTCTGCAGCAATGTATGGGTAGCTCCAAATTTACTGATAATTTCATGCTCACCTGTGTGACTCATTTTCATTGTATAACTGTTACTGTCATTTACGAACCAATTCAGAGATTCTGCTTATAAGTGATGGTTAAGTGGCACATCCACTGGGAATGCCATAGTGAAATGATTTGTCTTGGTAGATGAGATAAGAACTAGAATTGGTCAAAAAATTTCCGATGGAACAGTCTTCCATCATAAGATGCTGATTCAATGAAATCGTAATGTTCTGTGGGACCATGTTGATTCTGTCAAACTTTTGATGGAAATCAGGCAGGCCGGCTGGCTAGCATTTTGACCTAGCATTTTGACAGCTCACCTGGTGAGCTCTTGGAGAGTCCAGGCTCCCTGGCTTCCTGCTCATTTTTTTTTTTCAAAAACTCAGAACTTTTCACAGGACAGAAATTCAATTTCCTGGCCAGCTCCAGTAAGAATGTCTAGCCTTTAGCGTTGCCAACTCTTGCAAGTTAATTGTGAGTCTCACAGTATTTGCAGTTTATACTTATAGTGCTGGCATGTGATTAGCGGAGAATCTCACCTTTCCTTTGTTTAAAAAAAATAAATCTAGCCTTCATGGCTATGGAGAAAAGCTTGAAATTGTGGCCTGAGTGCACCCTAAAGACTCAAAAATTAGAAGGCAAATAAAAAGAATCTTAGTTTTAGTATTATTTTTAAATGTCATGATTCTTTGGCTGTGACTCATGATTTTTTAATGTTGGGGTTGGCAATACTGAGTCTTTTCTTGTGGTTCTAGAGGACTAGCTGTTTTCTACTTCACATGGACCTGATTCTAAAGTTCCTAGTCAGGCAAAACTTTCAGGTCCCTTGTCTCAGCTCTGTTCAGTATGGGATTGGGGAGCTGACAGGGAGAGCATTAGAACTCCATGATACTGTGTTGGCCTGGTCCTAGTGCAAAAGCAGCCTATGGCCCTTATGTCATACAGACCAAGGTTCTCAGCCCATCTACCAAAGACGAGGGGCCTGATTCTGATCTCACACTTACTTTAGAGAGGTGTAATTCGGCTGATGTCAGTGTAGTAACTTGCAGTGTCAGACAAGAATCAGGCTCAGAGACTCTTGCAGTATGGATCCTGCTTGCATTGAAATTAATGGCAGTTTTGCCCCGGTCGTGCTCTCTCATTTCATATGAGTCAGATCCTATTGACATCAGTGGGAGTTTGGCTGCAAGATTTGTTCCTTGATAGTACACATCTCTAAGATGCCGAAATATTGGACTGATGCTTTGCACATGACTGTAATTTAACATGCTTGGCCATCAGTACCATTGACTATAAGTCTGCTATGCATCAAATACCATAACAAACGCAGATAGAATTAACAGCTTCAAATTCCTCAAATGTGTGGATGTTTAATTACTAATAGGAGATGATTTCAGATGCTCCATCGAAGAATGGAAGTGACTAAGCCCTGCGTATCGCATTGTATTTTTACCAGTTAGCTTCTGCTGTTATTTTAGGTCAATATAAATATTGGATTGAATTTGACAAAATTGGGTGAGGAAATGTATCTGACTTAAAATGATGAAGACAGTCTTTACTGTGTGTTTGGGGAAAATTGTTGAAATCAAAGTGTGTAGTCAGTCCTTCCCAGAAGCCAATATAACTTCCTGCAAGGTAGATATTCCAAAATCCTGGTTTAACACCAGCTGAAAAACAACAACTTTTTTTTCCCCACCTGTTTCTTAAGGCTGTTGTGGCAGGTGTGGATGAAGGTGGATACAATTATGGGCAGTTCTAGATCTGCATTTTAATTTTGTGATTTTTTTTTAATTTATGGAATAGGCACTGTAAATGCCTTGCCTCCTCCTGGGTGCCCGCTTCAGGACAGCACTACAAGTGACTGCTTGCCTCAGTTTCCCTTCCTCAAGTAAACTCAGTAAAGCCTTCGAAGTATAAAAAGAGTTCTTTTTTGTAAGGGTTAATTTATTACCAAAAGTCCCACTACCATAAACCAGAACTCCACTCCCCCCCCCGTCCATTCGTCCCAACAGTCGAACACCAAATATGGTTCCAGCATCTCTCACCATGCCTTAGCCCAGTGCCAGGTGCAGCTGCGGTGCTTCTCACCATGACTCACCTCAGCCCCTCCAGTTTCCTTCCTAAGGAGAGTTACAGATCTTGCCTGAAGACATCAGCCCAGTCACCCCTCTATCATTCCCCAGCCTTGAGCCCTCTCTGGCCTTCTGGGTTCTTCCTCTGCTGCTCTCAGCCTTCAGTCGTCTCTAGCCAGGACTCTTTGCCCTGGGGAAGTATAGAGGTGACCCCTTGCCTGCCTTCCGCTTTCACCAGCCTGATCTGGCTCCCCTGCTCAACCAGGGAACTTTCAATGCTCCCTACTGCAGGGGCATCTCCTTCCTGAAGAACGTAAGAACATAAGAACAGCCATACTGGGTTAGACCAAAGGTCCATCCCGCCCAGTATCCTGTCTACCAACAGTGGCCAGTGCCAGGTGCCCCAGAGGGAGTGAACCTAACAGATAATGATCAAGTGATCTCTCTCCTGCCATCCATCTCCACCCTCTGACAAACAGAGGCTAGGGACACCATTCCTTACCCATCCTGGCTAATAGCCATTAATGGACTTAACCTCCATGAATTTATCTAGTTCTCTTTTAAACCCTGTTATAGTCCTAGCCTTCATAACCTCCTCAGGCAAGGAGTTCCACAGATTGACTGTGCGCTGTGTGAAGAAGAACTTCCTTTTATTTGTTTTAGCTCTCAGTCTAGCTGAGCTCTCACTCTCAGGACTCCGGACTTTCTCCTTTTCTAGACTCCAGGTTCTAAACTCTATGCACTTTCTCAGGAATCTGGACTCTGCTTTCTGGACTCTGGACTTTATGGACATCCTGAGATCTCACTTATAACACTCCTGGGGTAGCCACGCCCTCCTCATTGCACTAAACTAGGGCGCGCCTGGACTGGAACAGAAGAAATGAGCCCAGTTTCATTTAATGTGCCAGCTACTCTATTACAGGCACCCAGGGCATTGGACAGATGCCTACAGATGTATTTTAAACATTTGAAGGTCTAAATAAACACAACTTCTGGGAAAAAACCCACGTGGCCCAAACTCTCTTAACAGAATGTACCTGCCAGACTGCGAGGGAATGCTACAAATTTATATGGCAAAGTAGGCTAGATAGAATGCTTTCAAATACTTCTTTGATTCTGATAATCCCTCTAGTGCAGGGTTCTCAAACTTCATTGCACCTCAATCCCCTACTGACAAAAAAAATTACTACACAACCTTGGGAATGGGGACCAAAGCCCGCGCCCTGCCACCCTGGGCAGGGGGAAAGGGATGCCAAAGCTCAAGGTGCTGAAGTTTGAGGGCTTCAGTCCTGGGCGGTGGGGCTCCAACTTTGGCATCAGCCCTGAGCCCCAGCAAATCTAATGCCAGCCCTGGCGACCCCATTCAAACAGGGTCACGACCCACCGACTCACCATTTGAGAACTGCTGCTCTAGTGGGAAGGGAAAAACTACATACAAGGTTCTGCTTGATTCCTGCCACAGATTTTCCACTTCTATTTTTCCAGGCTCATGGAGATGGGGAAGAGGAAAAGGCTGTATAGGCCTGGTAATCTCTTGGTAAAGTGAAAAGCAAGGGCAGGTATTCTGTCTATGGCTACTGGGCTTCCCCTCCTATATGGCCACTTAGATTCAGTACAACATAATACAACCTTGTGCATAGAGAGGGGTGAGCCTCAATGCACAGTGAATAGGTTATGCTGGATGAACCAAACTCCATCTGTGATGAATTGCCCCAGACTCTTAAGGCCCATTCCAGGGGTTGGCAAGTCAAGTACTGCCATTACAAACAAGTGGTGGTGAGATAGCAACCTGAATATTGTCTTTAACTCACAGACCATCATTAAAACTGATCTCACTGCAGACCTGCACATCCCTCCAGGTTAAGTGATTTATCAGTTTCCCTATGGATCTCTGCTGCTCAAGACAAATGGTGATTTCAGCCCTTCCTTTTTCTTTTTAAGCAATAACTAATCTTTCTCAGGTGACACCGCCAATTATTTGACATTTCAGGGATTGGAGTTCACTTGCTATCTCTTGGGTTTCAGTACGTAAGGATATAAAGTGCAAAACATGACACATTAGAATATCCTGGTTATGTGATCTGCTTTCATCTTATTCATCTTTATGAATAAGAACAATATGACCTGGCAATTGTAGGCTAGCACAAATATTATATTAAGCTGTGGTATTAGGACTCACAGTCAGAAGATATCACTGAGACCATGAGCTTAACAGGATTCAAGAAAGGATTGGACATTTATAGACATGACGATATCTAGAGGTATAGCAGTAAGGATTTAAAATGTAACTAATGGTTTTGGAAGGGATAGAAACTTTCATGATCCAGGGCTAATAGGGGTTAGGAGGACACTTTCCCCATGAGCAAGTTATCCCGTAACTGCCTACTGCAGGGTTTCTTGCATTTTCTTTTTGAAGCGTCTGGTGCTGGAGGCAGATACTGGTCTAAGTGGATCACTGTTCTGATGCAGGATGGTAATTATATTTGCCTTTGTAGTTTGCTTCTTCCTCTTACCTTGTTCTTTTTCATGTTTACAAGTGAGTATAATATATTCCTTTTTTTTTTTGGTATTATTGATTCATTCACTTGAAATCAAGTTAAAAGAAAACAATCCTTTTCAGTTCAGACAGGAAAAAGAGGATGGGGCGATTGTTTTTGCTATTCAGGACAGCCTAAACCAACAAAACCACAGTCAAGTGTGTACAGATGTGATGCTGATGTGGTTCTGTTAAACTAGGCTGAAGATATGAAAGGAAGCACATGTGTTTCTTTAAGGAGGGAGAATATGAATGAGAGTGGGATCATAATTTAAATAACACTGAATAAACATCATGTTGTTCTGTATTTTTTAGACAGCTACAGTCTCTACAGCATATATTACAGCTTTGTCATGCTTAGGAGCTAGGTAATCAGGATATTGAATTTAATAAATAGGAGTTATTGAATTTCCTTTGAATGCTTTTGGTGATGTAATATCACTACTGTACTTATCACATGCAGCTGGCTGCTGTAACATGACTTTTACTTTCTAAAACTCTAGTGAATAAATATGATGCATTCTGAACAGCTTTGTTGCTGACTAGGGATGCTCAAACTAGTTTGGAAAACCAGCCTCCTGGCCTGTCCCTCCAGTTTATCCAGGCTGCATCTGAATGTGAAAACATGGCCATGTTCAGTGTCATTTTCCCCACCATCACCAACCCCACACCTCATCTCATTCTAAGCATGCCTTATTGAAGTCCTGTAGATTAGACGACTTTCACTAAGGGCATGTCTACATTACGCACTCGATCGATGGGCAATGATCAATCCAGCGGGGGTTGATTTATCACATCTGGTCTAGATGCGATAAATTGACCGCCAAGCGCTCTCCCGTCGACTCCGGTACTCCACCGGAGTGAGAGGCACAAGCGGAGTTGAAAGGGGAGCGGCAGCCGTCACCTTACCGCAGTGAAGACACCACAGTAAGTAGATCTAAGTACATCGATTTCAGCTTTGCTATTCATATAGCTGAAGTTGCGTAACTTAGATCGATCCCCCCAGTGTAAACTAGGACTAAGAGACGTCTGCTCTCCAGTCCAATCATTAGGTTTCAGAGTAGCAGCCGTGTTAGTCTGTATTCGCAAAAAGAAAAGGAGTACTTGTGGCACCTTAGAGACTAACAAATTTATTTGAGCATAAGCTTTCGTGAGCTACAGCAGCTCACTTCATCGGATGCATCGGAGTCCAATCATTGTTTCTTTTTACCAATCAAATTCTCTTTCCTTTTTAGATTCTCCTATAACCTCAGCCTGTCACAATAGTCCTGTGGCTACTCTATGAAATAATAATAATTAATAAACTACTCAGTCCACAATCATAGTCTCAGCCTTGTTCTGCTGCTCTCTTGTGTTCTGACGGGCTTGTGGTCGGTGCATGCTGGGGTTTTGTGATCAGGGGACACACACCACAAGCGGCTTTAGGAGTTCTGCTATAAGGAAAGGAAGGACAGCTTGGCACAGTGTTTAAAGGAGAAGATTGGAGTGGAAGGCAAAGGTAGCCATTCACACATGCAGAGAGGGCGGAGACTGATAGAGGTTGTGGCTGCTGAGTATGTAATACACCAGTCAGCATGTGTTATTGTAGCCCTCTCTGTGCCTGATCCACAGAGGATGTGGGCCTGTTTCTGTTTCAGCTCTCAGCATGAGAGCCTGTCTTTCTAGTTCAAACTGCAGAGACTCATTCCTGCTTTCAGCTCTAGAGGTGCCTCGCTCGTTCCCTGCTGTTGGCCAGCATGGAGCCTGTCACAAAGGCACTTCTTTCTTTCTTTCTTTCTTTCTTTCCTTCTTTCTTTCTTGCTTCTCCTTTTGTGATCTCTCAATCTGCTGCACTGATCAGGAAGCCAGAAGTAACCGGGAGGGAGGAGAGCCTGTGCAGAGAGAATGTTCAGCAGCAGTCAGCAGGAAAAATGAAATCTCCTCTGGCCAGAAGCTACAAAAATAGCAGTGACAGCAGTCTCTGTCCTGTCCCTACCACCTCCAGGGCGCCTTGAGGTCTCAATGGGGAAAACAGCACAGAGTGAGGGAGCAGGGAGAAGACATAGTGGAGTGTAAGTGTGCAGGACACCAGGACATAACCAAATGAAGGCTTAGGGGAGGTACGATTGCTCTCTATAAATACATCAGAGGGATAAATACCGGGGGCGGGGGAGGAGTTATTTAAGTTAAGCATCAATGTGGGCACAGGAACAAATGCCATCAACAAGTTTAGGCTTGAAATTAGGTTTCTAACCATCAGAGAAGTGAAGTTCTTGAACAGCCTTCCAAGGGCATCAATGGGGGGCAAAAAACCAAACTGGCTTCAAGACTGAGCTTGATAAGTTAATGGTGGGAATGGTGTGATGGGACTGCCTACAATGGCACGTGACCCATCGGTGACTACCAGTAGCAAAAATCCCCAATGGCCGGAGACATGGTGAGGGCTCTTAGTGATAGTGAGGGCTCTTAGTTACTAAGAGAATTCTTTCCCAGGTATCTATCTGGTGGGTCTTGTCCACATGCTCAAGGTCTAACTGATCGCCATATTTGGGGTCGGGAAGGAATTGTCAGATTGGCAAAGACCCTGGGGTTGTTTTTTTTTGCCTTCCTCTGTTGCATGGGACACTGGTAACTTGCAGGTTTAAACTAGTGTAAAGGGTGGATTCTCTGTAACTTGAAGTCTTCAAATCATGATTTGAAGACTTCAGTAACTCAGCCAGAGGTTAGGGGACTATTACAGGAGTGGTTGAGGTTCTGTGACCTGCAGTGTGCAGAAGGTCAGACTAGATTATCACAATGGTCCCTTTTGACCTTAAAATCTATGAATCTCTAGCCTGGTGGTCAGGGAACTAAACTAGGTTGTGGGAGATCCAGGTTAGTATCATTGCTTTAGTGATTCTTTAATTATTTATGCAAAGTGAAACAGCTTCCATAGGCGATCCTGAGAAAGCCACATACCAGAATATTCCATAACCCACGGGCTGGGTTGCTTTCCTGTAATGTGGGATACACAAGTTCAAATCCCTTCTCCACCTCAGGTAGCGGGGGGACTTTACCTTGTGTCTCTCACACACCAGGCGAGTGCTCTAATCACACAGCAAACACTTATAAGGGCAGCACTACTACTTCCTCCAGCTGGATGGTGAATCCAGTCCTCCTTTCCTTTGCTTTTGTCAAAGCCTGAAAATCAAAATGCAATGTTTTGGGTTGAAACTAAACATTTTGTTTCCCACATTACTGAAACGTTTCGACTTTTTCAGGTGGGTCAAAACTGTTTGGCAAACTCGACACAAATGTGCAAATAGTTTCGGTGGATTTGAAAAAGCATTTTTTCGGCAAGTAAACTGTTTGCTCAAAAAATATTGCCCAGTTCTATCAGTTATGGCTCTTGCAAATCTGTCTGCTGCCATGGCTCCCATCTGCCTTTGTATATTGACCAATATGTAAGCCCAATAGCCCTTCGTTTCATTGATATCATTATACATTGTCCTCCCTTGAGTTTTGACATTAACTTGGAAGTAGTTAGTTGAGATTTCAGGGAAAACTTCAACAAGTGGTGGATCCTGATTGGTTTTGTTAATTCACTGACATTTTCTAAGGTGAAATCCCCTTTTTGGAACTACTGTTCCTAGTCTCAGCTCATGGTAGGAGATTATTGCTTAATACTTAGTTATTGTAAGGCTGAAACCTCTGCCTGTGTAAGCCCTAAACTGATCTCTTTTTTTCAGTGAGAAAGTCAATGCTGAAAACTTCTCAGAAAACTGCAGGTTTGTTCTCATGCTGTCGTTTCTATCCAAATAATCATTACATTCGATCAAAAGGAGGAAATTGCTCAGGGCTAAAGAAGCCAATTTTAGAATAGTGCCTGGAGTTTGTGGCCCTGCATCCATCCCAGTTTAGAGTGAATTTGCTGCATCTTCAGAGAGTTGAAGAAAAATAATGTAGAAGAAATAGGAAATAAAGGGAGTTCTCCAGAGTATGACCTCTGAAGGCTCCACACAGCAAAGACTTAGGACTTTTTTGATGTTGTTGCTGACCTAAAAGTCCTGTGTTGCACTATAGCAAGCTATTTTTTCCTTCGGTTGGATGATATATGGGGCTTAGCGGAGAGAATCAACAGAGCTTTGGAAAGCTGTGAATATTTTGTTGTTAATTTTCCTTAATTACTGAAGCGCTCATAGATAATCTGTTTTTATGATGATTTAAGAGAATTTATGTGCTGTACATTTCTGTATAGCTAAAAAGGTTCTCAGGTTATTCATCTTTGTCAGCTACTAACTGCATGATGGAAATTTAGGTATATTTGGGAATATCTTATGTTTCAAATGTAACAATTATATTTCTGCTGCGTTTTGATGTGTTTTCTAATTAAAAAGATAGTCAATTTCAAAGTTGATTCTAATTTTACATAATTCAGTTGACTGACAAAGTATCCTTTAGATAGATTTTGATTTTTTTAAAATAAATCTGTTAAAATATTTTATGGGGTGTTGTGGATGGTTTTGGTATTCCCCCCTGCTCTTTACTGTGTGTACAAGGGTCTGTATTTAGAAGGGCCCAGCAGCAATACAATCAAACATGTTTGTTTGGTGCTATTTATAGTTTGTCGTTTATATAGTTTTGAGATTTTTATTCTTCCACCTAGAGTAAGTTTTCACTGGTGTATCTGCAATCTCAGGTTACATCTACACTACACACCAGTGTGGGCGGCATATAGTATACATATAGCTACATGCTATGGTGAAAAGCAAGCTGCATCCACACTGCAGTATGTAGCTACATGTGTCAGTGAGACTCTGTCAGAGGGGAGACAGCGGGGAAAAGGCTTCAGAAGCTCTCCACAGCCAGAGCCTTTCACTGCAATGAGGAAAGGCTCTGGTGCAGGGAGGCAGTGGGAATATTGCCTTTCCAGAGCCTTTCCATGCTGCTGGAGCCTTTGCCTGCGGTGAGAAAAGGCAGCTGGATACTACACTGCTAAAATTGGTGTGTAGACAGGGAGGCGCAGCTTCTCAGTCATATCTTACACATAACAAATTTGGTGATGTGTGTGCTGCTTTTTCTCTATTTGAATATATAATCTCTTTAGGCTTAAGGTCTGTTAGGGAGCAGAAAGGCTTTTAGAAAAGCATGTTCTTTAGATAAATCAGATCCCTAACATTATTTTAAATCTTGCTGTATACAAAGAAAGTATTCCTCTTTTGTTTTAATTACACCAATTCATAGTATTGTTTTGTATACTTCTGTTTCAAGATCTCTTACATAGTGTAGTGTTTTGAAACATTCATTTGAACACACTTGAAAGTTGTCAGTTTAATTTAAATGCAGCTTTCTGGAAGCAATACGCTAAAGTTACAGCGTTGAAGTAAATTTATACTTTAAAGGGAATCCGTGATCAGTTAGGGTTTCAGATCTTGTGTCCCAAATGAAAGTATCATCTCTGTTTTAAGAGGAATTTGAAGGTTTGAATAGCTGACCATTTTTCACAGCAAATACATTTTTAAACATGCACCAATAATAGCGTCTCTCAGAGGAAAGCTTGCAAAGTTTTCTTTTAAAAGATCCTAAGTGCTGGCTCCTAATCTTACAAATGATTTGCATGAAGAACTCCCATGGAAGGGAGCAGTTCTACATGTGGAGGAGCACTTGCAGAATCAGGCTCTGATTTTCGATCTCTGTGAATTAATATCAGCCATTCATGCCACAAAATATCAGAAGATGCTATTATAGTTCATCGTCCATAGGCAGAGTGTTCTGAGAGAGGCCTCTTTTTGCTTGCAGAAAGCAATAACATTAAAGTTTTCCTTATCTGTTTCCATTTTGACCATACAAACCTTTCTTCTCTGCGATTACTAGTCTTGAATCATCCCCTTGAGGGTTGATAGGGGCAATTTGTACCCATGGGGGCAGCAGCACCTGAACTGGGTTTCGTTCATAGGGAGGGAAGGAGACAGCCCACTGTTCCCCTCTGCCCAGGGAGGTGAACTTTACACTTAGTGAGAACCCTGCCAGCCAAATCTCTCTGGGAAAAGTGCAGATGTAGTGCACCTTCCAGATGGCCAGGCTATGCTGCTGCTTCGGGATCCTGGTGGATTGCTGGGAAAGGGGTGGGAGAGAGATTGCATCACAGACCCCCTACCTTTTTGGTCTGCAGAATCCAGGCAGTGGATCTGGCTCACTGGATGTACAACTGAGGTCCCGAATAAAATGTGAATTGAAAAATAAAGTGTGTGTATTTATGGGAACAAATGCTGCTTCGCTTTGATGTGATTTCCTTTAACCACCCCATGATTAAAGCCTGGTGAGAATCCGGCTGCTTACTCTCAACTAAAAGATGCAAGGTTCTAATCTCCACCGCTAAGCAACTCAGAAAGGCTTCTATGCTGGGAAGCCTTTGGGTTTTTTGTAAACAGTTTCTCAGTGTACCATAGCCTCACATTAAAAGAGAAAAAAAAAAGCTGACCATCCCAATACCTTTAAATGGCTAAACTCCTCCCTCCACCCCCAGTGCTATGCAGGGGGAAGGCATAATTGGAGCTTGGCAGCTCCAGGAGTGTTACTAGCACTGCCAACAGAGCTGGGAGCGCAAGAGGGCATGCCCCTTCCCATGCTTCAGCAGGACTGTGGTGGAAAAAGCACTAGCTGCAATTAGGCAGGCGTGTAGCGAGTCCTGCCATACTCTCCCTGGTTTCCAGGACTTGCAAAGAGTCTGATTTGTGACCAGTGGATGGTTTTATTGCCTTTTGTAGGCTTTGTGTCAGAGCAGCATGCCTTTAATATATTTTTCTGTTACCTTCTTATTATTTAATGGACACTGTTGATTTGTGGGCATGGCTCTCTGTTGGATGCTGTCCTGTTGACAGAAAACAAACCTTTAGAAATCACTAGACGCTTATTTCTTGACCTTGAAGATTTTGTGCCTGTGTTTTAATAACATTGAGGCTGAACCTCTGAGGCAGTGAGCAATCTTGACTTCCACTGAAGTCAGGGAGAGATGAAGGCATGGTCAACTTGCCACAATAGCTGAGGTGATGCATCATGAGACGTTTAATCTGTGAATCCAGAGTTCGTGTCCCTGTTCTGGCAGTAACGTTTCCATCGCAGGATATGTTTATATGAAGGGGGTATGTTTTTATAGAAGATATGCTCTAGTTCAATCACAGCTGTTGGACTTGAAGCAAGAATTAATTTATGGAATCTTATTGCCTGTGTTCTCCAAGAGGTCAAGCCAGATGATGATTGATGATCCCTTCTGGCCTTGGAATCTATAAATCTGTGAATTTCATTGGGAATTGAAGAACCGGTCTCATAATGAACATCTTGCCTATGTCTTTTTCATCTTAGAAACAACTGTACATTTTATAATAATGCTAAAATTTGCAGATCCATCCATTAGATCGCAGTTTATGTTGATATCAGTGCATTGGTCTTTTTCACCCTTTAGTGCTTAGAGCAGTTTATCAGTCTGCTGCAGCCTGTGGGCTAATGACTCTTAGTCTTTAGATCAAGTAGTGGAGACTCCTTTTTTTAGTTTCAGTGGTCCTGGGTCCAAGCCTTGCTACCAACCCATGAGTTATCATTACAAGATTAAATTAGGAGCTAATTGTATCGGGTTAGACCACCTGTTCCATCAGCCTGGGCTTCCTCACCCTGTTTATGCTGTGCCCGGCCTTCAAGCCTTCGCTAGCACAACACACAGGTAAGGCCACACCCAGCTGCAGACACAATCCAAAGTTAGCTCTGTGTGAACGGGTTCAGCCCGGCAGTTCACCCAGCACTCATGTGCACACCTCCTTTGAGGAGTCGATCGAAAATATTGCCTTGCACTGTATAGAAAGATCTGCACAGCACAAGCTCATAAAAATTTGCCCTCTCCCTCAATGTGGAAAGATATGCACAACTTCTTGCCCCTCCCCCCCAGTTATAAATTGCACAAACTGGGTTTTATGATAAACAAAAACAAGTTTATTAATTACAAAAGGCAGATTTTAAGTGATTATAAGGGATAGCAAACAGAACAAAGCAGATTAGTAAGAAAATAAAACAAAACACTCATACTAAGCTTAAGATCTTATAGAGACTGGTTTCAAGAAGTAATTTCTCACCCTAAATGTTGCTTTTGGGCACGATGCAGAAATTCTTGAAGGTTAGCTACCCTGCTTGCACCTTAAATCTTCAGACACCATATTCACAGACCAGATCCCTTTTCCAACCTGGGCTCAACAATTCTCCCCTGTGTCTTTGTTTCTCAGACCTTTCTAGCTGTCATCTTGGGTAGCAATTCAGTGAAGAGTGAACCAAGATCAACTTATTCCCTGCCTTAAATAGAATTTACATAAAGTGGGAACCTTTTGTTTCCCAGTCTTGACCTCCCCATCCTTTTAGTGGAAAATTACTAGAAGTCCAAGATGGTGTTTAGTACCAGGTGACATGACCACCTGATCTTGTAGTGTCAAAGCAACATCCCAGAACATTCTTCTCAGGAAGGAGAGAGATTAGTATCTTCACAGACTTACTGTTTCTTCCTAATGGCCCATCGAGGCTGACGGCCTGTTGTCTGGTGTATGTTTTCCAAGTACACACACACTTGTAATTGTTACATAGCCAATATTCCTAACTTTAGATACAAAAACGATACATGCATACAAATTGGATAAACACATTCAGTAAATCATAGCCTTTCCAATGATATCTCACATGACCCATCTTGCATAAAACATATCTTAGTTATGCCACATTCATATCATAACAGTATTTCCATGAAGAATATGGAGTTTAACGTCACACTAATCATTTATATTTTATAAATGGTCTGCTAAGTGGTTTTAAAGCAGCTTAAGATGGCCAATGGAGAATTTCTCCTGTGCAGGGCAACTTGCCACTTCTGCAAGAGTTCCACCAGT
This sequence comes from Dermochelys coriacea, assembly GCF_009764565.3. Lineage (NCBI taxonomy): Eukaryota > Metazoa > Chordata > Testudines > Dermochelyidae > Dermochelys > Dermochelys coriacea. Next base: position 202,301,429 of record NC_050070.1, on the reverse strand, counting down.
ATCTTCATCACCTCCTGTGCCAGCTGTTCACCCCTCCTGCGGGGTAAGGGGAAGTCATGGCATGAGTGGGACAGAGAAGAAGGAGTGGTGGAGAGGAGCTTTGCTATGTCCGATTCTCCACGAACATCAGGTGTCTTGAATCAGGGAACTGTGATAAACTCTTTTTGGTCCCTCCTCTTACTCTTTCTGAGCCAGACTCAGAGAGAAAGGAAAATTGAGCCGCTAATTGAGTATAGTAACATAAAACAAAATGGTCACACCTAGCAGCAAAACAATTTCTAGGAGGTTTGTCCAGAAAACAAGTAACTTGAAGGTGGGAATCAGTAAAGAAAATTGTTGGATTTGAGTGGGGGCTGGATAAGGTCCTAATTATCTGACTTTCTGATTCCATGTAATAAAACATGCAAAATCTTTCAGAATCAGACATGTAAAATTCATTCTTGAAGACCTACAAAACTGCAGAAGGTCTGTTAACCTATTGGCAAAAATGTACAGAACTTTGCTTATACAAACTGTGAAATCCGCATGAGTGACAGGCAGAATTAATATATTTAATATCAGGGGGAAATACCAATATCAGTACCAGATTAAACTGATTTACAATAAATTCCATTGGGTAGATTTAGGGAAAAGGGAATCAGAGCAATTTTTGACATGTGAGATTTCCTTCTTCCTTTTACCTTACGTTTTCCCTTGTGCTTGGTTAGATGAGGTTCCAACAAGGGTCCAATATTTTATCTATGGCTAAACACATACACTGAAATAAGAATCCAGTACAGGCTATAGCCATTTAGACACAAGTGGCTTCATTTATACATTTGCTGTTTAACAGGCATTGGATTAAGAGATAGCCTGTTAGAGTCTAGAAAGATTGGACCATAAAAGCCTCTGGGAAGACAGATGCAATGTTTTGCCCAAAACACAATCACCTGACCAAGTTGGTACACCCTGGTCCTATTTAAGAGTGAGATATCAGTATTTATTATGCTATTGATTGTACAATATATTTTGTTGGGGGGGAATAGTGAATCTTGAATAGTGTTAAATTGTGTTAATTACTGTCTCTTTGAGCCTATTATACATGAGGTCAGACTAGATGATTTAATGGTCCCTTTTGGCCTTAAAAAGCTATGAACACTGTCAGAGAAAAGGTAGAAAAAATATTGATCTAGTCAGAGGTTTTTGGAGAATCTTCAACAAAATTCCAGGAATTTGTTGAGCGAGGTTGCTCTTGCCGTTTGAATGAAAAAAATCCCATGTGAAGGATGTCCCTTGAAGAGATCAGCCATAGATTCCAACAAGTAAATACAGTAGCATACAAATATTTTTTAAAGAATTAAATAAAATGGGAAAAAGTAATGAACTAAACTGCTTTGGCAATGTTATTTTGTTAACGCTTTATTTAGAGCCCTTATCCACCACTATTTTATATTGTTAATCTTTTCCTGATTCATTTGTCTGTGTTATAAAGTGCACTCTGGCACTCAAACTAAATGGATTGTTCTGCTTAAATTTGGAGGAGTGACAAACCAACCTTTTCTTAAACCCCGTAATGGAAGATACTGTTCTTTCTCTCATTTCCTTAGAACTAGCTATGGTTTTTTCTGTTTACTTTCTGTATTTTCTTTTTCTGCATTAACCCCCTTGGAGACCAGTGTATTGAAGCTTGTTGTGGTGTACACATTTGCGTTGAGTTTCCAGGATGCTTCTGGAATGAGAACAGCATTGGCACAGCCCAAATGACCTGGTCAAGCACTCCTTGACAGTGATAAAGCTTTGCCAGATGGCTAAAAGGGCATAGTGGTTGCAAGGTTCTTGAGCCCTACCAATTTGGTCTGATTGTCTCTCAGCTTCATTATTCTTCCCTCTCCAGCACTGTTCAACAGAGGGGCATGCAGGGTAACGTGTCCCCACCAGATTTGCTGCTTGGCTGAGCATGCTCAGTAACACTGCTGAAGCTGGTTGCCCTCACTCTGCCCCCTCCCCCAGTTAGGCAGGCACGGGTCGTCTCTGCTGTTGAGCATGGGTTGTGGAAATGTTATTTATTATTCCCCACTCTGAGTGTAATGGCTGTAATTTTGGTGACACCAGAACCATACCAATGTAGCTTTACAAGCATGAAACAATGCGGAGTCCCGCAACTGATATCAAAGAACATTACAGATGGCTACCTCTTGAAGGAAATTTGGGCCTGATCCAAAGCCTCTTGAAGTCAGTGGGAGCATTTGCATTGAGTTAAATGGGTTTGGGATCAGGCCGTAGTTTAACCCCCACTCCAAAAAAAGAAGAACAAAATCCATCAACAACAGTAAAGAATCCTCTAGTGTTCTAGAAGCCATGTTTTGTTTGGATAACTTTCACTAGACTCCCTGCACAGAACTATAGCTGCAGCCAAAGAAAATTGCACTTGCAGACTAAGGAATACGGGATAGGGTCCAATGTACTGGTGGTGTAGCTCTGACTTCAATGGAACTATGTCTGTTTGTACCAGATTAGGATCACGTGTGCTATAGTGTGCCTTTTTTCCTCGCCCAAAGAGTGTAACGATAGAATATAAAATGTTACTTGCATCTTATTTTATCATCAGACCATATTTTCAACTGTCTGTGAGGTATGGAAATAGCAAAGAAATATCATTATAAAGTCCAAGTTTGACTCCATGTGAGTCAAAGGGAAATCACGCAGAGCAGGCAGATACCAATGGGGCAGGAGCATTTTGCCACTCTCCATTACTTAACATGCTGGCTCACTCATCTATGTCTGGGAAGATGAGAAAAGGGGGCCATCAGCATACTGATTAACTGCTTGAGGAGTTGTAACCATCCTCGCATCTGCATTTGAATGAACTTGGTCTGCTCCAGCAAGAAGAACCCTTAAGGCACTACACTGTAACCCTTTAGCTGATGAGGGTGATACAGCAGCCTTCTGATTAGGCAGTTGGAGAGGACAAGAATACATTTTGTTTGATTCAACGGACATAAGAGTCATTGTAATTTTGGCACAAAGTTGATCATTTAGAATACTCAGAAGAGGGGAAAAAATGAAATGGAAGCACTAGTTGTATTCGAGACCAGAAATTGCAATCAGATTTGTATGAGTTTGTGGATGTGGGCACATTTCCAATCATGTAACAGAAATGAGATGTTAAAAGCTTGTATTCACTCTCCGAGTTGTTGCTATTGACCTTGTTGGCTACACTGACAACATAGTGTGTTCAAAAAGAATGTTAAAGCCTTTCTTAAATTATTTACAATATTCTTTGCCAGATGTGCATGCAACCTTCCATTTGCATAAGTATGGGTTACATGTGTTTATCAAGGAGATGATAAAATCCTTCTGTATTTAAATTAATCAATCAATCAATTAATCAAGGTGTACTTCCAAGAGGAAAGGAGCCTCTGAGGAAAACCTTTTTACAGTGCAGTAGTTTAAATACATTCTTACAGTATGATCTCAAGAAATAGGAAGATGTTGACATGAACACCATATTTCATCGGAGATGTGCATTCTCACATGGTTCACGGGAGCTTCTGTGTTACAGATGCTGTATAAATGAATTGCAAGACTTAATTAGAGCAAATAAGTGTTGGGAGAAAAAAAATTCAAAGTCAACTTCTACCTGTGCAACAAAATATTGTATCTGTACAGTAGTAGCATGGTCTCTGGCAGATGCTGATTAGAAGTAAAACAATTTTCTACCTGGAGACATTCATAGCTAGAGACATGAATTTACAATGCAGTAAAGATTTAGTAAAATTAGTTGGCAAGGGGGCAAAAGAGATGCAGCTTTTATCATGTGATGTAAGGCCAGATATTTTTAGGAACATATGTTTGCTAAACCAACAGGTTTAGTGCCTGTGCTGGAAATAAGTCTTGTCAGTTCAAGAATCAAACTATCTAATTTTAATGGTATTGATTGTACTGGATAGCTCTTTTGTATGTTTGCATCACTTTAGATAAATACATTATAACTCAGGTTAAGATTTTCTCAGTTATGTTTAGTAAAAGTCACGGACAAGTTGCGGGCAATAAACAAAAATTCACAGAAGCCCATGACCTGTTTGTGACTTGTACTAAAAATAATGGGGAGGGGAGGTGATTGGGGACAACTGAAGCCGGGCGGGGAGGGAAAGAGAACCCGAGCCCTGCTGCGCCGGGGACCCACTGCAGTCCTGGCAGCTTGGCACTCTAGGGCCCCCCATGGCAGCTGACTGCTCCAGGACTGAAGAGGAAAATGTCACAGAGGTCCCTGAAAGTCATGGAATCCGTGACATAAGCTTATCCTTAATTTTAACCATGGCCACCTTTCAGTAGCCTTTGTCAGAGAATATTATCAGTGCCATATTAGGAAAGTTCCCACAACAAAAAAGGCATAAAATAAATAAAAAACCCAAACATCCCTATTTATATATTTTTTTAACATGGCTGCTAATTAGTGAGCTGCAAAATGTTGGTATGCTCTGTTTGTGTTCGTATTTGTATTTATACAATCTGTTCTTGTCAAAAAGATATCAAAGGAGCAAAGAAGGCAAATGAAAGAAAAAGGAAATCGGAGAGTAAATGTGACCAGTAATTTGTGACTAACTGATGAGACGTTGCTCAAACAAATCCTGGGGTTGTGGAGGTTCACATGCACCACAGAGGTTTGAACGTATATGTCTAAATAGTCATGGGGCATGGTTGACTTGAGGGAGGCTTCTCTGCTCCTTGAAGTCTTTGAACCATGATTTAAGGACTTCAATAGCTCAGACATGGGTGAGGTTTTTCATAGGAGTGGGTGGGTGAGATTCTGTGGCCTGCGCTGTGCAGGAGGTCGGACTAGATGATCAGAATGGTCCCTTCTGACCTTAGTATCTATGAATCTAGGTTTCTCACTCGTTCTCAGGCTTGCAGTATCAACAACATTGGAGGTGCAGTTGTGCATGTGCAAAGCATAGGCTTATTTGCGGTCTGCAAATTAGGCCCACTGATGTGTGTTGCAAACTACTGCAATTTTATCGTTAGTCATGAGATATTTGGTTATTTTCTTAAAGTCCCAGCTCCTGGAGCCATACGAATACAAGAGAATCTCAGCTTTCATTTTAAAAATAGTAAGTTTCTCAAACCTGTGGTTGTGGAGAAAAGTTTGAAAACATGAACCCTTACAGGCTCAGAAACCAGAAAGCCAAATAAGTGAACCTGACACTTACTATTATTTTTTAAAATCTTATGATTTTCAAACCAATTTCATGATTTTGGGGGCCTGACTCGCAATTTTTGAATGCGTGGGATTGGCAGTACTGTGAATATAGAACTAAAATAGCTAGCATTAATAGAAGGCTATGGGTAGGTGAAGAAGTAAATGAAAATACATTCCAAGAAGTTTATAATATAATTACATCCTTTTAAAATTCACACTCTCCTTCTTTACCACTAGAACTCCAACAGATATATTCATTTAGACTGAGAGTAACTGGGAAGCCCAGAGCTACTGAACATCCCCTAGTTCAAAGTTAGCCAGCATTCACTTATCTAGTATAGCTCGTCTCTTCATCTGATTCCATCTTTGGAATCAAAACAAGTATTAAATTATTTTAAATCAGAATAAGTATAAGATTGTTCTCTGCAGATAGAAGACAAGCATTAGAGTCTGACAGCATAAGGGATCATTCTAATGGAGAGTGTTACAATATTTTATGTTTAATGTTTCCTTCATTCAAACAAAGCCAAGGTTGTCAGCTGTTCATGTTCACAGAAGAGGGAAATAAGTGTGAGCTAAACCATGCTGAAACAATGCTGTAAGAAAAATATTGGAAACTGAGGCTCAGATGAACTCAAATATTCTTTTTAAAAATGTACAACACTAGGATTACTGATAAACTGGAATCTTTCAAAGTATGGAAATTCACTGAGAAAAAAAACAGCTGTCACATTAAAAAGTCATTGTTTGCGAACATTTACCACAATGGTATCTAAAATATCACCATTTCTCCCATATGTAGAATAGAAAATAACCATATGGTACCCGTTGGCAAATATTGACTTTTAAATGGCAGCTACTCTGTAGAATGTATAATCACGTGCTGTTCCACTTTGCAGATTAATGCAGATGTGCTCGAAAATTAATCGAGTGTTACAGCCACTGGCCAAAATTTCAGTCCAATTGCATGACACCCTACTTGAGGCATTCATGCTGGTCAAAGATGATAAAAGGGAAGCTTAAGCTGTGTGAGAAAAGTACCGTAAGTGTGCAGAGAATGACGGTTGTGCTTCAAGTAAGTTAACTGTAACCTCTGTGGTCTGTTTTCATGAGCATTCGAAAATGGCACATGCAGCATTTAAAGTAAAATCATGGTATCAGGACATTTAAGTCTATTATTCAGCAGAGGATTGATGAACCAAGTGTTTTAAAAGGACAGGGCTCACAAGGTTATTGATTTATGTACTGAGCACTCAGTACATATATCAATAACCGAGTGCTACTTGTCATTTTATTCAGTGTGACAATTCTGGCTGAATGTGGGTGCTCATAAATGTGAGAGATTGATCTGCTGGGTAGCACTTGTGTGAAGTCTGCAAGGTAGGAGTTCTTCAAGTTTTTCAGGCTTTCCCATTAGGTTCTGCCATGAACCTCATTCTTGACCTATGCCATTCACCTGCTATTCCCATATTAGATTTTCCATATCAAATTGCTTGTTGGCTTTGTGAGGTGGTTGGATGTCCACTCGGTTCTATGCTCAGATCATTTTTAAAAACTTTGAAATTCTTTGAATTTGTCACTGTATTTATTTAATTGTACTTCTTTCCATTTAAATTCATTTAATCTCTCCATGAAGCCTAGTGCAGTCTTCTAGTCTTAAGCAGTGATGTAGAGCCTGATCCAAACCCAAGGAAGTCAATGGGAGTCTCCACTGACTTCCATGGTCTTTGGATGATACCGATAGACTGTAAGGTTGGCAGCTATAAGTGTTAGAGTGTTTCTTCTTTTTTCCCCTCCACTATTGATAATACTTAGTATTCTTTAATACTTAGTACATCAATGAGTATGCTAACATGGAGCATCATACATACTGTTGGCCTGCCAGAAAGCTGTGTCAGGAGCCATTTCTCCAGACCAACTCAGGTTTTTGCTTTTTGTGTCATTTTTCTTATGCCATATAGAAAGTCAGTTTGTATTTTCTGCACTGGTGACAGCTTTCATTTCCCAAACAGCTTGACAACCATCCAGTCCTTGCCCTGCTCCCTTGATGGTTTCTCTGGGCATGTATAATATGTCAATTAAAACACAACAAATACAAATACATAAATAATATGTATATCATAGATAACCCTAGCTATCATGGACTAGATGGAGCAGGGAAGAGATCTGGTAGGTTGTGGAGCTACTGGGGAAAGGACTCTTTCAGACAGCTCACAAACTTTACTGTATTATTAAGACCCTTTGTTTTCAGTTTCTACCAAATTTCCCTGAAAAATCCCTTTTGAAAAAGCAAATATTTGAATTTTACCGATTTTTTTTGTTTTTATGCAAATTTTGCAAATGCTGAAACTCCCTGGACCCAGCTGCTCCCCAGCTGCAGAATGCCTGCAGGACAGCGTAGTGCGAGTGTGTACATGTATAATGTAAAGTAATGCACACTGGAAAATATAACCACAACTATACATACAATATGATGGGGGCTAATTTAGCTACAACTAATCAGGAAAGATCTTGGAGTCATCGTGGATAGTTCTCTGACGACGTCCACGCAGTGTACAGCGGCAGTCAAAAAAGCGAACAGGACTTTAGGAATCATTAAAAAAGGGATAGAGAATAAGACAGAGAATATCTTATTGCACTTATATAAATCCATGGTACTCCCACATCTTGAAAACTGTGTACAGATGTGGTCTCCTCATCTCAAAAGAGATATACTGGCATTAGAAAAGGTTCAGAGAAGGGCAACTAAAATGATTAGGGGTTTGGAACAGGTCCCATATGAGGAGAAATTAAAGAGACTAGGACTTTTCAGCTTGGAAAAGAGGAGACTAAGGGGGGGGGGTCTGATAGAGGTATATAAAATCATGAGTGGTGTGGAGAAAGTGAATAAGGAAAACTTATTTACTTGTTCCCATAATAAAAGTACTGGGGCCACATTTGGGGCCACCAAATGAAATTAATGGGCAGCAGTTTTAAAACAAATAAAAGGAAGTTCTTCTTCACACCGTGCACAGTCAACCTGTGGACAGTCAACCTCCTTGCCTGAGGAGGTTGTGAAGGCTAGGACTATAACAGGGTTTAAAAGAGAACTAAATAAATTCATGGAGGTTAAGTCCATTAATGGCTATTAGCCAGGATGGGTAAGGAATGGTGTACCTAGCCTCTGTTTGTCAGAGGGTGGAGATGGATGGCAGGAGAGAGATCATTTGATCATTATCTGTTAGGTTCACTCCCTCTGGGGTACCTGGTATTGGCCACAGTTGGCAGACAGGATACTGGGCTGGATATACCTTTGGTCTGAACCTGTGTGGCCATTCTTATGTTCTTATGTAGGAGGGTTACTGCAAGTTGGCAGCGGGTGCTGCACTGTGCGGGAGTGGTACAAGCAGGGAGCCTGGTCCTGGCAGTCAAGAGGGGTCCTTTCCTGTCTCACTCCATCACCCAGTTCCCTGTTGAGTGGGGGTGTAAGATGGGCAAGGAGCTGGCTATTAGTCCCCTCCCGCTTTCCTTGCCGGACAAAGTCCCCCTGAGCCTGGGCCTTTATACATGCCCTATCTGCTTCTCCTGTGTAATAGGGGAATGAAACAGGCTGGATCCTGGCAGCTGAGACCACCTGACCGCTTCAGCGATACGCCCGCAAGGAGCTGAAGGCTGCCTTCACAACCCATCACACATCCCCACATGTGGCCTCCTGTGAATACCAAGCACCACTATACACCCCTGGGTACTGGCCCTTCGTTTTCAGGTTTTACTAATTTTCATCCTTTTTAATAAACACCAGTAAATTCCTGGGAAATTTTAAAGAAAATAAAAAATGAAAATGAAGGACCATTATGCACAGTGGGCCAGATCCAAAGCCCTTTGAATTCAGTGAAAGGATTGCTGTTGAATTCAGCATAATTTGGATCAGGCTTTAAGAGTATGCTTTAAGTCATAGAATCATAGAATCATAGAATATCAGGGTTGGAAGGGACCCCAGAAGGTCATCTAGTCCAACCCCCTGCTCAAAGCAGGACCAAGTCCCAGTTAAATCATCCTAGCCAGGGCTTTGTCAAGCCTGACCTTAAAAACCTCTAAGGAAGGAGATTCTACCACCTCCCTAGGTAACGCATTCCAGTGTTTCACCACCCTCTTAGTGAAAAAGTTTTTCCTAATATCCAATCTAAACCTCCCCCATTGCAACTTGAGACCATTACTCCTCGTTCTGTCATCTGCTACCATTGAGAACAGTCTAGAGCCATCCTCTTTGAAACCCCCTTTCAGGTAGTTGAAAGCAGCTATCAAATCCCCCCTCATTCTTCTCTTCTGCAGACTAAACAATCCCAGCTCCCTCAGCCTCTCCTCATAAGTCATGTGCTCTAGACCCCTAATCATTTTTGTTGCCCTTCGCTGTACTCTTTCCAATTTATCCACATCCTTCTTGTAGTGTGGGGCCCAAAACTGGACACAGTACTCCAGATGAGGCCTCACCAGTGTCGAATAGAGGGGAACGATCACGTCCCTCGATCTGCTCGCTATGCCCCTACTTATACATCCCAAAATGCCATTGGCCTTCTTGGCAACAAGGGCACACTGCTGACTCATATCCAGCTTCTCGTCCACTGTCACCCCTAGGTCCTTTTCCGCAGAACTGCTGCCGAGCCATTCGGTCCCTAGTCTGTAGCGGTGCATTGGATTCTTCCATCCTAAGTGCAGGACCCTGCACTTATCCTTATTGAACCTCATTAGATTTCTTTTGGCCCAATCTTCCAATTTGTCTAGGTCCTTCTGTATCCTATCCCTCCCCTCCAGCGTATCTACCACTCCTCCCAGTTTAGTATCATCCGCAAATTTGCTGAGAGTGCAATCCACACCATCCTCCAGATCATTTATGAAGATATTGAACAAAACGGGCCCCAGGACCGACCCCTGGGGCACTCCACTTGACACCGGCTGCCAACTAGACATGGAGCCATTGATCACTACCCGTTGAGCCCGACAATCTAGCCAGCTTTCTACCCACCTTATAGTGCATTCATCCAGCCCATACTTCCTTAACTTGCTGACAAGAATGCTGTGGGAGACCGTGTCAAAAGCTTTGCTAAAGTCAAGAAACAATACATCCACTGCTTTCCCTTCATCCACAGAACCAGTAATCTCATCATAAAAGGCGATTAGATTAGTCAGGCATGACCTTCCCTTGGTGAATCCATGCTGACTGTTCCTGATCACTTTCCTCTCCTCTAAGTGCTTCAGGATTGATTCTTTGAGGACCTGCTCCATGATTTTTCCAGGGACTGAGGTGAGGCTGACCGGCCTGTAGTTCCCAGGATCCTCCTTCTTCCCTTTTTTAAAGATGGGCACTACATTAGCCTTTTTCCAGTCATCCGGGACTTCCCCCGTTCGCCACGAGTTTTCAAAGATAATGGCCAAGGGCTCTGCAATCACAGCCGCCAATTCCCTCAGCACTCTCGGATGCAATTCGTCCGGCCCCATGGACTTGTGCACGTCCAGCTTTTCTAAATAGTCCCTAACCACCTCTATCTCTACAGAGGGCTGGCCATCTCTTCCCCATTTTGTGTTGCCCAGCACAGCAGTCTGGGAGCTGACCTTGTTAGTGAAAACAGAGGCAAAAAAAGCATTGAGTACATTAGCTTTTTCCACATCCTCTGTCACTAGCTTGCCTCCCTCATTCAGTAAGGGGCCCACACTTTCCTTGGCTTTCTTCTTGTTGCCAACATACCTGAAGAAACCCTTCTTGTTACTCTTGACATCTCTTGCTAGCTGCAGCTCCAGGTGCGATTTGGCCCTCCTGATATCTTTCCTACATGCCCGAGCAATATTTTATACTCTTCCCTGGTCATATGTCCAACCTTCCACTTCTTGTAAGCTTCTTTTTTATGTTTAAGATCCGCTAGGATTTCACCATTAAGCCAAGCTGGTCGCCTGCCATATTTACTATTCTTTCGACTCATCGGGATGGTTTGTCCCTGTAACCTCAACAGGGATTCCTTGAGATACAGCCAGCTCTCCTGGACTCCCTTCCCTTTCATGTTAGTCCCCCAGGGGATCCTGGCCATCTGTTCCCTGAGGGAGTCAAAGTCTGCTTTCCTGAAGTCCAGGGTCCGTATCCTGCTGCTTACCTTTCTTCCCTGCGTCAGGATCCTGAACTCAACCAACTCATGGTCACTGCCTCCCAGATTCCCATCCACTTTTGCTTCCCCCACTAATTCTACCCGGTTTGTGAGCAGCAGGTCAAGAAAAGCGCTCCCCCTAGTTGGCTCCCCTAGCACTTGCACCAGGAAATTGTCCCCTACGCTTTCCAAAAACTTCCTGGATTGTCTATGCACCGCTGTATTGCTCTCCCAGCAGATATCAGGAAAATTAAAGTCACCCATGAGAATCAGGGCATGCGATCTAGTAGCTTCCGTGAGTTGCCGGAAGAAAGCCTCATCCACCTCATCCCCCTGGTCCGGTGGTCTATAGCAGACTCCCACCATGACATCACTCTTGTTGCACACACTTCTAAACTTAATCCAGAGACACTCAGGTTTTTCCACAGTTTCGTACCGGAGCTCTGAGCAGTCATACTGCTCCCTTACATACAGTGCTACTCCCCCACCTTTTCTGCCCTGCCTGTCCTTCCTGAACAGTTTATAACCATCCATGACTGTACTCCAGTCATGTGAGTTATCCCACCAAGTCTCTGTTATTCCAATCACGTCATAATTCCTTGACATCACCAGGACCTCCAGTTCTCCCTGCTTGTTTCCAAGGCTTTGTGCATTTGTATATAAGCACTTGAGATAACCTGTTGATCGCCCCTCATTCCCAGTATGAGGCAGGAGCCCTTCCCTCACAGACATTCCTGCCTGTGCTTCCTCCCGGTATCCCGCTTTCCCACTTACCTCAGGGCTTTGGTCTCCTTCCCCCGGTGAACCTAGTTTAAAGCCCTCCTCACTAGGTTAGCCAGCCTGCTGGCAAAGATGTTCTTCCCTCTCTTCGTAAGATGGAGCCCGTCTCTGCCCAGCACTCCTCCTTCATGGAACACCATCCCATGGTCAAAGAATCCAAAGCCTTCTCTCCGACACCACCTGCGTAGCCATTCGTTGACCTCCACGATTCGACGGTCCCTACCCAGGCCTTTTCCTTCCACGGGGAGGATGGACGAGAACACCACTTGCGCCTCCAACTCCTTTATCCTTCTTCCCAGAGCCACGTAGTCCGCAGTGATCCGCTCAAGGTCATTCTTGGCAGTATCATTGGTGCCCACGTGGAGAAGCAGGAAGGGGTAGCGATCCGAGGGCTTGATGAGTCTCGGCAGTCTCTCCGTCACATCACGAATCTTAGCCCCTGGCAAGCAGCAGACTTCTCGGTTTTCCCGGTCAGGGCGGCAGATAGATGACTCAGTCCCCCGGAGGAGAGAGTCCCCGACCACCACCACCCGCCTTCTCCTCTTGGGAGTGGTGGTCATGGAACCCCCAACCTCAGGACATCGCATCTCATGCCTCCCAACCAGCGGAGTCTCCTTCCGCTTTCTCCCCCCAGACATATCATCTGGTCCACTCTCCGCATGGAAGAGTCCATGGAATATGCATCCTTAGACATGAATGCATCTGATGAAGTGAGCTGTAGCTCATGAAAGCTTATGCTCAAATACATTTGTTAGTCTCTAAGGTGCCACAAGTCCTCCTTTTCTTTTTTCATCCTTAGACAGACATTTATCCAGAGAATTAAAGCTTTTTTTTTTAAAATCTTGCTACACAGTCTCACAAACAGGAATGAATTAGGGATGCAGGATGAGACCCACAGATTGCAAATGGAGGGTTGTTTTTTTTATTGTTTCTGAAAATGTCTTCTGTTGTGTGTTCCCTATAGACTCCTCTGCGATAGTGTTGTCTGTAATTCCAGCACACCTTTACTGTGCACAAGGCTATGCTAGCTAGAATGTCAAATCTTAGAGAAGAACAATTTTTTTTCTAATATCTGATCTTCCTTAAACAGCCTGTACATTGCTAATTTGATCTCAAGAAGTAGGCTATCTGTATTAATTCCACATACAAAACTTCCATTCATGCACCAAGAGACTGCAGGTTTGGGTCTGATGTTTGTATGAAGCATACTCAAAATGAAAACCAAAAAATATACTTGGAAAAGAACTTCTTGGGGAAAATGTCTCTGGTGTGAAACAAACTGTTTTTTGTTGTCATTGTTTAGTTCAAATGAAGCATGTGGGTTAAGACAAAAACTTTTCTGTTTCTCACATTAAATTCTTTGTTGTGTGTATTTAATCATATGTGAAAGACTTCAAACAGTCATATATTTATCGAGCAAGAAACAAGGCTTGGAAAGTGAAAAGCTGATGTTTTCAAATCGTTGCCTCATCTTATAAATGTCAAAGCCACTATTCATTTCTGTTACATTGCAAAAAATAATAAAATTTCTCCGTCAATATTTCCTACCTAACCAGCAGAATGCTTAGAAAATTTCAAGTCCTAAGTACAAAATTCCAGTTTCCTTTTATTTTTATATCTATAAAAAATTTGTCTGTTTGCCTGAATAATGGATTGTATTTTACAAGTTTGTGTTAAAATGACATATATTACACCTATGTAAAATCAAAACAGAACAAGCCTGATTCTTATTTACAGTAAGCCCCCTTCACACCACTCTGACAGAGTAAAATGAGTTTAAATACAATTTACTATATTTTACGCTCCTCCTTCACACTGCCAGATTGGTTTAAAGGGGCCAAAGTTTAAAGAAGTATTAGACCCAAAATGAATTTTCAGAATGTCTGTCATTGTGAATCTACAATACATTGATTTCAGTGGGACCACTCATGTGCTTTACATTAAGCACATACTTAAATGTTTTGCTGAATCCAGGCCTAAATGCCCAAATCCAGTCCGTAACCATGCGTATGTATAGTGGGAGTTGGGGCATGTATCAAGGGACAAACCGAAACTCAAAATATTTAATACAGCTGTACCTCAGTGGGATCCTTATTCTGCACTCGGTGTTCAGGGTATGTCTACACTAGAAATGCTACAGTGGCACAGCTGCGGCATAGACACTTACTGCAGTGACAGAAGAATAGCTGAAAGGCTATAGCTAGGTTGATGGAAGAATTATTCCATCGACCTAGTGGTGTGTAAACTGGGTTAGGTTGGCTTAATTATGTCGCACAGGATGTGAAATTTTTCACAGCCCTATCAAGGTAATTAAACTAACCTAACTTTGTTGTGTAGACCAGCCCTCACTCTTTTCTCATACCATGTCTACCCTACGGTAACTATACCAACACAGCTACCATACTGTGTATATGCTAGCATAAGCCTGAAGTGTAGACGCAAACTCCACCAACGGAAGGGGTTTTTCCAATAGGTGTAGGAACACCATCTCCCTAAGCGATGGTAAGTAGGTTGATGGAAGCATTCTTCTATCAGCCTAGCTGCGTCTACACTGGGGGTTAGGTTGGCACACCTATGTCAGTCAGGGGTGTGGATTTTTCAGCTCCTTGAGTGATGTAGCTATGTCGACCTATTTTTAAGTGTAGACCAGGCCTCAGACAAAAAAACTTTCCATTAAAGACAATGAGAGAAATTAGTATGATTGAAGCAACAGCTAGGACACGTTAGATGTTTTGATTCTTTTCCCCTTGGATACAGCATTATCCAGTTTCTCTTGTATTGGGTGGAAGCAATCATCCCACCATTGTAAAGCTGACCAAGAGAATGTTACATTAAAGCAGCCCACCCCCACATACACCCTGCCCCAGATCTCTCCACTATGCACAGTCTGTGGGCATCTGCCGTTCCTCATCACTATTATGGGACTTACTCATCAGGCTTTCACTGATAATATCCATGGGATTGTTCATGTGAGTAAGGCCAGCATGATTTGGCTAATGCAAATTCCTTGCTCCAACAGAACCCCTATAGTGTATCATGTATCTATTTGCTCTTGTTATTATCATAGTATTGCTTATTGCTCTGCTGAGGTCATAAACACAACCCTTCATGTTCATTAGCTAGAATGTTAACATATTTACATCTGCAACATCCAGACCAGGGGCGGGTAAACTTTTTGGCCTGAGGGCCGCATCGGGTTTCAGAAATTGTATGGAAGGCCAGTTAGGGGAGGCTGTGCCTCCCCAAACTGCCAGTGGCTTGGCCCCCACCCCCTATCCGACCCCTCCCACTTCTCATCCCTTGATGAGCCCCCCCCCAGGATTCCTGCCCCATCCACACCCCCTGCTCGCTGTCCCTTGACTGTCCCCTGCCCCCTGCCGTCCCATCCAACCCCTCCTCTCCTCCCTGACTTCCCGCCCCGGGACTTCTGCCTCATCCACCCCCCCTCCCTGACTGCCCCCAGAACCCCCGCCCATGACTGCCCCCTGCTGACCCATCCAACCCCTCCTCCCTTCCTGACCACCCCCGGAACCCCTGCCCCCATTCAACCCCCCTGTTCCCCACCCTCTGACTGCCCCTACCCTTATCCACACCTCCGACCCCTGATCACCCACCGAACTCCCCTGCTCTCAATCCCCCTCTCCCCCTCCCTGCCCCTTACCATGCTGCCTGGAGCACCAGTGGCTGGCGGTGCGGCTGCATCATGCGTGGCAGCTGCACTGCCCGGTTGGAGCCAGCCATGCACCACGCAGCACAGAGCACCAAGTCAGGCCAGGCTCTGCAGCTGTGCTGCCCCAGGACCTTGCAGCCCCGCTGTCCAGAGCATTGTGCCGGTAGTGCCGTGAGCTGAGGCTGCAGGGGAGGGAGAACAGCGTGGATGGGGCCGGGGCGAGCCTTCCAGGCCAGGAGCTCAGGGGCCGGGCAGAACGGTCCCACGGGCCAGATGTGGCCAGTGGGCCGTAGTTTGCCCACCTCTGATCTAGATACTGCCACGTTTGTTGCTCTATGAAGACTGATATTTGAGCCACAAGGCAAATCACTTTTTTAAACAAAGCTTTGCATTAACTTCTCATTTCATAAGGTTTTCATATGCTACTACGCAAATGTTTCTTATAAAATTGCCCATTAATGTTTAAAGACAGTGGGATGAAACAGAAAATACACTGATGTACTTTAATTTTGCTTTGCACTATTAGCTCATTCTGTGGGCTGCATTTTTATGTTCCTACTCAGTTTCTACTCAGTCTAAACTCAGGTAGAATTCATAATGACTTCATATGGAAATGTATAGAATTTAGTATCTGCATACTTTTGTAGGTGAGTTTCATAGAATTCTACACAGAAAATTCCCTTATAAATTTGCTTTTTTAATGGTTTTATTTAAAGGCAAAGAAGAATTCATCTGACAGCTGATCTAATAAAATATGCCACTGTCAAATATTTTCTCCACTGCTGCTGACACTTGATCCAAGGGGGGACAAAACATGTTCAGTAGCTTTGGGCTTTTTTTATTTTTTTTTAGCTACAAACTTGTTCTTTGGTAGACAATTGTGTTGCTTTGAAACATTGAACAGACTACATTGTCTGGAAGGGATCTCAGTACAGGTTTAAAGACTCAACTTTTCTCTGCTTAGATGTGAGAGAGAAAAAGGTGATTTTTTTGTGACAGGATCCCCAGGGTTCAGCCTGGAACTGGGGTACTGCTGTGCCCCTTTAACTCTCCAGCCTGGGCTGTCTCTCACAGTGCTTTGCTAGTGACAAGCCGCAAATCCCTCCAGGAGCTGTTATCACTCAGCACAACTGCATGTGGAGCCTCACATCCAGCTACATTGCATGAATGCTCCCTGAGCCGCTCACAAATCACACAGAGAAAGGCACCAGCAAATCTCCCAAGCCTCCAGCCTGGCACCTCAGAACTGTACCGTCTTTCCCTGGTCAGAAGCCTGACCAGTGTAAGTTCATTACCCAGTCTGCCCCTCCCTTGATGTGGAGAGGACACGCACTAGCCTTTGTGATCTTAGCTGAGATTTCCAAAGCACTTGAACCAAAACACTCTGTTTTAGGTAAAATATAGAACAGATTTATTATCTACTGATAGATTTTAAATGATTATAAGTGGTAGGCACAAAAGGTCAGAGATAATTACCAAAGAAAATAAAAGGTAAGCACGCAGTCTAAAAATATATTAGACTGAGCAATATTAGGATCAAGTAGTTTTTCTCACCCCACTGGATGTTGCGGGTAGGTTATACTCCTTAATACACAGGATTTCCCTTTAAGCCTGGAACCAGTCTCCTCAGTTCAGGGGTTTTGTGTTCCCAGCATTCTTGTTGCTTCCAGCATAGGTGAGGGAGAAGAAAAGTAAAAGCATGATGCCACTGTCTCTTATTTTATACTCAAAAAGTATAGTCCATGTCCCTGAAAAGAAACTAGCCCAGGCTAGTTCCTGGTGGGCCTTGCTGAGTCACAGGGTTGAGCAATCACCATTGTGTGGTACTGCTCTTACAGAATTTCAAATCCCTTGTCTACAACTCCCTTGATGATTATTGGTTGTTTAACACCTGCCTGGGTGTGGGTCATATCCTTTGTTGTCACTGGAGAAATAGCCAGGGACGACTCCCAAATCTTACACATATTTCAAAAACAACCATATAGCAAAATCTCATAATTTCATACACACTAATGATGTATAGACAGAACAGTGGGTTTTAGCAGATTATGACCTTTCCTATGATCTCTTACATGACATACTTTGTATGAAACGTATCATAATTACGTGACAGTGGTGAATATGAGAGTTCCAGGGGGCTGTGTTGAGGTACAGATTGCCACAGTTTTAGATTTCAGTTTTCTCCTAAATCTCCAAGTTAGCGGAAATCTGTTTGGTTTTTCATTTCATTCTCCTTGTTCATGAAGTCAGTGGGAGTCTTTCCAGTAACTTCAGTGGTCTTTGGAGCTGGTCTGCACTTTCTAATAGAATTATAGTCCACAATTCAACACCCTTTTGCATATGAAATATGGATTCCATAAGAGAGAAATGAATCCTCCCACTTCCCTCTGTAGTTTAACTGGATGCCTCCAAGTTTTTTCTGTTGTCGGATGATTTTCCTGGAACAAAAGCTTATTACACATTTGCAGGTTGCTGAACCACTTTTCAGTGACTTGACTGATGTCACACCATAGGGACCTGGTCCTTCTTGTAGGGTGATGAGCATCCCTCAGTTTTTGTGGGAGTTGAGGGCTCTCAGAACATTGCAATTCTCTGAATTGGACCATAGATGTTCATGGCATTTTACAAAACTGATTAACATGGATTGCTTGCCCTATAGAGTTTACAAGGCAAATACAATGAGAGATACAAGAAGAGGCTCCGAAAGGTCAGCAAGTGTAGCAGGGTGCCCAGGGATTGTTTTGCAGGTACTCCGCTTCTGCTTCTCCCTCTTCAGGGCCCCCTTAAGAACTGTACACATGGATAACACTGCCCCCTGCCTGGGGCTAGTTAAATAACAGAAACAGTCCTTTTCTGAATTAACACTACCCGTGCATGGGCCCAGTTTAATAACAGAAATAATTCTAACAGTCCTCAGGATCCCCAGATTAAGTCCCTCACCACATAAAAGTCTACACTTCGCTCTGAGGTCTTCTCTCACAGCCAGAGCTCTTTCTCTGGCCCAGTCTTGTTCGCACAGCCCATTCTCCCAGCTCTCCCTACTTGGAGCTCAGTCTTCTGATTCTGGCCAGTGGGCCTCCAAATGTCTAGGCCCAAACCCTGTTATGGTTTCCCCTCAGAAGCTTCCTGAGCTCCTTTTTTTTTTTCACAGCTCCCTTGGTCTCAGAGTCTTCTGCAGGAGCACTTCACATTCTCTGCAGTCTCGCTACAGTTTCCTGAGTTTTCCAGCTTCATTTTAGGTAGAGTGACCAGATGTCCAATTTTTGGGGACTTTTTCTTATATAGGCGCCTATTCCCCCCGTCCTGTTTTTTCACAGTTGCTATCTGGTCACCCTAATTTTAGACCCCTGTTGCTGTTTATAGGACAATCCCTCTGTTCTGTCCCATGTCTGGCTTATTCTGTGATCAGGGTTGGCTAACCCTGTTATAGAGAGATTCGTAGACACCATGCACCATGTATGTCAAAAATGGTGGAATAATAGAGCCATTCACTAGAACATTGCAAATGAACTCATTTAAGAATACTTATGTCGTACATAGCACTGTTCAGCTGTAGGTCACAAAGTGCTTTGCTCAGGAGGTCAGTATGATGAGAAAACAGAGGCTAAATGACTTTCCCAAGATCACCACCAGGCTAGTGGAATAGAACCCAGTTCTCCTGTGTCTTAGCCAATGGCAGAATAAACTGGATCATGCTGCCTTCCAGACAGACTGCCTCGGTGAACTATACTTTGCAGTCAATTTCTACATTGCAATGGCATTTTGCAGGAGGGAACACAAGGGCAGAGGGAAAAGACTTCTTGTGCCTTCACTCACGCAGGGGCAGGTGTATGTCTTTCATGTGTAGATTATAATTGTATGATGTAGTGATTGATACATTTACTATACTGGAAAAGTGATTGTTTTCGTATTCCATTTTTTTATTCTTCCCCCAAATTTCACTCTTGGAAAATATAAACTTGCCATCTGTGATCACGAGGCAACCTTCTAATTACTCATGTTCATATGGAGTTTTCAATAGAGGCTTATCATTTTTTTTCAAATCTATAATGAATTGTAACCTTAAAGTTTCAACATGTCCTTCCTTATCCTGTGAAATGGTTCAGTTGGGTAAAGGGACCTTTTCACCAGTTATACAGAGAGCTTCACTTGCAGGTTCCATCAAGAGTAATGGAAATATTGTGGAAAATTGCACATTGAACATATATACTGGATATGGTATTCTGTAGATCATTCTGATAGATCAGTGTTCTGGATTACATAACTTAACAAGCTAGACTCAGTGTCAGAAAAAGTCATATCACACAAAGTTTCTCACATTTGAAAGGTGAGCAAAGGTGAGCACAAGGCATAATGATTCTGAAGCACTTTTAAAGGCTGAGAGAAAAGAACTATCCCAGACTAGACTGATTACCAAAAGATTCTGATGGATCAAAGGCTTTTTTTTAAGTCACAGAAGTGGGTAATTGTATGAAATGTCTGCTAAAGATCTCAGCAAAATGACACAATACAGCAAACTAATTGAATGTTTCTGGCATTGTCCAAAGATTAAATGTTCTTACAACAATTTATAGCAGTGTGTAATGTGGAACAGTAACTTACTGTTTGCAATTCGTCCAGTTGCTGTGTATTTCAAGTATTTTACAATTTTTACATGCTGGTGGTTGACAGCAAACCTAAAATAATAATGGCTCTGAGAGGACTGTGGTACTACCATCACTGCTAGATTATGATTCCTGCTATGGCTGGCCTAGGGGCTGCTCCCCAAACTGACTCTGTACTAGGCAGGAATTACCTGCTCACTAGAGCTGATCAGAAAATGGCCTTTTTCCCATGAAAACTTTTGATGTTTCAGCACAAAATCAAAAACCTAAATATTTTGATTTGGAATCCTGCAGTGGTGCCGTACGCTCCCATTCTCCCCTATAGGCCAGGCTCTGTTGTAGGACTAGATCTCTCATACTGCACCATAGTGCCCCCTAATGATGAGGGTAGATGTGAGGGTGATAAATTGTTCTTGTTGTCCCTGAGGACAGGACAAGGGAGTAATGGTCTTAAATTGCAGCAAGGGAGATTTAAGTTGGACACCGGGAAAAATTTCCTGTCAGGATAGTTAAGCACTGGAACAAATTACTTAGGGATTTGTGGAATCTCACTGGAGTTTTTTAACAACAGGTTAGACAAACAGCTGTCAAGGATGATCTAGATAATACTTAGTAATAATTATACTTACCTAATAATTCAGTGCAGGGAACTAGACTAGATGACCTATCGAGGTCCCTTCCAGTCCTACATTTCTGGGATACTATTTTTGCA
Source organism: Dermochelys coriacea (assembly GCF_009764565.3). Classification (NCBI taxonomy): domain Eukaryota; kingdom Metazoa; phylum Chordata; order Testudines; family Dermochelyidae; genus Dermochelys; species Dermochelys coriacea. The sequence continues at coordinate 202,280,371 of NC_050070.1, read as the reverse complement.
TAAAGTGTATGTCTCTTATCTAAATGAAACAGTTTTAAATTACTAGATGTAGTTCAAGAAATTCTTGAATAAGTAAAATCTTCTGTGTGCCTACTTAGTGATATTAGTAATAAAAACATTGGCCTATATTCCAATATAAGAAATTTAAAGTTCTTTGCAAGTTGGCATGATCTCATTGAAGAAGTCTATTAAAAAATTAACAAATGTATGACTGTTAAACAAATGGTCCCAATTCTGCCTGTTTTACACTGCTGTAAATCCAGAATAACTCCTTTCAAGTCAATAAAGTTATTCTGGATTTATGCTGTCATGACTGACAGCAAAATCTGCCCAAACATCTTTAATTTTACTAGACACACAAGTGGGTGAGATAATATGTTTCATTTCACCAGCTTCTGTTGGCGAAAGAGACAAACATTTGAGCTACACAGAGCTCTTCAGGTCTGGGAAAGGTACTCAGAGTGTCGCAGCTAAATACAAGTGGAACAGATAGTTTAATGTAAGTAGTTAACAGATATTGTAAGAGACTGTAACGGAGTCCACTTGCCACTAAGGCACCTCCTCCTTGCTGCACAGGGGATTAGCTCCGTCCAAGCCTGCCATCCCCTTCCTTAGTTTACTCTCACTGCAGCTCCTCTCTCTCTGAGGCTCAGCACGCTCCCTCTTCATGACTTAGCCCTCTGGCCAGATCATTATCCTTGTTTCCTATTCCAGGGGTATCAAAGTCCCACAGGATCAACTTCCGGGCTCTCTTTCCAGGCCACTCTCTAATTCAAGCCTATGCCACTTTTCTCAGTGGGGGAACCTTGGACCCACGCACTATTCCAGGTTCCACCACCAGGACCCACTAGTCAGTGGCTCACTCTCAGATCCCATTGCTATTTCCCTGTGCTTCTTCCTACTTCCCTTCTCTTTCTCTGTTTTCTGGCCCTCCCATGGGGTCCAGTTGAAGCTCCCAAAGCCTAGGGATGACTGCAGCCTAATTCCCCTACAGCTCCCTTCTTTCCTCACCTTGCTGGCTTCGTTTCAGCCCAGCCCACACCTGCTCAGCTGAGTTTCATCTTCTATTAAGGCTTACCTATCCTGCCTCCCTCAGGTGTATCCTATTAGGTCAATTAGTTCCTTTCCAGCTACCTTAACCGTTTCAGGTAAAGTGTGACATGAACATCAATCACAGAGACTATTCAAGGTGTAGTGGCCAGTTAACACCTCGGTAGTCATAGGAGAAAAAAGGGGAGGTAGTGGCTTGCAGATTGTTGTAATAAACCATAAATCCAGAGTCTTTAAGTCTGTGATTTTTAGTATCTAGCAAAGTTATGAATTTCAATTCTCAGGCTTGTCTTTTGAAGATGTGCAGATTTTCTTTGAGGATATTGATCATCATAGAAGTGGAGATATGTCTACAGGTTTTGCATCTGTTGTGGTGCCAGGGTCTGCTGCCGCTTTTGAGTTGGTTTGTCCTGGTTTGTGGAGGAGTTTGATTCTGATAATGAACTTGGCGAGATTGATTTGAGGCCAGAAAAGGGTATTCGGGAAAGTTTCTTTCAAGATGTGGTCCCCTTGGAAAATGGGTTGCAATGGTTTAGTGATATCCTGTAGGGGTTCTAGGGTGGGGTGGTAATTTTACTGTCTGTGATGGGTTGGATCGCAGAAACCCCCTTGGGAACTGCCACCTGATGTGCTGAGACTACCCCGGAGCCCATTTCCCCTGGCAGCCTGGGACTTCAGTGCCCTGCCTGGTTTGAGCCAGACACGCCAGCCTGCTACAAACCCAGACCCTGGTCTGAACCACATCAACCAAAATCTGAAGGCTTAACTGAAAACAGCTTAAGAAGTGTTCCTGTCTCCAACACTCAGATACCCAACTCCCAATGGGGTCCAAACCCCAAATAAATCCATTTTACCCTGTATAAAGCTTATGTAGGGTAAACTCATAAATTGTTTGCCCTCTGTAACACTGATAAAGAGATATGCACAGCTGTTTGCCCCCCCCCCAGTATTATCACATACTCTGGGTTAATTAGTAAGTAAAAAGTGATTTTATTAAATACAAAAAGTAGGATTTAAGTGGTTCCAAGTAATAACAGACAGAACAAAGTGAATTAGCAAGCAAAATAAAATAAAACACGTAAGTCTAAGCCTAATACAGTAAAAAAGTGATTACAGATGAAATCTCACCCTCAGAAATGTTCCAGTAAGCTTCTTTTACAGACTAGCTTTCTTCTAGTCTGGGTCCAGCAATCACTCACACCCCTGTAGTTACTCTCCTTTGTTCCAGTTTCTTTCAGGTATCCTTTGGGGGTGGAGAGGCTACCTTTTGAGCCAGCTGAAGACAAAAATGGAGGGGTCTCCCAGGTCTTTATATAGTTCCTCTCTTGTGGGTGGAAACCCCTTCTCCTCTCCTAAGCAGCATACAGCTGCAAGATGGAGTTTTGGAGTCACATGGGCAAGTCACATGTCCATGCATGACTCAGAACTTTACCAGCTGATGCTACATTCCCAGGAAAGGTCAGATGTGGACTGGCATCTCTCAAAGTTCTTTGTTAGCTTAAGTGTTTCTAGACTGGGCACTTACTGGGAATAGTCTTTTCTCAAGAAGCTGACCAACTGCTTCACTGAGGCTACTTAAAATCAAACAAGTACATAGCCAATATTCATAAATTTGAACACAAAAATGATACATGCATGTAAATAGGACGTATATATCTAGTAGATCATAACCTTTGCAGAGATATGTTACATGGCATATCTAGCATAAAACATATTCCAGTCATGTCATATATTCACTCATAAGCATATTTCTATAAAGCATTATGGGGTGCAATGTCACAATGTCATTTGGTATTTTTGTTGAGCCTGAAATTTTGAAAATTGCCTAAGGTAGTTACCAAAATACATTTTGAATTGAGAGTGTCCATTTATATAAGAACGGACATATTGGGCAGACCTATGGTTCATCTAGCCCAGTGTCCTGCCTTCCGACAGTGTACGAGGTGCCACAGAGGGAATGAACAGAACATGTAAACATCAAGCAAGCCATTTCCTGTCACCCATTCCCAGCATCTGACAAACAGAGGGACATTTCAGAGCATCACTTATTTTTGGATTTCAATGGAATTTAGGCACCTAGCTCCCTTAGGATCCCTTGAAAAATCCTGATTAAATTAATTGCTATTTGCTAATTTCCATTTATGGAAAGAATGGGAATCTTGCATACAATATCATTTTTATCAGAAGAGACTTTACTGGATATTGTCTATTATTTCAAGAACACAAACAATTACCTTTCTTGATTTTCCTTTCCTCATCCCTTGTTTTCTGGTTGTCGTTAGTATTCCATCTGGGTTTTCCTACACACATTCCTAATGATGTACACTACATTTTCTGCTGGAATCATTTCCATCACCTCCTTCACACACTGATTTTTCCATCATCCCTATTTTCGTTTTCTCACTGACCATGTTGTTGTGCTACTCACACATCTATGCTTCTCATTATTTCCATCATGACTCTGTTTTCCAAGCTGATGTGTTATGTTCTCCATACAGACCTATCTCAAATGCATCCAGCCACGCTTTTTATGTTGTCTTCATTGATTAGCTCTCAGCACTATACAGTTCAAAGCAACCTGATTTCAATGATTTTCATGATATCCCCTGAGAAATTTCTTCTCCTTCCAAGTGCTTGCCAAAAACATTGCCATTGGAATGTTCTTTTTTTAATAGTTACTGAGAGACAGCATTATGCACTTTCTCAGCTATTGAAATTCATTTATCATTTAACCACCTGAATCCAATTTCTTTACTGATTCTTCATTTCACACTCTCTCCTGACGCACAAGGTCTCAGAACATTTTCATAGTTTTTACTCATACTCCTGGTATATTTCATTCCTCTTTTTCAATATACAGGTTGCATCAGTACAAAGTCACATTGCCTTGTGAAGTTGAACTGTTCATTTCCAGTGATATGTTCATACATTAAGTTTAAATATACTTGTAACACACCACCTTCCCAGCAGGGCTGGATTAAGGCAGGGACTTTAGGAGCTGCAGCCCAGGGTCCCAGCTCAAGGGGGGCCCCACAAAAATAAATCATAGGCAGTGATCTCCAACTCCGGGCCACTAAAAGTCCAATGGCACAGCAAGGCACTCAGGCAGGCTGCCTGCATGCCATGGCCCCACGCCACTTCCGGAAGCGGCTGGCTGCTAGCATGTCTCTGCAGCCCCTTGCGGGGAGGAGGCAGCTCCGCGTGCTGCCCCTGCCCCCAGCACTGTCCTCACAGCTCCCACTGGCCGGAAACTGACCAATGGGAGCTACAGGGGCAGCGCTTGTGGGCGCAGGCAGTGCATGGAGACACACTGTCCCCCTACCCCCAGGGGCTGCAGAGACATGTTAGGAGCCAGCCACTTCTGGGAGCAGCATGCTATGGCAGGCAGGCAGGCAGCCTGCCTGAGCCCTGCTGTGCCACCGGCCGAGAGCTGCCTGTCGTAAGCGCCTCCCATCCGGAGCCTGCACCTCACACTTCCTCATCCACCCCAACCCCTGCCCCAAATCAGAATCCCCCTGCTGCACCCAAACTCCCTCCCAGGAAAACTATTTGTATACAGGGGCCCCATAAAATCTAATAGCCCCAGGCCCAGAGGAGAGTAAATCTGGCCCTGTTTCCCAGGGGTTTTTCCATAATAAATAACCTATCAGTTAATCAGTCTGTTTTAAGGACTTATCAGGTAATTGTAAAATTACTGCAGTTAACAAAAGTCACAGAGTACCTTTGGAATTAACTTCTGACGTTACTGCACTCCATGACATCTTATGAGAACTTGTGGTTAGCATGAAGTAGCCCAGGAGAAAATGTGTCGTAACTCACTGGTGAGTGTATGATATCTGTCCCCCTCTGTGCCGCATCCACAGAGTATATGAGACTGTTACAGCCCAAGCTCCAGAGCTTTAGCTCAAGTTGCAGCAGCTTACACTTCTTAGCTCTGCAGGTCTCCACTTCAGTCCTGGTTGTGTCAACCAAGATGGCTGCCATCACGTCATCTCTCTGCTAACAGCCACAACACTGCCGTTATACGTCATCGCTGTAATTCTTTCCTCCTTTCAAAAATGCTCTGTAGCAATGAACGCTTAAAGTCAGTGGGGACGGCAGGTATTTAGCAACACTCAATATAATAAAGAAGAAATAATTACTCACAAGTTTGTGGCTTTCCCTTCCTTCATCTGTTTTCTTTTTTGTAAGAGGTAAGTGTGGGAATTCACAGTCCAAGCCCTGCAGAGCTCTCAAAGCATAAATGACATTTATACTGTGCCTTTCATCCAAAGGATCTCAGAAAGTCTACAGACTTTGCAACCTATATATAGAGAAGTCACTGAAATGCATGGCCACATCTGAGATAAAGCCTTCAAACAGTAACTGCACCGCAGTTCAGGACTGAAAGAAGAATATTTTATTTGTAAGTAGGTGGAAATTAAGCCAGGACAGCAAGGCAAATGTTCCTGCTCTTATGTAATGTGCCATGCAACCTTCTGTAGAAATCACGTCGTCTGTAGAAAACTTTTCAGTGGATGGCTATGATTACAATACTGCACACTGGACCAAAGAGAATGAATTAGCAAGGGTTTTGCTGGGGAAAAAAAGTGAACGTCAAGTTTGTTTTCTCTGCTTTTTCTATCCTTGAAATTCCATTGCAGAAAAATAAAATAAAATATTTGAGAAAGAGAGGAGTTGAAAAATTTTTAGGTTACCAAGTTTTTTGGGTTTTTTTGACAGTGAAATATCTGCAGCTGATGGAAATTGATACAATTTTGCTGCTTTCAAAAATCTTAAGAATGATTGATCATTAAAATGGGATTGTTGCTTTCTTCTGTGAGTTAAGACTTCTTTGTAAAATATCTTTTGGATTAAGATGTGCTTTAACACAGTTGAGTGTGACAATTGATAGAAATTATTCTTAGTATTGGGCTATTTTCCCTGTAGGCATACTCCCCAAATAGCATGGATTGAAAAAAAAATCACATTTCATTCAGTTTTACAGAGGTAAACATCTTCTTGCTCTTATATTTTTGAGTCTTTTTTGCTAGGGTGTTTTTACAGTTGTGAACTGGATGGCATTACTATGGTATAGTGTCTAGCGAAAGAAATGCTTTCAAGAAATAAAAGCTGCCATACTAAAGCTGTGGAAGAATAAAAGAAAGTGTAATATAGCTGTATAGTACAGTAAATGGAATGTCAAACAAAACATCTGGTATGATGATGGTTATTATTTATGTCAATAACAACCAAAATATGCTAGGAGCTGTACGGACATGTAGAAAACCACCCTGCCTTTTTAGAATTTCCTCAGTTTATCAATTAATCTAAAAAAAGTTGAAAGGAAATGCAGAAAGTCAAGTCACCAGAGTTCTTAGAAGACATCGGTTCAATGCCCTGGTTTTGCATAGACTTTCTTGGGCAAGTCACTTAGGCCCTGATCTACAGAGGTATTTAGGTTCCTAACTTCCATTGATTTCAGTGATTTAAATACCATTGGGGTTCTTGGCCCTAGTCTCTCTGTGCCTCAGTTCCCCATCTGTAAAATGGTGATAATGGTACTTCCCTACCTCACAAGGATGTTGTGAGGATAAATGTGTTAATGATTGTGATACTACATTGATGGGCCTATCTACCTAAGATGGATAGATAGTACTAGTAGTAGCATTGAAAGGTTGTGCACTGGAAGGTCAAAGATCCAAAAAAGAAAACCATCCCTAATTTGTTTCTGCAAACATGCCTGCTGTCTAATCTCTGGGAATGACCTGAAAACTTCCAAGGTTGCTATCTGGGACCATCATTCCAGGCATGCAGGGGTCAACTGGGCTGTGCAACCATTTATTCCCTCCCTGGAGCAGCTGTGAGGAGAGTGGGGCAGAGAGCAGCTGGGAATGGCAGGAGCCGTGGGTCCATCCCCTGCTCTCTGGCCAGTATAGCTGAGCATGTGTAGGGGAAAGGCCAGCAGCAAATGACTCACTCCTTTTCTCCCTAGCAGCTTGGGAGGAACAGGGAGGGAATTGTGTCTTCCTGCGCCCCCCGGGTGTTCCTGGACAGTGCAGTCATGTTTCACACCTCCACACATGATCTTGCCTATAGTAAATTTCAAACACGAAGAGCATGAAATGAGAAATCTGGGCATTATAAGGGAAAACAAACAAAGAAGTGAGAGAGAGATATGCTTAGAATTATGCCATGGGCAAGCATGGGGAATCTGGTTTTCGATTGCTTAAATTATGAGAGAAGTCAGAGAAACGGAAAATGGTTTTGAAACATTTTCAAGGCCAGGGCTCTTTCTTAACGCACAGAAAAATCATAGGAAACTCATCATGGCACAGAGCCTGGCTTATTACTAAACAGTAGATTGGCCATATTTCCTTATAGGCCAAAAGTGCTTTATTCTACAGGGAAAACCAGTAGAGTAGGCAGGTCTTCTGCTGAGATTCTATCTGTAAGTGAAGCATACCATGTCCTTGATACTGTTACACTTGCCTGTCATAACCACACCATATATATGATATAGGAATCAAATAATACAAATTGTAGGCAGTTTCGGGCAGGGACCATCTTTTTGTTTTATGTTTGTACTGCACCTAGCACAATGGAATTCTGGTCCAAGACTGGGGATCCCAGGTCCTACAGTAATAGCAATAATAATTATTATTAATAAATTATAGTTTTCGTAACCTGATTTTATCTTATGTGATGATTTTTATATTGAACTGGAAATGGAATCACTGCATTTTCCTTTCAAAGTTGAATTTTGTTCAGACAGGCATATGAAATCTTCTTAGCATTTAATCTCTATACTGAAAAAACCCACTTCATTTTGTATAGGCACGCATATAATTCATAAAATATTTCTCTAATTATTCTCCCTTTCTCAAAGACCCCATAACATAATGCCAAGGGAAATTTAAATACTGTTTGCATCTGAGTCTCTCAGCCTGCTATATGTATCCAAAAAGATCAGTTTTAGAGGGCAATGCAAAGTGCAATCTGTTTCCACAGGGACTAAATCCTCCTCTAAAGCGCTACCAGCTCCTGTTTGTCTAGTCTTGTAGTGGTGTAGTCCCCATGATAGTGGACTCCCACGTGTAGTTCCATGATAGTGGACTTTGCTAACTATGGACTGTCAGCTTTAAACCAGCCTTTGATTTCTGGACATTTAGAAAAAAGAAAAGGAGTACTTGTGGCACCTTAGAGACTAACAAATTTATTTGAGCATAAGCTTTCGTGAGCTACAGCTCACTTCATCGGATGCATTTAGAGACCATTTTGTGCATTCTAAATTGGGTTGTGCAACTATCACATTTGCAAACAAGTACCTGGATGTTCAAATCAAGCAGCTGGGCACCTAACTACTCTCTGTATGTACACCACTGCAGTAATTGAACACACACATTTAAAATATAGTTTGATGCCATAGGAAAGATGAGTATTTTCAGTAGTATTTTCCATTAGAACGTATCTGCATGATTCTCAGGAACTCATTGATTTGATATTTTTGCAAAAGGTGCATGAGAATATAAGGGCTGCCGCACAGGGTCAAACAAATGGTCCGTCTAGCCCAGTATCCTGTCTTCAATGGTGGCCAGTACCAGAGTTTTAGGGAGAGTGTACGGAGCAGGGAGACTTTGAAGAGACCCACCCGTCTTCCACTCCCAGCTTCTGGAAGTCAGAGGTTCATGGTTTTCCTTAGCATAGGATTGTAACCCTGACCATCGTAGCTCATAGCCATAGCTGGACCTATCCTCCATGAACTGATCTAATTCTTTTTTTGAACCCAGTTATACTTTTTGGCCATCACAACATCCCATAGCAAATGAGTTCCACACATTAATTGTGCAATGTGTGAAAAAGTACATTCTCTTGTTTGTATTAAACCTGCTGCCTATTAATTTCATTGGGTGACTCCTGATATTTTTGCATTGTGTGAAGGGTATCACTTTTCTATTCCCACACTACTCATGATTTTATAGACCTCTATCATATCTCCCTCTTTGTCGTCTCTTTTCTAAGATGAACAGCCCTAATTTTTTAGTCTCTCCTCATATGGAAACCAATCCAAACCCTTGATCATCTTTGTTGCTCTCTTCTGAACCTATTCCAATTCCGTTATGTCCTTTTTGAGATGGGGTGACCAGAACTAGACATAGTATGGATTTATATAGGAAGAATTATATAGTGGTAGGATATTTTCTGTTCATTTTCTACCCCTTCCCTAATCGTTCCTAACAATCTGTTAGCCCTTTTGACTACTGCTGCACACTGAGCTGAAGTTTTCAGAGAACTATCCATGGTGACTCCAAGATCTCTTTCTTTAGTGATACCAGCTAATTTAGAACTCATATGTACAGTTGGGATTTTTTTTCCAGTGTAAATTAATTTGCACTTATCAGTGTTGAACGTCATCTGCCATTTTGTTAAAATGTTTTTATAAAAAGGTGTTAAAATGGTTGTTGTAAAACCCATTACACAGCTTTTGGCTTTCAAATTCATTTGTGGGTTAGCATGATGGGTGTCTGTCAGCCCTTCGCTGCTCCTGCTAGACACATTAGCAGTGACAACTCTCCAACCAAGGAAAATCCAGTCAGACCTGGCGACCAACAAGAGAATTCTCCAGAGGCCTAGAAGGGCCAGGAGGAAATACTGACCAACCAAGAACAAGCAGGCTAGTTAAGACAGCTTGCCTGTGTTTGCTTGGGGCAGAGCTGGGTGAGAAGGGGAGCTCCTCAGGGTTGGCCCAGGCCAGGGCCTTGCCCTAAATACTGCAACTAAGCGCTTGCATTTTGAAGGGTTTTTTTCCCTCCTTCTTTGTTTCAAGGCTCAGACAGCCGAATCCTGAGTTACTATTTTTGTTTAGAGACTGATGCCAAGCATATGGCCTGAGCTACCCTGCCCCAAACACGTGGCCAAACTTTGCAAACCATACTGGGGAGCAGTTCCAGGACTATGCATGGCCCTCAAGTGGGTACTGCAGAGCATCCCTGCCTGCAGTTAGCCGCAGCAAATTTAGTAAGAGTGAATTAATGATGTAAACAGACACATTTTAAAAAAATCAAAATACATTTGCATTTTTATAGTAATGAAAAGGGGGAGTTTAAAAAGTGTTGATTTGAATATCTTTGATGTTGCCAACAATATCTGTCAGGAATGAAAAACATATGAAATTCTTTCAACTAGGTTTTTTGTATTTGATTCCCGTGCCTGGACATTTTTTAGTGTTTAATGTTTAATCAGTGAGAAGGGATTAGTGACAGATAAATTATTGATAGTTTTGACTTCGGTCTCAGAAAAGAAAAGATTGAGGAAAAAAAACATTGATTTCTGTGAAAAATGAGGCTGTCAGTCTATTTGATTGGAAGTCCTCCAGCCTGTATTATTTCTTGATGGTGTGTGACAGAAAGGGTTTTTGAATCAGCTTTGAAATTTAGATTTCAGTTAAAAGCAATAAATTCCACTTAGGTATCTGTGATATCTCATACCTTTATGCTACTGTGTTCCACTAAAGAGGCCACAGGCTTTTATGGGGTATTATTGAATATTTGTCCCTTCAAGATCTTGTTGTGGAACCCTTACTCATCCTGGTGAAAACTTGCACAAAAAGTCTTAATGAGCAGTGTTGTGGCCATTAGCAGAGAGACATACACCCTCATTAGGCATTGGGCTTCCTTGGATGGCCTGGTGCACCGGATGGTACATGACAGGGTATATATATAGCCTGCTCTTTCTCTCTCCTGGAGTTTGACCACTCCAGAGGTCAGAGCAGGTAGTGACAGGAAAAGAAAGGCAATTAATTCCATATGTAGTCACTGAAATAAGTGCCCTGATTTCAGAGGTTTGTAGTCTTTGTCATCAGGGCCTTTGAGAACCCTCTTTGCAACTTTAGCCAACTTAACTAAGCTGACTTCTCCTGGGATTTATTCAGAGCTAGAAATGTAGAAATTCAGCAAATGTTATGGGCTTAAAATTTCATTTTATTAAGCACTGCGCTAACATGAAATCCCACTGCCAATTTTATTGATAACCTCTCCAGTCTAGTAGTCATTAAAGGACAATAATAACAATTTGTGATTAAAAAGCACCTCGCATTCAAAGGAATTCCAAAGTACTTTAAAATGATAAAATGCAGGTTACAACATTTGGAAAATACGTGTGTCGTAAAATATGCTAGCCGTGAAAATGATAAAACTGTAGGCCATGATCTTGCAATTGTCTCTAGCTAGTACTTGTGTAAGAGTTGGCCACATACAATAACACGTCTGATATGTCTAGAGTGGTTCTTTTCGAAATACCTGCAACTTCTTGCTCTGCTCGGATATCTTTTTACACTACCTCTAATAAGGCTGGTAGCACAGGTTTGTCAGTTGGCGTGATAATGAATTCTGTGACTCACCCACTCAGACTGAGACAGATGAGATAATTAACGTGACAATGGAACTCCCAAAGGTGTCCCCTAACTTTGCTGGTGCCGCAGTGTTCAGTTTTTGTTGTAGAGCTGGGGGAGGTCCTTTCACAGTACTCTAAAATAGTTGTCATGAGAATCATGGACTATAACCCAGCAGGACTCATACAAACTCAGCTTCCCCTGCACCACATTCTCTTTCAGAACTGGGAATGTATTACTGTTGTTGTTTAATCTTTATAAGGGTATGCTGTCAGCTTTGCATACCTTGCCGTTGCACTTCTTAAACCTCATGCCTGTGAGCCCAATTTAATCTCTTCAGTGATTGGTTTTTGTTTCTGATTTAGTGGCAGCTAAGCTTTAAAATATGTGTAGGAAACAGACCCTCCACAATGTCTTGTTCACACACAAGTGCTGCCTCTGTTTATGAACAGGGTATCATCAGGTATGTACATATGCAATGATTGTTACTGGCCATTTACATTCAGACATTTGTTCTGCATAGGGAAACAGTTTTATTAATTTACCCTTTTTTATACCTATTCCTAAGTTTCATAATAACACTGCTGTAGTTTTCTATAATGCTTTACTGACTTAGGACCTGATCTTTGGCCCCTCCAAGTCAGTGGGACCTGTGGTGTGGGCTATAGTAAGCACAGGATCAGGCCCCTACTGCATTTATTTTAACACACTCCTGTGAGGTAGATACATATTGTTATCTGAGATGTAAATACAATAGATGGAGGAACTGAGAGACAGGGAAGTTAAGTCGTTACCTTGCCTGTGGTCACTCGGGATAGTCTTTAGAACTGCTGGAAAGAGCATTCATGACTTGACTCTCAATACTGTTCAGTTAGCACAACCCCCCCATCCCATATAAAAAGCGAATTGGATACCTGGAGAAAGCTTGTCCCAGAATTGTGCAAGTGTGCAAGAATTGTGCAAATGGTACTGGCAAACGCTGCAGTTGGACCACCTGATCCCCTTCCAAACCTTTTTTAAAATTAAAGAACTATTAAAATATCAGCATCTGTTTTGAATAAATTCCCAGCAACACTCCACCAGCCCTTTTGTAATCTGTGTGTTGTTATTTTAGCAGTGCTGATCATGTAGCACTTTGGCAGTTTGCCACTGGCATAATGGCATAATTTTCTTTCACCAGAAAGTGGATCCGATGGAAAATATTACACCACCTACCTTACCTTTAATACGCAATACATATTCATAAGAGTCCCTTGCAGTTCTCAGAATTGCATGTTTAGCCCTTGATCAAATGAACTCTGCATTCTTACTTATCAAGTTCTTGGCCAGTCCTTTTTTTACTAAAAGAAGCCTTTGCATCATGGCCTTTGAGAGTTATAGAAACTGAAAGAGAAAGTGTTAAGCAGGATGCTTTATTAAAAGGAGTGTTATGGGTTTTTTACTGTTGCCAACCCCAAGCATTCAGAAATCACAAGTCAGGTATCCAAAATCATGAAATTGGCTTAAAAATTATGAGATTCATTTTTAGGGCTGGCAAGTGATAAAAAAATTAATCGTGATTAATCACTCAATTAAAAAAAACAATAATAGAATACCATTTATTTAAGTATTTTGGATGTTTTCTACATTTTCTACAATGTCAAACTTTAGCGCCTACAAGTCCAATCAGTCCTACTTCTTGTCCAGAGAGTCGCTCAGACAAACAGGTTTGTTTACATTTGCAGAAGATAATGTAGAAGGTTGATTTTCTTTTTTGGTGGTTAGGCTTCTATAGTTTTCGCATAGGAGTGTTGCTCTTTTAAGACTTCTGAAAGCATACTCCACATCTCGTCCCTCTCAGATTTTGGAAGGCACTTCAGATTCTTAAATCTTGGGTCGAGTGCTGTAGCTATCTTTAGAAATTTCACACTGATATCTTCTTTGCATTTTGTCAAATGTGCAGTGAAAGTGTTCTTAAAACAAACATGTGCTAGGTCATCATCCAAGACTGCTATAACATGAAATATATATGGCAGAATGAGGGTAAAACAGAGCAGGAGACATACAATTCTTGCCCAAGGAGTTCAGTCACAAATTTAATTAACGCATTATTTTTTTAATGAGCAACATCAACATGGAAGTATGTCCTCTGGAATGATAGCCAAAGCATGAAGAGGCATAGAAATCTTTAGTGCATCTGGCATATAAATATCTTGCGACGCCAGCTACAACAGTGCCATGCGAATGCCTGTTCTCATTTTCAGGTGACATTGTAAATAAGAACCGGGCAGCATTACCTCCTGTAAATGTAAACAAACTTGTTTCTTTTAGCAATTGTCTGAACAAGAAGTAGGACTGTGTGGACTTGTAAGCGCTAAAGTTTTACATTGTTTTGTTTTTGAGTGTAGTTATGTAACAAAAAAATCTACATTTGTAAGTTGCACTTGCATGATAAAGAGATTGCACTACAGTACTTTATGAGGTGAATTGAAAAATACTATTTCTTTTGTGTATCATTTTTACAGTGCAAATATTTGTAATAAAAATATAAACTGAGCACTGTACACATTGTATTCTGTGATGTGACTGAAATTGATACATTTAAAAATGTAGAAAAATATTTAATAAATTTCAATTGGTATTGTATTGTTTAAAAGAGCGTTTAATTGCAATTAATTTTTGTGAGTTAATCACATGAGTTAACTGTGATTAATTGGCAGCCCTATTCTTTTTTCCTTGGGGTTCTTTTTCTTGGCGTTCTGCTTTTTTGCCTTTGGGGTTCACATTTTCTCACTTTGATGTCAGTGGGGTTTCAGCATGTGTTTAAATGCTGTCCTGAATAAAGAGGTTTTCGTGAGTCAGGGTGCAGCTGATTTATATGCATGGAGTGGCAATGTGAAGTTGGTATTTTCACAGCAGCAGCCTATAAAGATCCAGGCTTTTACTATAATTGGATTTTCACTCCATATATATTACAATGCTCTCATGTCACATTCATAATTTTATAACAAAGAATCTGAAAGCTGATAATGTGTCAAAATGTCTTTAAGTTAAATGTGGCCATTCAAACAGTCCAGCACTTTTAATAATACATGTTATACGGGAATGTAGAATCATGACTGTAACACATCCTGCTATAATATTTAAGCGGCTAAGAACTTTAATACATTTTTCTGCCAAAATGACATTCAAAATTGACTTCCCTTTAGAGAGAAAATGGTTTTTATGTGAGTCTGGTATTTCTCAAAGGCTTGAATAGTATCTAAAGGAAAAATTAGTTCTCGTGAGAGACATGTTTCCTTTTTTGGAGCTATTCTAAGAAACTGAAAAGTTAGAATTAGGGAATCAGTGCTGTAAATTTCCCATACAGGTAAGAGACATGGACAGAATTCATTAATTATCTCTGCATATGCTAAGCCAGCTTTCAGTAAAGCTCTGACTTATGTTTTTCATAATCCAATGGTGTTTTACTATAGAATCTGACACATCAAGAAGCAAAATGTAGCAGTTAATGTATCATCCATGCATTTTTTATATTCACCCCTCCATTAAATAAATACCATAACATGGAAATGACAATTTACAGAAAAGGCAGACAATTTTAGTTTAACAACGGATACTTCTGCTCTCCAGAAATGACAACCTTCCCTTCCAGGACAATTAACTTAATGATCAAATAGGTCTTTTCTACATCCATTGCCATGATTCTGTATAAAGAGATCACCACACCACTCCTCCTCCGCATTTTAATTCTTACAAAACTAGCAAACCCCAAGGTGGCTGTTACAAGAAATGTCAATTATTTCCTAAGGATTTTGGTGGCTTCTGTGTGATACTGTGAGAGAATGGGAGATTTCTGACTATTTGGGGACATGATGGTGGTTGAGATTCTTGAAATGAGGCTTTCTCCCACTGTTGTGCATGTGTTTTGGCTAGTAGAAGGCAACAAGGGTGTGATTATGTGATCCTCTAACTTGAACGACAGACTGTAAACTGTTTGGGGCTGGGACTGTCTTTGTGTTCTGTGTGTGTGCAGTGCCGAGCACAGTGGGGTGTTGCTCCATGACTGCCGCTACTATGTGCTACCACAATACAAATGACGATGAAGATAATAGTAATAATAATAATAATAATATTTAATAAGGCCTCCATGAATGGAGAGCACGAGGATTGCAGACAGTGTTGTTAGGGTAGCAGGTGCTTGGTTTTCGACTGGAAAGTCCAGTCAAAAAGGGGACCTGACCGTGTTCGGTCATATCTACTGACTGGACACGCAAAGTCTGGTTACTGCAAGCAGGGAGGCCCCAGGTCATCACCCCCGCCAGCCTCCTACCTGCGTCAGGCGGCTGCAGCTCCCATCCACAGCACTGCAGGTGACTCCTTCCCAACCCAGGCAGAGGAGAGAGGGGAATAGCAGCAAGCAATGTGGGGGGGAGAGAAGAGGAGCAAATGAGGGGTGGGATCTTGGTGGGAAGAGGCGGGGCGGGGTGGGGCTTTGTGGGGAAGAGTCAGGATGAGGGAGGATGACGGTGTCCGGGTTTTAAATATTATGAAGTTGGCAACTTTAAGTGTTGTCATTATTCAGTGTTTAGATTGCGGATAGCGCCTACAGGCCTCAGCCATGCCAAGTCCCATTGAACTGGACGTATCGGACAAACTTATCGGAAAGCCCTGAGGAACTAACACTCTAAAAGACAAGATATAACAGGCCAGTGAGACAAACAAGCGGGGTGAGTGCAGAGGAGACAGGGTAACAAAAATAATAGGACCGGCGCAATTCTTAGTCACCTGCTCTGCCTGTGGCAGCTTTCAAATAGCTCCACTCCTGCTCTGCAGCCTGGGAGAAGGAGTCCATCTACCTTAGGATCTCAACACATGGCTCTTTCACCTGGGCTTTGCCCAGAGGTCACGATCTGACCTATGCCTTTTTTCTTCTTCTCATCCCTTTGAGTGGCTCTCATTCACCCTGATAGTTTTTGTTAAATAAAGAACTAAAGGTTGGAAGATTTACTATTAAATAGCTATTAAAGGCTAAATTCTCTCTGGTCTGGGCCACAGAGCTGATCTCTTGATGCCCATTTTGCTCTGCGTGTGAAATTACCCCCGTGCAAAGGGCCAGCAACAGTCTTGTGCATGATGTAAGTCCTTAAACCCTCAGAATAGCACAAAAAAGAGACAGAAGAACAGAAGAGAAGAATTTCATCATGCAGATGACAGAGGAGATTTTGGCCCTAAGATTGTGGCATGACCCACAGTTTCAAACTCTGGTCTATGGGGTTACTGGGGGTCATCACTCTCAGCTAGAATCGGGACTCCCTGAAGCCCAGATCAAAGGTTCCCCTCTGGGGAGGAACAATGGCCCACTCCCCCTACTTAAACAAAAAGAAGAAACAAATGGGCTCTGCCCTGCTTTGGACTGCTCACCCAGCTCTGCTTGTTCTTGTCTTCTAATCCAGACCTCCTTGTTTCTTGACTCAGCCTGATTCCTGGAATCTGACTCATGATTCTTGATTTTTAGTTTGTCTCCTTTTCCTGACCTTCTGGTTTCCTTATTTAACCTGATTCCTGGTATCTGACTCATGAGTCCTGACCTCCCAGTTTCCTGACTCATCCTGATTCCTGGTGTTCTTAGTTCCTGACCTCAACTCCAGACCTCCTGGTTCTGAACCCTGACTGGCGAGGAGACCTGCCTCCGCCAACATTGACCACTTGGCCTGGCTGCCTACATCCCGGCCTTGATAGATTGGTCCTGACAGTATAGGCCCAATCCAGCGTCCAGTGAATTTAATGGAAAAACTCCACTTGACTTCAATGGGATCTGCATCATGCACTGTGAAAGAATTATTTTAATATGTACATGTATCAGTGTCAGTTTCATCTCTAAATATTCTCATTCCTACTATATTATAAATGACTGAGTTTATAGTGAGATAAAAGTTATAGCTAGAAGAAAGTGTTGCTCATTTTAAGGAAATTATTCTTTAAGTCTTGGAACAATATTAACCTAGTAGCTAGAGGCGGGAAGAGTATGGAAGCTCCATTTTGTGAAGGATTTCAAGTTTTTGAAATTTGGCTTAGTTCTGATTTGACCCAAAATTTTGGAATTTTGCAGGAAGGAATTTTAAAAATAAAATAAAAAAGTGTTCCAGGTCAATCATTTCATATTGATTTTGATTCTTTAAATTTTCTTTGCATAATATAATAAATATGATACAATATTTTAAAAATTTCAAAACAAAAAATCCTTTCAGAACAAAAAATCGAAACATTTCATTCTGAAAATGTCAAAATGGGACATTTCAACATTGTCGGAACTTCCCCTCCCATTTTTCTGAAATGAAAATTCCGGTGAAATCAACCCAGTTTTGGAAAGCCTTTTGATTTCAATAGAACTGTATACTCTGATGAAATATGGTTTTGTCAAAGTTTCTCTGACCAGCTCTACTAATATCTCAGATATAGAAATAAGAAACATTTTGACAATATATTTTATTGTAGGTGAATGTGTAAATGTTACTTAATCAATGCAGGAACAGGAGTTACATTTTTCACCAAAGAGGTCTTTAGGACAATTTTATTGTGTTGATAGATTAAATTATTCATAGATTCATAGATTTTTAAGGCCAGAAGGGACTATTAGACCATGCCTGACCTCCTGTATAACACAAACAATAGAATTTCATCCAGGTACTCCTGTATTCGGCCCAATAAATTGTGTTTCAATAAAGCACATCTTTCCAGAAAAACATCTAGTCTTGATTGGAAGACTTTAAGAGATGGAGAATCCATCACTTGCTTTGGTAGTTTGTTTAAAAGCTTAATCACCCAATTAAAAAAAATATGCCTTATTTCCAGTTTGGTTTTAACTTCCAGCCATTGATTCTGAGTTATGCTTTTCTCCACTAGATTAAAGAACCTGTTAGTGTTTTCTCACTGAGAAGGTACTTATACCTTCCTGTTATAGCTAACATTCCTTTTTAAGCAATTTATACACACCCACATGCACAAAACGTGTAACAAAAAAGAAAGAAGCTTGCCATTGTCATTTCTTTATTTTACTAAAAACTTGGTAAATTAATTACTTTAATGAATGAGACTTGCTATAATATTTTAATTGTGCACCTGTTTCTAAGAAGCAATGTATTCCTGTTGAGTCTTTTGATACTCATTTCATTTTACCATGGTTGTTCAGTCCTGAGAAAATCTTTAGCATGTGGCACATTCTCCAAGTGCTTGACACAGATCTCAGAGGAGACTCAGATGCTTTAATGGGAAAAAAAAGGGCTGAAGCCTTGACAGGCTTTAGTAAGATGGGTGTCGCAGTACATTTAAGTTGAAGACTTGGCTAGTCTGTTGCCCGTTGATGTGTATAAGAGAAAAACAGTGTTTGGGCTTTAATAAACACAGAAATCTGTTCTGCAGAGATGGGATAATTTAATCATTAATCCTTGTGGTTCAGAGAAAGTGAGGCTTAGCTGGGCAACATACAGTATGCTGCACACAGCACCTGAGAGCGAAGTATGATTAGTAGACGCAATAAATGCATGCTGCTTATTAGAGCTGGGTGTATTTTTTCGCACAAATATTTTATTCACCAAAATATATAGCTGTGGTCACATGTCTGCGCTGCATTTTAAAACCCATAGCAGTGAGTCTCAGAATCTCGAGATGTGGAGCTCGTGCTACAGCATTAAAAACAGCAGTCTAGACGTTGTGGCTTGGGCTCTAAAACCCATCCCCTTCCTTGGGCTTCAGAGCTCAAGCTCAGATGTCTAACCAGCCTTTAGCATCTTAGCACAAGCCCAAGTCTGTAGATCTGGGCTCTGACGCTCACTGCTGGGTGGCAGGAGCAGCGGAGGATGAGAGCACCCTTATAAATTTTAGCCCAGTGGTTCGGATCCTCATTTGGGATGTGGGAGACCCAGATTCACTACCCTGCTCTGCCTGATGAAGAGAAGCAAGTTGAGCTTGTGTCTCCTACACTGCAGCAGAGTGCCCGGGCCACTAGCCTATGGGATATCCTGATGGGGGACTCTTTCAGTCTCTCCTGTTCAAGCTGAACCATTATATATAAATAGTCACTGGATCTGTCATGTCCTAGGTTAGTGCCTCTTTCCCTGGACCAATGACTATTCATTGTCATTCATTTTGTCATTACTGGCCTTGGCAACAATCCCCCTCAGGGGGATTTTAGGATTTTTGGCCTGAGGAGCAGATGATTTTAGACTGTCACCTCCTTCTTGGCCTCAGACCCATTACTGGAGAGGCAGGTAATTGGTCACAGGTGGGACTAAAACCACCTCCCTTGGAGGGCCAAACCTCCTTTGGGCATGACCTAAAAGGGTAGTATTTTGCCATTTATCAGAATTATCACTTGGGTCCCAATTTCTTCCTATATGCCCGGGGTAATAATTTTAGCCAAAAATATGCAGGTTGGTAATGAGTTTTCTATAGTTCTCTTTGCCACCCCAATATAAATGCACAGCTGGAATGAGCTGGGTATCTACACCTGTGATTCGGGGAGCTATTTTCAGATTTTAATAGGAGGGTCAGGTCTAGGAGCCTGTAAGATCTTGGACATTTCTGAAGGAAAAATGTAAAAAATCAATCTATTTCAGGAGCATTTCTTGTGATTATTCCCTATATCTTTAATAACAATTCATATAGATTACTAAAACAAAATTAACCAATACAGGCCAGATAGGCAATTTTTAAAGCTAAGTAATCTGCACCTGTGGCATGCAGACCCCGTACCAAATAAAACCTATTTTTCAAGCTAAAAAAAACAAATTCAGAACACACAGGAGACAATTATAGTAAAATATTATTGATCCCCTGGCCTTAATGTATCCATCTTTTAGCCTTTGAACCGCAAGCAGTGTAGTCTCGCAGCATGATACATTGCTACTATTTTTAATAGAGAAAGATCAAATGATTTACTTATAAAAAATAAAATCTATTTATCCTCATATATGTAATCTCCATTATAAGGCCTGAATGACATTTACTGCTGTCTGAGGTGGTTTCAAATCCAAGCATAATTCTGGATGGTTTCATAGCTCTCCTCATTCTTATTTAAAACATTATCTATGCATAATGAACTTCTGAAGTCAGTCCATTAAACTGTTTATAAATGAATGTTTTAGTAGTTAGTTAATCATATTTCAGATTGTGAAGAGGAGAATGAATATAAGGACGGTCATATTGGGTTAGGCCAATGGTCCAGCTAGCCCATTATCCTGTCTTCCGACAGTTGACAACATCAGATGCTTCAAAGAGAATGAACAGAACAGGCAATCATCAAGTGATCCATGCCCTGTCATCCAATCCCAGCATCTGGCAGTCAGAGATTTAGGGTCACCTAGAGCATGGGGTTGCTGACCATCTTGGCTAGTAGCCATAGATGTTATCCTCCATGAATTTATCTTACTCTTTTTTGAACAAAGCTGTACCTTTGGCCTTCACAACATCCCCTGGCAATGAGTTCCACAGGCTGTTTGTGTATTGTGTGAAGAAGCACTTCCTTTTATTTGTTTTAAACCTGCTGTCTGTTACTTTCATTGGGTGACCTCTGGTTCTTGTGTTAAGTGCAGTGGTAAATAACACTTCATTATTCACTTTCTCCACACCATCCCTGATTTTATAGACCTCTATAATATGCCCCCTTAGTCATCTCTTTTCCAAGCTGATTAAACCCAGTCTTTTTTAAGCTGTCCTCTAATGGAAGCCGTTCCATATCCTTAATAATTTGTGTTGCCTTCTCTGTACCTTTATCATTTCTAATATATCTTTTTTGAGATGGGGTGACCAGAACTGCACACAGTATTCAAAGGGTGGGATTTGTACCATGGATTTGTATAGAAGCATTATGATATTTACTGTCTTATTCTCTATCCCTTTCCTAATGATTCCTAGCATTCTGTTAGCTTTTTTGACTGCTGCTGCTCATAAATGGAGAACTATCCACAATGAAACCAAGATCTGTTTCTTGAGAGATAACAGATAATTTAGACCGTGTCATTTTATATAATGTGCCTTACTTTGCATTCATTAACATTGAATTTCATCGGCCATTTTGTTGCCCAGTTACCCAGTTTTGTGAGATCCCTTTGTAACTCTTTGCTTTGTACTTAACTATCTAGCGTAATTTTGTATCATCTGCAAACTTTGTGCTGTATATCCCTTTTTCCAGATCATTTATGAATATGTTGACCAGCACTGGTCCCTTGGGGGATCCCTCCATTTACCTCTCTACATTCTGAAAACTGACCATTTATCCCTACTCTTTATTTCTTGTGTATTATCCAGTTACTGGTCCATGAGGAGACCTTCCCTCTTATCCCATGACTGCTTACTTTGCTTTAGAGCCTTTTGTGAGGGACCTTGTCAAAGGCTTTCTGAAAGTCCGAGTACATTAAGTCCACTGGATCACCCTTGCCCACATGTTTGTTGATCCCCTCAAAGAATTATAGTGAGTTGCTGAAGCATGATTTCTTTTTACAAAATCCACGTTAACTTTTCCCCAACATACCATCTTCATCTATGTGTCTGATAATTACATTCTTTACTATAGTTTCAATCAATTTGCCTGGTACTGAAGTTACCATTACCGATGGGTAATTGCCAGGATGGCCTCTGGAGCCTTTTTAAAAATCGGTGTTGCATTAGCTATCTTCCAGTCATCTGGTACAGAAGCTGATTTAAATGATAGGTTACATACCACAGGTAGTAGTTCTGCAATTCACATTTGAGTTCCTTCAGAACTCTTGGGTGAATACCATCTGGTCCTGGAGACTTATTACTGTTTCATTTATCAGTTTGTTCCAAAACCTTCTCTACTGATCCCTCAGTCTGGGACAGTTCTTCAGATTTGTCCCCTAAGAAGAATGGTTTAAGTGTGGGAATCTCCCTAGCATCCATCAGTGAATACTGATGCAAGAATTAATTTAGCTTCTCAGCAAAGACCTTGTCTTCCTTAGTGCTCCTTTAGCATCTTGATCGTCCAGTGGCCCCACTGATTGTTTGGCAGACTTCTTGCTTCTGATGTGCTTAAAGAAAAATTTCTGTTTGTTTTTGTGTCTTTAGCTATTTGCTCATCAAACTCTTATTTGGCCTTCCTAATTACACTTTTACACATGACCTGCCAGAGTTTATGCTCCTTTATATTTTCCTCAGATGGATATGATTTCCGGTTTTTAAAAGATGCCTTTTTGTCTCTTAACTGCCTCTTTACTCTTTTCTTATAGCCATGGTGGGTTTTTTGTTGTTGTTGTTGTTGGATTTTTTTGTCCTCTTACTGTTTTTTTTTATTTGGGGTATACATTTAGTTTCAGCCTCTATTATGGTGTTTTTAAAAAGTTTTCATGCAGCTTGCAGCATGCAGCTTGCTCTTGTGACTGTTCCTTTTAATTAACTAGCTTCTTTATTTTTGTGTAGGTCTCCTTTTTTGAAGTTAAATACATACTGTTGTGGTGGATTTCTTTGGTATTTTACCCCTTACAAGGATGTTGAATTTAATTACATTATGGTGGCTATTCCTGAGAGGTTCAGCTGTATTCGCCAGATCCTGTGCTTCATTTAGAACTTTATCAAGAATTGCTTCTCTTCTTGTGGGTTCCAGGACTAGCTGCTCCAAGAAGTAGGCGTTAATGGTGTCTAGAAATTTTATCTCTGCATCCCGTCCTGAGGTGACCTGTACCCAGTCAATATGGGGATAGTTGAAATCCCCCTTTATTGTTTGGTTTTCTGTTTTTGTAGCCTCTCTAATCTCCCGGAGCATTTCACAGTCACCATCACCATCCTGGTCAGATGGTCTGTAGTACATTTTTACCGTTATACTCTTATTATTGAAGCATGGAATTTCTATCCATAGAGATTCTATGGTGACATTTCAGTCATTTAAGATTTTTACTATATTTAACTTTGTACTTTCTTTCAGATATGGTGCCACTCCTCCGCCAGCACGACCTACTCTGTCATTCCTAGATATTCTGTACCCTGGTATTACCAGGTCCCACTGATTATCATTGTTCCATCAAGTTTCTGTGATGCTTATTATATCAATATCCTCATTTAATACCAGGCACTCAAGTTCATCCATCTTAGTTCTTAGACTTCTAGCATTTGTATACAAGCATTATAAAATATGTCAATATTTAATTGTCTGCCTTCGTGTAATGTAATTGAATGGGACTCTTTTTCGTTTGATTGTCTCTTCAGTGCCTACCTGTACTTTATCAACTACTGTCCTCTCATCTTTACTAGGATGTACAGTATGCCCTTTAATAAATCTTCCCCTAGGGATATCTCTATGTGAACTGTGTGCTTCTCTGCACCTGTCAGCTTTGCTCCAACCCTTAGTTTAAAAACTCCTTTACAGTCTTTTTAATTTTACATGCCAGCAGTCTGGTTCTGTTTTGGTTTAGCTGGAGCCCATCCTTCCTGCGTAGGCTCTCCTTTCCTAAAAAGTTCCTTCTTCCTAATAAAGCAAAATCCCTGCTCCAGAATACCATCGTCTCATCCATGCCTTCAGACTCTGCCGTTCTGCCTGTCTAACTGGCTCTGCACGTAAAACTGGAAGCATTTCAGAGAATGTTATAATGGAGGTTCTGGACTTTAGTCTCTTACCTTGCAGCCTAAATTTGCCTCCAGGACCTCTTTCCTACCTTTCCTTATGTCATTGGTACCTACATGTACCACGACTTCCAGTTCCTCACATAAGACCTCCAGTTTCTGCACATAAGTCTATCTAGATTTCTCAAGAACCATCTAGATGTCTCACAACCGTCACACCCTGCAGGCAATTCACCATGCGGTTCTCTCAGTCATCACAAACCCAACTATTAATATTTTTTAATAATTGAATCCCCCATCACTATTCCCTGTCCTCTTCCTCGCAGGGATATCCTCAGTGTGAGAGGATACCATGACTTCAGTTGTAAGGAGAGTCCCAACTATAGGATTCTTTCCCTCTGTTCCAGCTTGATGTTTTCCTTCACTGAGACTTTTATCCTCCACAGCAGCCCAGAGGCTGTCAGAGGGGGAAGAACTGCTCTACTGTGTCCTGAAAAGTCTTGTTTGTACCTCTCTATCTTTCTTAGATCCTCCAGTTCAACCCCTCTGGTCTCGAGAACCTGTACTTGTACTCTGAGGGCTCTGAGTAGCTTTCATCAAATGCACACACATGCCTCTTGCCCACAAGGCAGGTAATTATACATGCTGCATTCATTGCAGTAAACTGGATAGCCCCCACTCTGTTGCTGGACTTCTGCCTGTATTATTTATACTCTTGGGTAAAGATTGAGTAAACCTTGTACACACTGTGTTCTGACTGAAAAGTCTACATTTCTTCTCCGTCTGTTTTTCTCCTCACCCAGCAGCTAGTTGACATCATCTCTGTTTCTTTCTTCTTTCCGTCACACTCCCTTGACCACTGCTCTTGCTTTTATATGCTTTTGCTGTTTGTGTCTGAGGTGTGAAAACGTGTCATTAACTTGTCTATCCTGAGGTCTGCTTTGGTTCAGAGCATGAGCCATAATATTCCTCATCTTCAACATATTTGAATAGGCTTATTATTCTGTCTCCTTTCCCAACACAATTTACCGTTGTACCCAATATTTAAAGAAGCTCAGCATCCCATGAGAGATAGCTTTTCTATTTCCTTCCAATTAACATGTGGTGCTTCAGAATATTCCTTTGAACCAGGGTAAGCATTCAGTAGATACATACAAGCCATGCATGCAAATGAATGTAATACCTATCAGAAGATGTCCGTGTTAGATTAATGTCTACTAGCATGTTGATATTCCTCCTCTCCTGACATCTCCCTATTTTCCAAGATAAATGGTCATTTTCACCCACTGAAATGTATCATCCTGCTATAATAAACCCCATTTATAGAGGACAAATAGCTCTTAGTTTGTCATTCCAAGGGTTATTTGAGTTTTGAAGAACGGTAGCATGAATAATAATGGCATTTACTTAACGGGGGAAAAGTTTATCTGAGAGCTAAATGGGAGCTGCCATTATATCAGTCTTTCACAGATCACAAGTGATTCAATTCACTAGAGAGATTTCATCATGTCTTACCTTTTCTGAAGGAATGCAAGTGTTGGTTTTAATTTAACCCAGTAAGGATCCGATTTGCTTGGCAAATTTTTATATTTATAATATTCTGAAAAATTTTACCTGTGAAAGAAGCCTACGCTTTCAGATTGTGCTAGCAAAGGGGTGAATGTCACCCAGTTTGACTTCAAAAAATTTTTTCCACCAGCTGTCATTGTCTAAAGACTGTAAACTCTTCAGGGCAAGGGCCATGCATTGTTCTGAGTTTGGAAAGCGCCTAGCACAGAGGTTCTCAAACTTTAGCAACCCGAGGACCCCCATTTTGATTTAAAATTTTTCGGGGATCCCCAAACCCTCCCTGCTCCATGGACCCCAGTTTGAGAAACACTGATCTAGCACATTGGTTGGCACTGCTGCAGTCTAAATCATCAGAAGCCAAGAGATAAACAAAATATCCTGAAACGGGTTCTTGTTAGAGATTGTGTTACCAGTGCCAAACCTCAGTTACTATAGTTAACTGCAAAGTTAATTAAATATCTCTTCACTATTTAGAAATGGTGTGCATTTGTTTTTACAACACTGCTCCTAGAGATTAATATTGCTATAAGAGCATGAGACTGCAAATCCTGCAAATTAAATATATCTGGATTATAACTTTCAATTAAAATAATATGTTTTTATTATTTTCTTAAAAGATCTCTTGGGACATGGGGGGGAAGGGAGTGGAGTAAAAGTATATTCTTCTGTTATATGTGGTGGTGTCGTTTCCAATGATTCTGCTTGAATTCTTTGTAGGGGAAGAAATCAGTTGAAATCCTTTTCTTCCCACGTTGGGGCTGATCCAAAATCCATTAAAATCACTGACTTCAGTGGATTTTGGATCAGGCTCTATGGCTGTGATTAAGCAAAGCACTGAGAAGCACATGATTAACTTTAAGGGGGCCAGATGGGTGGGAAACTTTAAGACGCCCTTACAATCTGTCCTCTTCACTGCACCCATACAGAGATCAGGCTCATTGGAAAATCAAGATCAAGTCTTTCACTGTTCCCGGAGGTGATTACTTTGGATATTTGCAGTGAGGAATGAACCATGCCAGAAATGTAGCTGATGCTTAAAATGTTCATGTCTCTCAAAATGCAAGTTATTTGGCAAATCAGATGTTTACTGTCTAACATATATTTACTTGCAGGATCCAAAATTGCCGTGAACTGTTGGATGCTGGGAACCTAGGAGGTCGGCTGGAGAATCGAATGATAACTGTTGTCTATGGTCCAGATCTGGTCAACATATCGTACTTGAACTTAGTGGCATTTCAAGAGGAAATAGCAAAGGTACATTCAATGTTACCATTATTTATATTTATGAATATTATTATTAGTATTATTATTGTTTTATATTCAAATACGGATAAAATAGAAAAAAGGAGGGGATTGTTAAGATGCACTCATGGATGAAATCAGCTTGCTGTTAGAGAAATATACGGTACTGCATCACAGCAGCAAAGTGTATTCATGGGAAATTGTAAGCCATTGGTGTCTTTATCCTCAGAACATTGCTGATTATTCTCTTTGATGCACTCATGGATGAAATCAGCTTGCTGTTAGAGAAATATACTGTACTGCATCACAGCAGCAAAGTGTATTCATGGGAAATTGTAAGCCATTGGTGTCTTTATCCTCAGAACATTGCCGGTTATTCTCTTTGCACAGCCAGAATGAGTGTTTTGTAAACAACTGTATATCCAGAAAATTGCCTCCACATCAAAGAATGCATTGTGAATTTCCAATAATAAGTCAATATTTATCAACACCCATCACATGTTATTTCCTATTCTGTGGAAATTCTGGGATATCTGTGATACCACAGTGTGGAAACTTGACTTTTTAATGTTGTCCTAGGTCAAAGTAATGAACTGAGGTTTGAAAGTCTATTTATCTGCACCTGCCTATTTATAAACTGTTATGCCAGCAACGACACATGGCTTATACACCTAACCTTTCTTGTAGTGTGCAAAGATTAGTACTCCACAAATTTTCAGCATGTCTTTTCTCCACTCTTAGTGATTACCATATGTAAACCCTTTTTTGTACAGTTTTACAGTACAGGCAAGTTGCATAAAATTAACGTGTATTCAGCAAAATACAACAGATTTTTTAATGCATGCTTTAGTTCCCTGTCTTCAAATACCTCCTAAATGCCTACAATCATTTCATTAAAATCATAATGTTTTGATCATGAAGTCCGCTAGATTGGCCAAAGATGGTAATCTTTATAGACTCCAGCTCTTTGTCTAGGGAAGGGAATATTTTCATTACTCACCAGTACCCTTTGGCCTCTCAGCCAACTCTCTTCTGAGGGTGGGCAACCCTGGCCCCAGAGACCCACCACCTGAGCAGAGCATCCACCCATGTGGGGAGGGACGTGAGCAGCAACCCATTTGTCCCTGTCTGGGTGTGGCTTACCTCTTCCCCATGCAGCTGCGATTGCAAACTGCCTCTGGCTGGTTGGTTGGTCCTGGAGGATATTAAAAATGCAGAACTGTTACCTCACGGTACTTTGTACAGCTAGGCTGCTAAGAAAACCAACACAGTTTTATTCTGCATGGGAGAAAGCACTTGAAATAAACATGAATAAATGGAAAAAGAATTTGAAGGAAGATGTAAAGGCATAATAAAGCCAAACTGCGCAAATCTGCTCACTCTTTGGAAGAAAGAGGAAATGAACTAACATGGGATGAGTTGCATGCCTTTCTTTTCTGTTTTCCAGTCTAGCCATCCTGAGTCAAAGTCATGATAAGTTTGCTATCTGAAGGACAAATTAGAAAAATCCAGAAATACAGTTATGTGTCCATCTCCTAGTTATTGATGGAAAGTGAAAATAGAGTAAATAAAATTAGGTTCTATGGAGGTTAAGCTACAGTAAATCCAGAGTTTCAGAGTAGCAGCCCTGTTAGTCTGTATCCGCAAAAAGAAAAGGAGGACTTGTGGCACCTTAGAGACTAACAAATTTATTTGAGCATAAGCTTTTGTGAGCTACTGCTCACTTCATCGGATGCATGAAGTGAGCTGTAGCTCACGAAAGCTTATGCTCAAATAAATTTGTTAGTCTCTAAGGTGCCACAAGTCCTCCTTTTCTTTTAGTAAATCCAGAATTAATCTCTTTGATTTTAGTAACTAAGATCTGAATCAGGCTCTTAATTTATCCTTAATGTAATCTGACATATACGTAAACCAGCTGAGATCATTTGTTACTGATCTGTCAGGCAGTATGTCCTGAGGGTAGGATTTTTAAAAGCATTCAGCACTGACATAGCTCTGCTCTCATTAAAGTCATGCTAAAACTCCCACTTATTTCAGTGTGAAAATCCCACCCTGCTTGTATATACCGCACTGTACTAAATAAACCCTCTAATTTTCACAGGCCCAGTTCCTGCAATGAACTCCATGAGTGTAGAGATATCCCTGCACCCACATAAAGCCTCACTAGAGCTTCTAATGTGGACCTCATTGCAGGATCAGGGCCTTATAAATTTAGGAGGAGATTTTCAAAATCCCAGATGGCAATTAGGCACCTAACTCCCATTGACTTTCCAATGGAAGTAGGTGCCTAATTGCCATATGTGCCTTTGGAAACATCCTCCCAGTCACTGGCATGCACACTTTGTTATTTACCTTTCACGTGTTCTGTTTGGGCTCGGCAGAATTCAATTTTTATTTTTTTACTGTTTTCTACAGATAAAGTCTGTTTATTTCTAAGCACTTACTTTAGATTTGCAACGATGTAAAGTTTTAAGGTTGTGCAAAATGGATTTTAAGCCTTTTATTTTTATTGATTTAAATGTTTAGTTGTGGAACGGGTGGAATCAGGCAATAGGGTGGGTCAGACAGCAATAATTTAATGACAGTAGATGATGAGATTCAAAAAGTTAAAGCATAGTAAAACACAAATTGACAAATATACATCAAATATCCTTCAATCAAACTCTGATAAGATCTCAAGATGCATTTGTCTTATTTCGCCTATCTGTAAATTTTAGTTATTATTGATGGAAACATTTTTTGTGGGTTTGTGCATACAGTGAAATTGACGTTGATTGACATTTGCCAATAAAATCTAATCTTTTAAAGCTTGAGTATGTTATTTTTCAAGCTAAAAACACTCACTCTGAAAAATTTAACCTAAAATTATTTGAAAAAGATCTTAATAAAGCAGTTTAAATAATCAAATTGTATTTTTTTCTTACAGGAGTTGGTTTATATTTCTGTAGGATCTGAGTTTATTATTATTCAACTTTTGAAATTAATATATTTTCAAACCTTTTAGTGGTCATTGTGTTCAAAAGATTCAGTTCCTCACCTCTGCTTTCTGAGTTGTGATAGAATTAATGCGGATATGAGCCTAAAGCTAAGCATTTAGTACTGATCTTGCTTTACGTAAATTAAATAAAGAACTAGAAAATTAAAATGAAGTCATAATACACTGCTTTGCTTACATTTCTCTAGGTAAAATAAATAATTGTTAATGCTCTCTAGGTGTGAGTTGAAGGTAAAAGACATGCTGGTTAATACAGAGAGTGCCTGTTTGTACCTCATTTGTTGGGAATCCAAGAAATGGATTAGTAGATACATTCTAATGGTGGTGGGGATGAAGATGAATGGCAGTAACACAACTCTTCTGTTTATTTAAATGGGAGTTGTATGTGTGTATCAAGGAGCAGAATTTGCAAGGGATTCCAGACACATTGGGTCAACATCTGGGCTTGAAACTTGATTCTGGCATATACTGGTGTAACTCAGAAGTAGCTTTGCTGTAACCAGTATAACTAAGAGGAGAATGAGCCTCTCTATGTTTGTTTATTTTTCTCCTTTCCCTATATGATCAAGGGCAATGTTTCCCCAGCCCCATTTTGTCCGATCCTTTCCATTCGAACTACTCTTGAAAACCCTTGGAGCTTCTGACTTCCACTCCATTAACTGTCTTCAAAGCATTTTTTTCTTTCTCCAGTAACCTAATCTCTGCCCCTTCAGACACTTGCTGTTTCCCATCATTGTCTTTCTGATGGTTTCAGTCTTCATTTCTTGCATTCACTTCATCTTTATGCTCCTCTTCCAGAATCTGTTTTCAAAGCTATCAAAAATGTCTTCTCTTCACATAGGAACTTATGCAGGTCTCATCCACTAGTGTGATTGATATGATACATGAGTTTTAAGTATCATCAGTCTGGTCTGAAAGAGACTCCCTTACCTTTTTTAAAGACAACTCTGACCATTGCATTTGTCTTTCATCTATTCTATATCCGCTTGACTGTTATACATTATCAGACTTCCTAGACAGACAAAGCTCTCAACTATCTTATTTCCCAGTGACAGAACCTATTTTATTTTGTCTAGTTCTATATATTTTATGGTCCTCATTACATTCTTTTCCATTTACTTAGAAAATGTTGTTGAAGAGAAAGATTTATATACAGATTTTATACAGATAAGGAGCTCAGAAAGTAGGGTCCTCAATATAAAAATTGGGGAAATGAACAGTACTGATAGAAAGGGAACTGAGACACGGCTAGATCACGTGCTGGGTATGTGGCAGTTCAAGGAACAACTGGATCTAGATGGGAAGGGGGTTGAGGGTTAGGGAGACAGAGTAAGAAAGAGCAATCAACATAAATGGTAAAAGAGCAGGCATGTTGGTATAGGTCCTTTTAATATCTGAAATGGCATATGTTACCCTAACTCTATGCTGCTGACTTGCTTGTTGGCATGCCCACTTTTTAACAACTCTATTATGCCCTTCACGTCTCTCACAAGGATTGTATATTCTATATCTGTGTGCAGTTTTGTTTCCCTTGCTAGTTTTGTTACTCCCCATGTGACTTGAGCTACCATCTCTTGTAGTAGATTTACTAATTTGCTAACAACTCCAAAATCTTCCTCTCCAACCTAAACCTCTCCCACTCTGTCTCCTCCCAGATGTGCCACTGTAGTGACAAATTCATTATGTTCAAAATTGAACTTCTCATGTATCACATCAAATTCCCCTTTCTTTCCCTCTCTTTTCTGTCTCTCAACTGTCTCCATGTTACAAGCTTGGAGTTACCCCAGTTCCCCTGTCCTCCTCCTACCTCCCTATCATCCCCAGATACAAATTCTGTTCCTAATCCTGCCAATTCTACCTCTACAGTATCTTATAAATCCCTCCTTTTCTTCCCTCCCCTACTGCTAGAACCTTGCTCATCTTTTTCCTTGATTAATGCAACCTCCTCTGTGACCCTCATCTACCTTCAACTCACCTTCCACCACTCCTCCAGCTTCAACCTGTCCAAACTGCTGCTACATTTAGCTTCCTTATCTGCCCCCTTGATCATATCACTCATCTTCTCAAATCGCTTGCTGAATTCAATTTTTCATCAAGCTCACAAGTTCCTCATCTTCAGAGCTATTTCCAACCACACCTCACACATGATCTCTTTTCTTGTCTCAAATACCATAGTGATGGGCACCACTTAAGAACCTATAGAGATAGATGGATCTCACATCTCCCTCTATTTTCTCACTCCTAACTATGAACCTGCATATCCTCCTCCTACTTTTAGGTTTGCAACTTCTTCCATACTGTCTTTTCTAATTGGAACGGTCTCCTACTTCATATGCCTTCCCTCTGCTCCATCAAATTCCTTCTTAAAATCCATTTCCCTCCTGGAAGCTCCAGAGATGATTTCTCCACTGATGGTGCTCCTCATTTTCTTGTGCTTGAGCTGTTATCCTTTATATCATATCTGCCTTGTTTGGTGGGTGCTTTGGTTGAAATCCTGGCTCCACTGCGTTAATGCTACAACTCTCATTGACTGACTGGGACAAGGACTTCACTCTACCCTCTTCTACCCTAGGCCCTTTTTAATTGCCAGGGAGGTTTAAAAGGGGCCTGAATGTAAAGAAAATCAGGGCCATAATATAATACTGCTCCAGTATGTGAGTAAATACCATACCAAAATGAGGAAGGGCAGATGTCTCAGCAGCCTCACTCTTGTTTTTGTTTCAGACCAAGATGCGTTTAAAACAAACCATTATTCAGCCCTCACTCTATAGAGAGAGCTCCATCAACATATTATTCACTGATATCTCTGTGATCTTGATCTCTCTTAGGGCAGGTCTACATTACAAACACTGAACTAGTGCAGCTGCCCTGCTGTAGCGCTTTAATGAAGGCCATGTCTACACTACACGGTTTTGTCAACAAGATTCAGCTTTTGTCCACAAACCCGTGGAGGTGTACACATTGCAATGCTCCTCCTGCTAATTTAACTCTCCTGCTACACTGACCCAGTAAAACCACCTGGACAAGAATCCATAGAGCTTTTTGCGATGAAGTTAGAGCGACGCAGTGTCAGCGTAGACCCTGCATTGCTTATGTCACCTTAATTGGCCTCTAGGAGGTGTCTCACAATGTCCATCATGACCGTTCTGGCTGCCAGTTCACAGGTACCCAGGCATGCTCCCCTCCTCCTTTAAAGCCCGGGAAATTTTTGAAATTCCTCTTCCTGTTTGCTCGGCATGGACGGCCCACATAGCATCTTCCTAGCTGTCCATGGCGACTCCACGCAGCAAACGCTCTCCATCCTGGAGTACACTGGAGTTGTTAGATCCGCTGGGTCTGTGGGGAGAGGAGTCTGTGCAGTCGCAGCTCCGTTCCAGCCATAGGAAGTTTGATATCTACAGGCAGATTGCTCATGGCATGGAGCTGAAGGGGTATGAGCGGGACATGCAGCAGTGCCGTGCTAAGATCAAGAAGCTGAGGCAGGCATACCAGAAGGCAAGGGAGGCCAATCATTGTGGTGTGTCACCAAAGACATGCTGCCTCTAAAAGGAGCTGCACGCCATCCTTGGCAGCAACCCCACCTCCACCACCAAGAGCCCCTTGGATACTCCAGGGGGGCTGGCGGCAGTGGCCAGCAGAGTCAACCCCAAGGACGAAGTGATGGACAAGGAAGTGGAGTTGGAGGAGGATGGGGGACAGGCGACCAGGTCATCTGGTGACTTGGCAAGCCAGGACCTGTTTTCAGCTCCAGAGGTGTCTAGCCAGTCCCAGCATTCCAGCTCTGGTGTGCCTGATACAGTAGATGGGAGCTCCAATAAGTACTCATTATGATTTGATACTGCAGGGAGAAATGAGGTACAGCTAAGGGTTTCTTCCAGGGTGGAAGACAGATAGAAATAACTACAGTAGCACTGTATGCATCTGCCTCTCATTTCCCTATGTAGCTAGACAGAGGGGACCCTGCAGAAAAGTTTGTTGATGCACACTGGGATGTCCTGGGAATCCTCCATACTAACCTCTACGAAACTTTAGTGGAGGTACTCTGCAATCCTCTGCCAAAGGTTCCTTGGGAGGGCTGCCTTGTCCCTTCCCCGCGTGGTAGGAAACTTTGCTGCACCTATCAGCAATTACATCTGCAGCACCAAAACAGCACACAGGCAAGCAGCATACGGACCAAGTCTGCAGCCACATGCATGCAGGAGTTGCACCCTTGCATCCTCGGTGACCCTCAGGAGCGAGATACCAGCTTGTATCACCCCCACCTGTGGAAAACAGTGCCTGTATTCAGAATAGCTTGTAATGATCACCCTCTGAGACCTGCTCATACTTTGTCCCATCTTACCTCCTCCACCTTATGCCCAGCGCACCATGGTTAGGGTTCTTGCTGTGCTGTGTGATTGCCAAGAGAATGTGAGAAAGTGGCGTATGTTACTTGTATGAATCGGGACTGTGATTGCACTCACAATAGTGCCTCTGTCTATCATTTCTTTAGCTTCTGCAGATATGGCCATGAAAGTCTTCTCCTGCACACCAGCTAAGCGGCTCCGTCTGATAAGGAGACGAACCAGGAGGAGTAAGGAAAACATGTTCAGGGAGGTGCTAAAATTGTCTGATGCTACTGATAGTAAGCAGAGAGCTTGGAGAGAGGATATCAATGAAAAACTAAGACTGGATAGCCAGGAGAGGAAATGGGCAGGAGCAGATGATACAGCTGCTCAAGAACCAAATGGAAATGCTGAGGTCACTGATTGCACTGCAGGTGGAACATATCCATGCTCACCTCCTCCTGCAGCCCATTCAGAATTGCCTTCCATGCCCTTCCTCAAACTCCCCACACACATTTCTCATATGTTCCTGCGCCGCCACAGTACCCCATGCACTGCACCCCTAGGGATATATTTCACAATGACAGCTGGACATATGCCCATCTGTGAGAGCACTGTAAAAAATGCTCTTCGTTGTCATGTCCCTTGTAGGTAATAGAAATGTTTGTATAGTTGTTGAATAAAAATGTACTTATGGAAAGAAAATGAATCGTTATTGGTCTCCTACACATGATGGTTGCTGCTGAAATTCATACACAGTGGCAATCAGAGCATTTACAGAGTAAACTTCATGCACACATAGTAATCATTACAAGGGTCCTACTACAGTGCAAGAATGCAATGCCTGACTCAGTGCATTATAGAAAGACATATTGTTATTGTCAAAATGCTCCTTCAAACCCGCCCTGATTCAAATAGCCCCTTTTGCCCCCCACCCCCGCTGTTCTAACAGCCCTGCTATCTGGCTGCTCAAAAGCAACTGCCAGCCAATCCACCTCAAGGTTCTTCCCTTGAGGAAACTTTTCTCCCTTACTTTCATAAATGTTATGCAGTGAACAGCAGGCTGCTATGACCATGGGAATATTTTCCTGATTGAGGTCTAACCTGCTAAAAAGGCAGCGCCAATAACCTTTAATCTTCCAAAGAACATTCAACAGTCATTCTGCACCTGCTGAGCATGTTGTTGAAGTGCTCCTTGCTGCTGTCAAGGTTTCCGGTGTAAGGCTTCATGAGCCACGGGAGCAAGGGGTAGACTGGGTCTCCCGAGATCACAGTTGGCAATTCCACATTCCCAAGCACAATCTTCTGGTCTGGAAAGAAAGTCTCTGCTTGCAGTTTTCTATATGGGCCAGTGTTCCTGAAGATGCATGCATCATGTACCTTCCCTGACCACCCCACGTTGATGTCAGTGAAATGACCCCGGTAATCCACCAGCTCTTGCAATACCATAAAAAAGTAGCCCTTTCTCTTGATGTACTCTATAGCAAGGTGGTCTGGGGCCAAAATGGGGTATGTGTGCCATCTATCGCCCCACTGCAGATAGGGAATCCATTACTGCAAAGCTATCCACTATTTCTCGCACATTGCCCAGAGTCACAGTCCTTCGTAACGGAGTCAATTAATGGTCCTGCACACTTGCCTCACTGCAACCCCCATGGTGAACTTCCCAACTCCAAACTGATGCGTAACTGATCGGTAACAGTCTGGAGTTCCCAACTTCCACACAGCAATCACCATTTACTTCTCCACGGTGAGGCAGCTTTCATTTTGGTGTCCTTGTGCCAGAGGGCAGAGGCAAGCTCCACACACAGTTCCAGGAAGATGGCTTTGCACATCCAAAAGTTCTGCAGCCGCTGCTCATCATCCCATACCTGCATCACAATGCGATCCCACCACTCAGTGCTTGTTTCCTGAGCCTGGTATCAATAGTCCGCCATGTGCAGCTGCTCCATGAATGCCAATAGAAATCTTGAATAGTTTCTTTCCATGCCACACAGCAGAGCAGACATCATGGTGTCATCAGATTCGCAGCCCATGAAATACTGCAAGATCAGCCAAGTTGTGTTCATAATGCTCATCACAAGACTGGAGAGCAGTGCAGGATCTATGCTTTCAGGCAGAGATGGTGGGCGCACAGTTTACATGGGCTGTTGAAAAGCAGTGCAAACAATAGTAAGAAGCCTATGGAATGATGCGACGAAGGAAACTGCATCATGGGACGTTGAGCCCACCCCCATGATGCCCTGCAGTCACTTCCCAGAGCACCCAGCAGCAGATGGTGGTGAATTGCACAGTGGGATAGCTACCCACGGTGCACTGCTCTATCAATGTAAGAGCCCCAACTCTGGACATGCTCTGCTGTCACAAGGAGTGTTGTGTGGACGTGCACGAGCAGTTTAATTACAGCAGTGGAGGATCATCAACGTAACTTAAATCAACTTAACTTTGTAGTGTAGACATAACCGAAGACGCTCTAAGATGAAGGGAGAGCTCTTCTCTTGGTTTAGTTACTCCACCTCAGTGAGAGGCGGTAGCTGTGTTGGTGGGAGAAGGTCTCCCACCAACATAGCGCTGTTTATATGGGGGTTATGGTCGATATAGCATATGTGGTTCTTGGATGCGGATTCTTCACACTCCAGAGAGATGTAGTTATACAGAAGTAAGTGTGTGGTGTAGATCTGGCTTAGGCTGTTCCTTGGAGAATCCTGCCCTTGATAGGTAACCGTGGTTCGTCTTGGAGTTGCAGATTCAATAACATTTCTGAAAATGCTCTATATGTGGCTTTGGTCTACACAGCTCCTTGTGTTTCATAGTCTGCACTGCTATTCATCTACTGATTGTTCAGTCCCATTTAAGATGACTTAGGGAAAGGTCATAGAGGGCTGATCCAAAGTCCAGTACAGTCAGTGTTAAAACTCCACTAGATTTGATTGGGCTTTGGATCAGGCCTTTAGCTAACAGTTTGTCATTTCCTCCATAAATGAGGGACAGTCCCTCATTTGTCTACATGGGGACACTCAGGAAGGTTAATCTGTATTAAATAAAGGTGTGTAAGTGCATTAAATGAAGAAATCAAATTAAGGCCACTTTAATTCAGAATAAAAGTGTCTACATGGGGGTTTAATGCTGTTTATCTAATCCATGTTAAAATTAATTTCTATTAACCTTCCTTAATGTCCCCTAGTAGATAAGCCTTAAGTGATTTATCTACAGCATGTGCCCAGATACCATATGTTCTGTGATATGTTTTTCAGTATACTTCCTTATTCTTCCAAATTTCTTTTTCTGTTAAAATAAGCAGTAAAATAAATAATAAATAATCAGTACAGAGTCATGCTTTAAAAAAAATAAAATGAAAAGTTTCATACCAGAGGATGCTGAAACATGTGACTTCAACAACTTCAGATGGTAATTTTGAGCCAAAAACAAACATGCAAAAAACGTTGTCTTCACGCTTATTCAGTTCTGATTTGAATTAAATGTTTTCAAAAATGTGTAGCACTTAGGTACTATCTTTTGCCATGAAAAATAGCTCTCATCTCTCATACTGAGATAAATGCCTCTAGCTATATATTCCGATTTATGTAATAGATGAAAGAAATGTGTTCATTGAGTAAGAGCTCTCAAAATATACTATACATTGTTTGCTCCTTACTGACTAGAGTACATAACAGCTACCTGATTTGTTAGTAAAGTTAATAGGAATGATATAAATATGAATGATGGTAACAGAACAAAGCCAAAAGGAGAGCAGGAACATATGGCTCTTTTATTATGATGGAAGCAGTTTGCTTGAAATTAAAATTTGTTGCAAGGCTCCATTTTTC
Source organism: Dermochelys coriacea (assembly GCF_009764565.3). Classification (NCBI taxonomy): domain Eukaryota; kingdom Metazoa; phylum Chordata; order Testudines; family Dermochelyidae; genus Dermochelys; species Dermochelys coriacea. The sequence goes on along the minus strand of NC_050070.1, from coordinate 202,242,442 downwards.
TGCTTTTAAAAAATACCATAGCTCAGAGGCTTCCAACTTGGGAGAGGAGTTTGTTGGCACTAGCAAAACCTTACTTCAAAATCGCCAGATTTATCATTTCCTTTTGCATTATGTATGGGGTAAGTGTTCATAGTTACAACCCCATGGTAAGCAACCATGATTCTGAGTCTGTTGTAATCTTCCCACAGTAAAATACCAGCTGTTTTCTTTCTATATATAATAGCTATTCATCCCATAGATGAAGTCTCAGCATGGCTTGCCTTGTGGAATCTATGCTGCTAGTAATGTGGACTATCACGATGTGTTATATGTAATACCTTGGTTTTCAGTCTTTACCTTTTTTTTTACTGAAAATTTCCCAGGCTTTACAAAAGGCATTATTTGGGTGTTTTTTAACCAATTTCTACCTGAATTTTGGAAGTGCCAGAACTCCCTGGACCTGGCTCCCTGCTCCAGAAAGGGAGATGACGGCTCGATAACCTGTGCCAGGTTAATGAGCTGCCATCTCTCCTTCTGGAGTAGGGAGCCAAGTTAGAAGTACTGGAATGATTTGAGCACTGGTGTACATGTTATCAATCCCATGCACGTACACAGTAGCAGCTTGACAGATAGCTTGGATAGTTAGCAGCATTCAAAGTAAATAAAAGTTAGTGAACTACTTTTCATGCTAAAATGGTTCAAAAATGAAAACCCGTGTCTAACTACATTTGAGAGCATAAGTGTTGGTTTTTTTAAGTTAAAAAAAAAAACACAAGAGAAGAGAGTAATATTTACCCAGAAATTGCAAAGTGGATTTTTTTGCACTGATTTTCACCTGTTTTTAATTTTTTGTATTAAACACTGGTACATTTCCAGGAATTTTTAAACTAAAAACACATGAAAATAAAGGGCCTTAATTATATGATGCATCATAATTCCAGATCTCAGTATTGACTGTATACAATACTGCTAACCAAAGAGAGTGGATGTCCATTCGGTAGCTAAAACAAGAGGACACTGCTTGTTTCGTAGTCGAAACAGAAGTCAATAGAAAGACCCCCATTGGTTTCAGTTAGCTTTGGATCTTTGCTCAGTGCCATCATTTCATGACAGGAAGGATGATGTGATGTTTGACAACTTTCCTGATCTTGGCTTTACTGGCTGGAGTGTTTGGGGATTTAAATGTATACCCTTGAAAGTGAGGGGAAGTGATCAAGTATTATTTCTCACTCATTGCTTCACACAGATATTTGACAGGGTCAGTTATTGCTCAATCTGAGGGTAGGCGTTAGATTACTTGGCTCGAGTGTTGCTTCTCTTGCAAGTGTCATAGAGAGGTTAGGGAGGGAAAATATCTTGACAAGGATAACTGCATATAAAAATGCTTGCAATAAAATTCAGTAACAGCCTGTCCACGCTCAGTTCTTGGGATGCATTTGAAGTGATATAGTTCTGTCTGACCAAAACAGAGCCCACCAGGTTTTCTTAAAAGAAAGTGTATCTTAAGCTGCTAAAATAACATTTTATGCTGCTGTTAAACTTTGCAGCAGTTAGTGTCACAAAGAACGTTTTTAAATGTTGTTGTTATTCATGCTTAAACAAAGCAAAGTTTACAAAATGTGGCTATTCTGAGACTGGAAAATTGAGACGTCAGGATGAAATAAAATGCTATCTTTAATATGCTTCTGGTGAAAACATAGTCACAGGAAAGTAATGATGCTAGAGGCCCTGTTCTTCTGTTGTTCTCACATCCCTTGTGTCTTAAGGTTAGACCTTACAAGGTTATGGTCAAGAAAAACAATGCAACACAATCTGTCCTGGGAGATGGAGGTCCAAAATCTCTCAGCAATGAGTATGTAAATCCAGAACAAGTTTGTGACCAGCAGGGCTAGAAGTCTCTCTCTGAGATCTAGCCCAGGTGTCTGCTGTCACTGTTGGGTATGCCAGAAAACTCAGTCATGGGGAGAAAGTTGTTGGCTCAGCTGCAGAGGACTACTCTGCCTTGCGACTGTACAAGATCTGAGCTCTTGAGGCTCCCTCATGCTGAACTTGGAGTGACCTGAGAACCAGAATCAACTTTGGGGCTGTTTGACTAGAGACTCATGTACAAAGGTATGGTATCAGAATACTTTGCCATTATTAATCTTGACACATTCAGAATGGCAAGAGAGGAATATTATTTCGCTGTTGAAAGTTGGATAGACTCAAGAAGGCAGCTTGGAGAAGAGGAGGTAACAGTAGTCTGGGTGAAAGGGAAAATTATGGTATGAATGAATGTTTTAGAAGCAGAGACAAAAGGGGTAGATTCTGGAAATGTTATAAAAACAACAAGATTGGGCAAGATCCTGGTTGCGGGAAGAAAAGGAAAGGGGGTATCAAATATAACCCTCCAACTGCCAACTTGAATGACGGGGGATTAGCAGAGCTGTCAATAGTGTTGGAGAAAGGAAGAAAATATTCCATGTGCGGTGATGGATTCAATGCAACCAGCAGCACGCATCACCAGAGCATGCGAAATTTTAATTAACCACATGATTGTGACTTCGATGGAACTATTAATCTGACTGAATCCACAGTATCCACATGCCTGTGTCTATGCAAAACAAAATCCTGTCTGTCAACATCAGTTAATTGCAGTAAAAGTATTCTTACTGAAAACTGATTAACTGAACATTCATTCCCCTCTCCTCTCCCCCAGGATATTCAAATAATCAAGCCACTTCGGTATTTCTCTGATGCTGTGGTTTCTTTTGCATATTTCTCAGGTCAATGCATAGTAGCCCATACAAAATCTATACTTACATATACGTTTTGACCATATACCTTAAGTGGGAAGTGCAGTATTGTTGCCTAACTATATTACTTTCCTGTAGATCATTAGTTTGTAGTGATGTATCCACCAAGATGGTGGCCATCACATAGTCATAGGTATTTTTTTGTGGGCCTGATTCACAGTCCATTGAAGTCAGCGAAAAGACTGCCATTGACTGCAGTGGGATTTGCATCAGGCCCTATCTGACAATATTTGAAATCTCTTTTGAAACACACAGGTGTCAAATAATACCCTTTTTAAAGATAATATCTATAGCAAAGTTTTGATTTATGCATAATGAAAAAGACAGTACATTAGTCTAGAACTTAAGCTGTGCTGGGAAACGCATGGTTCAGGCTTTTATGAAACATTTTCTGTTAATAATACTCATGTTGAAACTATTTGCCGTCATGAAAATAAAAGTCTAAACAAGCACCTTTGAGAGGCTGCATCTGGGCTACATCAACTGTAATTTATATCTCCCTAGGAATGGACGGACAAAGTTTTCAGTTTGGCAACAAACCTGCTGGCACACAACATGTCAAGGGATGCATTTCTGGAAAAAGCGTAAGTAGCAGTAATATTTATTGCCAAGGGTGTTACTCCTTGTTCTGAGTCATTTTCCTTTTTCTTTTGTCAGCCTTCTTACCATCTATTGTTTATACTTTGTTGGCTTGTCAGTTCTGTAAACATGGATTTTCCTGTCTCGCTGAGTTCAAAAAACTGATATCTAAAAAAAAAAATATCAGGGAAATATGATTCCTTTCACAAACTATTACCTAGGAGATGTGGCTGGAATATACTTTTGAATGCCATTGCATTCTTCCTGCTATACACACAGAGAGTGACGTCAGGTCTTGGCACTGCTGCTCAGGGTTAAAAACAATGAACATTGTTGGTTCATTTCAGACTGACCCACTTCTCTGTTTTTTTTCTGTGCTATCTATTATTAGTCAAAGAATGAGAAGTACAAGATTTCCATTTTCCTCCGGCTGATCCCTCGGGTCTCGGTACTCAGCACAGAGAAACTGTGAATCTGTTCATCTAGATTCATTGGCACACAATACATTGATTCTGAGTGTTGTAGGACAAAGTATAGAGGGTGTTTATGAGAAGTTCATAAAAATAGCAGGCATTTTGCAAATTAAAGAAAAATAGTTAAATAAATTCAAGATTACCAGGTGTCACGTGGATGATGAATGCACAGACGGAGATAGTTTTGTTTAAGTGACAAAGTGAGAACGTCATACTTTGAATGCAGTTCTCTTTATAACAGGATAAAGCAAGCGACACTCTGTTTTCCAGAGCTTGCCCCAGAGCATCGCTTGATTCATTTACCTAAATGGTTGCTATTTGTGGGGCTTAGAACATGACACTTGATTCTTCTTTGAGAGATGGTCCCTATTGTATTCCATTGTGGGTTTCATTGTGGGCACATCATGCACCCAGAGTTGAAGAATTTGAAAGTGGTGTCCGTTGGTCTGTGCATGTGCCCTGACTCACCTCATGCTTCCGTCTGAGGTGATAAAGGGCGGGACGGACTGACTGCGTCTTCAGTTCCTTCTCACTGCCTCATGGTCTGGGTTGGAACCTCCAGGGTCCTCATCTCTGGCGCAGCTCTAATACTTTTAATTGTACATGTGTCTATCGGTTTTAGTCATAGCTTTAATAGTTCTACTTATTTTCCTAGTTTTAGTAGTTTACCAGTTTAGAATAGAGTAGAATTTGGGGGGCCTTCCCCCGTGCTCCATTCAGGTACCGAACTATGCCCAGAACTCCGGTTTTCAAACTCTGCATCTCCTCCTGCAGTCCTTCCCAGTCAGCGACAACCACCAACACTGCCTCTACTGCCTGGGAGAATCTCACATCGCAGCTGGGTGCAATATGTGTCAAACTTTTCCCAGGTCTACCTGAGAAGTTTGAGCCGTAAGGCCTTGTCTACACTACAGAGTTAAGACAACTTAAGTTACATTGACAGTCATATATTGCTTTAATTATGTTGGTTGTGCATGCCACACAACGCTCCTTGTGTCAGCAGAGCACATCCACAATTGGTGCTCTTGCATTGACAGATAAAGCATTGCCTCATGGGTAGCTGTCCAACAGGGCAACTCACCACCTTCTTCCCCTGGGAGGTACGGGAATAGATCATAGTTGACCATGGGGGCAGGCCCACTATCCCATTATGCAGTTCTTTTGATCCTATCATTCCATGGGCTTCTGACTTCATTTCGTACCACTTTTGAACAGCCCCTGTAAACTGTGTGCCTGCCATCTCTGCCTGAAAGCATGGATCCTGCACTGTTCTCCAGTCTTGTGATCAGCATTATGAATACAATTCAGCTGATCTTGCAGTATTTCATGAGCTGCGAGTCTAATAACGACACCGTGGCATCTGCCCTGCTGAGTGCCCTGGAAAGAAACAATTCAAGATTTCTTTTGGCATTCACGAAGGTCGGTGAACTCGGAGCTATGTTGGCAGACCCGCCATTTACAGTATTCCACAGGGATAAGGTCTCTTTATGCTTATACCTGAAATTTTTACCAAAGGTGGTCTCCCCATTTCATATTAACCAGTCCATTCACCTACCTGTTTTCTTCCCGAAACCGCACACATCCACAGAAGAACATAGACTCAATTCCCTCAACGTCCAACAGACTTTTTCCGTTTTCCTCCCTTTGGCATCCAAACCTTCATAATGTCCAGGATGTATTAATAAAATGACTGAACAGGTTTCCTGTGATCAGGTCACATGAGGAAAAATAGGGTTAGACTGTGATGTACAAAACAGGCACCTAGGATTTAAATGTCTGTTGTCTTTGTTATACTGTAATTGTGCAGTACAATTTTGCCTTTATTACTGGAGTACATAGCAAAGGCTTAACCAGGGCTGATATAGAGACCTGGGATTGGTTTCAAGTCCTGGATCTATCATTCTCAGAGCCAGCAGTAAGCTATTGAAGTAGCATGTTTAGCTTTTGAGGGTGGTAATATCTCTCAGCAGCAGCCCTTCTAGCCAGTAATGGAGCAGGAATAACATCCAGACCTTCGAGGAGGGAAGAATTGTGGCTATAGAGCAAGGTAAAATGGTCTGTACTTGGGTGTTCCATAAAACATACCGAGAAGTCCTGGGGGAAGGAATCCCGATCAGGATTGGTCAGAATTGTTATAACACCAGGGTTGTTCATTCTTGTGATACCATCACAACAGTTGAAGCTTTACATAAAGAACACAGCTGAGAATCTCAGCTTTCATTTAACTAAAATGTAAGTTTCTAGCTATCTTGGTTTCACAGAAAAGCTCGTAAAAGTGAACTCAGGACCCCTAAAGCTGCAAAAGCAGAAGGCAATGAAAAAGAACCCCAAATGTATGCATATTTTTAAAATGCTTGTGATTTTTAAGCCAGTCACATGATCTTGTAACGTTTGAGTTTGGCAGTACTGTGTAGCACAGGAAGTCTGGCTCTTTGGTATATCTCTAAAGGCAAGGATTTGTGAAAACACCTCACAGTTATTACACAGGCTAGAGTATTAGAACTTGCTCTGTTTTTGACAGTGCTGCTAATGTTCTGATCTTGCAAATGCCAAACCTAGAAGAGGGTGGGTGGGGATGTTAATTATATTCTTTATGTTACAAAACAAACAAAAAACCCTAAACCAAAAAGCTTACCCCAAAAGCTCTGCTATTTTCAGACAAAGGGCTGATGCGGTAGATAGATCCTTATGCAAGTAGCCCTCACTCAGCTGAGCAGGCCCCAAGGAAGGTCTGATCTAATGCCCGCTAGAGTCAATGGAATGACTCCCATTGATTTCCTCAGGCTTTGGATTAGACCCTGTTTGTGTGAGTGAGGATGTGCATGGCTTGGAAAAAAGAAATGTATTCTTATCCCGATGTTCCAATGGGCATGGCATGGGTAAAGCTGTGAAGGTTGGGACATAAATACACTCTAAAAGGTCAGTCCACATAGTGCACTTAGTTGCCTATATGTAGGCACCTTTGGTAGATAATGAATAGATTTGTCCACCAGAACAGTACCAGTGAGACTTTAACCCATTTGATCATCACACAAGGCTTTCAGGCTGACACGAGTGAAGTGGCCAGACTGATAGTCAGACTTCTTTAGCGCATTGCTTCTGAGTCTTTGAGCCGGCTTATGTTGGCTAGAGGGGATTTCATACTCTCACTGCTCCCAGGATGTTTAATTGGCTGTGGTTTGACTTGTTTTCATCTAACTAGTGATATGAAGACCAAGGGCCATGTTATCCCTAGTTCTTCCACAGGTTTGCAGTGGGGTGGGCCAGGGACAATGGCACACGCAGGCCAGGGACAGTTACAATCCCTGCACTCGGCGGAGAGCATGCCCCCTACTAGCCCGTGGAGAGGGACTGGCACAGCGTAGGGAGCAGGCGGCACCATCTTCAGGAATGAGGCTGCTTACTCAGTATCCCTGCGTGTCAGTGAGCTAGAAGTTGTACCTCCTAGCTCTGCACCAGGGCCATAATTTGCCTCAAGGAAGGAATTATTTCTAGGGTGCTTAAATGGGGTTATAATTAGGAGTAACAAAATTCAATGAAGCAAAGGAAAATTTAGACTGGCTATCAGGCAAATTTTCCTAGCAGAGAAAGCCATCAGGCTGTAGAATAGTTTTCCAAAGGAGGTGATGGAAAGGTCCATTACTTAAACATGGACTCAACAAAGCAGTAGGGAGCAACCCTCACTTAGCAGGAATCTTAGCTGATCTCCTTGGCCATTCCATTCCTAATCTAACAGTATGTCATCTCTGGATCTAGATGCTGTATTGAGGAGACCATACCCATATCAGCTTGGTCAGAGCTAGCTTGCTAAATGTAGCCACAGCGGCTAGCTACCCCAAATATTATCCCATCTAAAATCCTAAACACCTACTTAAGATGACTAGCCCTGTCTACTACCATAGCTACACCACGCCAGCGTGATCAGAGCTAGCATGGGTACATCTCCTCGAGCTGGGAATGACATGTTCCAGCTCCAATGTAGAGAGAACCTCTGATTCTGAGCTTTTCGATGTCAGTGTTGTGGGTTTTGTTTTGTATTCATGTGTACTGCTGATTTTTGCATTGCTCCATATTAAGACAGGCGATGTTTCTCACTCACCAGCGATGTTTGTTAATGATGTCCTGCAAGATTTTCAGACAGTACAAAATGAGCGAGTAAAACTCGCAGACTGATAGAAACTGTAGGATTGAGATGTAAGAGTCTTTGAAAAGCTTTTAAAAAGAAAAAACATTCCCCATGTTTTTTTTCTCTACAGTTACACAAAACTGAAGCTGCAAGTCACTCCAGAAGGACGTATTCCTCTGAAGAGGTAAGTTCTTCTCTCCTTTGTTCTTAAATTGGATCTTTCAGACTTTTGAGTGTGATTTTAATCTTTGGAATGGTGCTGGACTGTCACCCCTTTGACTGAAATCTGTTTATCCATGCAGCATGCATATAGCACAGCTGGCAGTGCAAGCTACTTCCTCACTGCTGTATCAGTGTGCGCCACCCTAAGCTAACCAGACCACTTTTGGGGGGGCAGGAACCCGCTCTGTCTTCATGGGCTGTGGGTGAAGTCTATGGATGTTGCACTTCTGTATCTGATGCTAAGACCACCCGGTTAAAATACCAAAAGGGAAGGATGGTTCAGTGGTTCGGGACCTAGGTTCAAGTCCTTTCTTCATCTTAGATTGCCTGCGTGATTTTAAGCAAGTCACCTAGACTGTCTGCACCTCAGTTCCCCATCTATAAAATGGGGATAATAGCACTTCCCTACCTCAATGTTGTTGTGATGATAATATATTAAAGATTATGATGTGCTCAAATGCTATAGGTATGGGGAGCCATTATAACTATGCTAGATACCCATTGTGATGATGGCTTTTTTGGTGGGAATGCTGAGAAATGGGCTGACATCACCCAAATAATTTAATATATGCCACTAAGCACCCAACAAATGGTAATAAGTGTTGACAACTACTATTCTGGGCTGGATTTGAACCAGTGACCTAGAGGTGAAAGGAACTGATCTCCCCTTTCAGTGCCCTTTCTGTCTCTTCTATGACTACTTTCCCCATCAACTCCCAGCCTTCAATGTTAAGTGTTTATCTGATTGGAATATTTGATTTCTTTTTCTTTTTTTGTGAAAGTGTTTCTGTTTTCAAGATCTAGCTATGAAACAAAGGATGAATGCACAAGTTTTCCCAGAAAGTCACTTTGCTGTGCAGTCCGTTAGCCATGCACACAGCTTGTATCCATATAATACAGAAAAGTATGATGTGCCTTTTAACAAATCTCTGCTTGTTTATTTCCATTTTGCAGCATATACCGCTTGTTTTCCGCTGACAGAAAGCGAGTAGAGACTGCATTAGAAGCTTGTAGCCTTCCATCTGCCAGGGTAAGCATTCAGATATTTTCTTGGCCTGCTCTGAAGTGTTGCCAATTCAGAGCTGATTCCAGCAGTGTTTTCTCAGAGGCTGATCATGCCCCTTGAGATCTGCCCAACGAACAGGCCCTCAGCCAGTGGCTCTTCCTCTCCTGCACAGAAGATACCCCTGGATTCCAGAGATGGCTCTCTGCAAGTCTGAGTATCTTTGCTGAGGAGTTGGGAAGGGAACTGAAGGAATGTAAGTGAGCTGGAAGGAAGGGTACAGGATTGTGTGCCATACACTGTGGAGATGCCATGAGACTATAACACAGTCACTGACTCTATTACAGACTTTCAGGACTCATTTTCACTGCAGTGTTAGCTCAAGGTATAATTGGAGCATTGCACAGAACATGACTCCCGCCCACGCACTAAAGTCTCTAGGTCAAGTTAAGTAGTGCTTTAAACTTGAGCTAGCGAGTCTGGGAACATGGGTAAAATCCTGAGTACAGCAAACACTTAGCTAGTAGGGACACAGCTACTCTGCTCTGCTAATACAATCATTCTGCACTGCTAATACAGCTAGAGCTAGTTGGGAATTTTCTGACAAAGCATTGTTATGTCAGAAAGCAATGTGTTAAAACCGAAGCTGTTCACAAGAAAGGGTTGATATGGACAAATCTCCCAATTTGAAAACAGTTTGAAAAAGCAATGTGAACATCCCATTTTGAAAAAAGAAAAGGAGTACTTGTGGCACCTTAGAAACTAACAAATTTATTAGAGCGTAAGCTTTTGTGAGCTACAGCTCACTTCATCGGATGTATTTGGTGGAAAAAACAAAGGGGAGATTGATATACACACACAGAGAACATGAAACAATGGGTTTATCATACACACTGTAAGGAGAGTGATCACTTAAGATCAGCCATCACCAGCAGCGGGGGGGGAAGGAGGAAAACCTTTCATGGTGACAAGCAAGGTAGGCTATTTCCAGCAGTTAACAAGAATATCTGAGGAACAGTGGGGGGTGGGGTGGGGTGGGGGGGAGAAATAACATGGGGAAATAGTTTTACTTTGTGTAATGACTCATCCATTCCCAGTCTCTATTCAAGCCTAAGTTAATTGTATCCAGTTTGCAAATTAATTCCAATTCAGCAGTCTCTCCTTGGAGTCTGTTTTTGAAGCTTTTTAGTTGAAGGATAGCCACTCTTAGGTCTGTAATCGAGTGACCAGAGAGATTGAAGTGTTCTCCAACTGGTTTTTGAATGGTATAATTCTTGACATCTGATTTGTGTCCATTCATTCTTTTACGTAGAGACTGTCCAGTTTGACCAATGTACATGGCAGACGGGCATCAGGAACAGTATCCCCGATAATGTCACGGCTAACCTGGTGGCTGAACTTTGTGACTTTGTCCTCACCCATAACTATTTCACATTTGGGGACAATGTATACCTTCAAGTCAGCGGCACTGCGATGGGTACCCGCATGGCCCCACAGTATGCCAACATTTTTATGGCCGACTTAGAACAACGCTTCCTCAGCTCTCATCTCCTAGTGCCCCTACTCTACTTGCGCTACATTGATGACATCTTCATCATCTGGACCCATGGAAAAGAAGCCCTTGAGGAATTCCACCATGATTTCAACAATTTCCATCCCACCATCAACCTCAGGCTGGACCAGTCCACACAAGAGATCCACTTCCTGGACACTACGGTGCTAATAAGCGATGGTCACATAAACACCACCCTATATCGGAAACCTACTGACCGCTATTCCTACCTACATGCCTCTAGCTTTCATCCAGATCATACCACACGATCCATTGTCTATAGCCAAGCTCTACGATATAACCGCATTTGCTCCAACCCCTCAGACAGAGACAAACACCTACAAGCTCTCTATCATGCATTCCTACAACTACAATACCCACCTGCTGAAGTGAAGAAACAGATTGACAGAGCCAGAAGAGTACCCAGAAGTCACCTACTCCAGGACAGGCCTAACAAAGAAAATAACAGAACGCCACTAGCCATCACCTTCAGCCCCCAACTAAAACCTCTCCAACGCATCATTAAGGATCTACAACCTATCCTGAAGGACGACCCATCACAGATCTTGGGAGACAGGCCAGTCCTTGCTTACAGACAGCCCCCCCAACCTGAAGCAAATACTCACCAGCAACCACACACCACACAACAGAACCACTAACCCAGGAGCCTATTCTTGCAACAAAGCCAGTTGCCAATTCTGTCCACATATCTATTCAGGGGACACCATCATAGGGCCTAATCACATCAGCCACACCATCAGAGGCTCGTTCACTTGCACATCTACCAATGTGATATATGCCATCATGTGCCCTCTGCCATGTACATTGGTCAAACTGGACAGTCTCTACATAAAAGAATAAATGGACACAAATCAGATGTCAAGAATTATAACATTCAAAAACCAGTTAGAGAACACTTCAGTCTCTCCGGTCACTCGATTACAGACCTGAGAGTGGCTATCCTTCAACAAAAAAACTTCAAAAACAGAATCCAAGGAGAGACTGCTGAATTGGAATTAATTTTCAACCTGGATACAATTAACTTAGGCTTGAATAGAGACTGGGAGTGGATGGGTCATTACACAAAGTAAAACTATTTCCCCATGTTATTTCTCCCCCCCATGCCACCCCCCACTGTTCCTCAGACGTTCTTGTTAACTGCTGGAAATGGCCCACCTTGATTATCACCACAAAAGGTTTTCTTCCTCCCCCATCCCCTTCCTGCTGGTAATAGCTCATCTTAAAAAGAAAAGGAGTACTTGTGGCACCTTAGAGACTAACAAATTTATTAGAGCATAAGCTTTCGTGAGCTACAGCTCACTTCATCGGATGCAGCTCACGAAAGCTTATGCTCTAATAAATTTGTTAGTCTCTAAGGTGCCACAAGTACTCCTTTTCTTTTTGCGAATACAGACTAACACGGCTGCTACTCTGAAACCTGAGCTCATCTTAAGCGATCACTCTCCTTACAGTGTGTATGATAAACCCATTGTTTCATGTTCTCTGTGTGTGTGTATATAAATCTCTCCTCTGTTTTTTCCACCAAATGCATCCGATGAAGTGAGCTGTAGCTCTCGAAAGCTTATGCTCTAATAAATTTGTTAGTCTCTAAGGTGCCACAAGTACTCCTTTTCTTTTTGCGAATACAGACTAACACGGCTGCTACTCTGAAACATCCCATTTTGATGTTTTCAGAATGAAAAGTTTAGGTTTTTAATTTATTCAAAATGTTAGTTAATGTATACTAAAAGTGTTATTTTGTTTAAAAAGTCAAAATCTCAATGAAACATTTTGAAATGATCAAAGCCTTTCAATTTTTTAGATGATCAGTTGATGGAAATTTTTGAGATTTTAATTTTTCATCCCGTTTCGGAGTGGAGGAAAAAATCCAAAAATCTCAGTAACTCTCAAAGGACGGGGAAACGATTTCCCACCCAGGTGTAAATGCACTCATTCTGTGCTGCAGATCCAAACACTTTGTGCATCTCCAGTGGTGTTTGCTGTGTGATTTGTTCTCATTTGAGCTAGGATAACTCAAGAGGAGTTAACTCAGGTGTGGATAACTCCAGCTCACTCTCCAGTGAAGGTAAGCCTGTAGTCTCTTCACTGTTGAAGAGACCCCACTTTAACAGAGGGATGCCAGGAACAGCTGCCACCAAGGTAGTCTCTAGCAACCTAACTTCAATGGAGACAGATCTGCTGCAGAAGCACAGAGCTGGCCTGCAGAAGGCCCAGACTTCTTGTGAGCACCCAGACTGTGTTTGGGACCTGGTTCCAAAGCTGATTCCTGCAGGAAGGGCAAATCTGGTGCCACAGAACAGCAACAGGGCAAAACTCCACAAGCCAATCCCATCTCCCCCTGGTTCAATCAGACCCTCAGATATTTCAGAAAACTAGGGGAAAATGGATCTAAAGAGATGGAAAGAGGCTTTGGGAGCTTTTTGCAAGCAATTTATGTAAATATTTGCAAAACGTATGTAAAGATTATGGAAATCTAAACTGATTGTGAAAATAATGCACCGTATACTTTACCACACACAGCAGATGTGTGATTAGTTTTCTACCTTCTCATTTGTTTCTTAAAAAAAGAAATATGTTTGAGGTTTGTTTCCAGGATTGCTTTTCATTTAATTGGCAGTGCACTTAGCATTTAAGATGAGATATTCAAGAATCACCGAGGCATGCTTTTTTAACTCATTTGATTTAATGTATCCGTTTACTGAGTGGTAATAAGGATAAAAATGATTTCTTAACTCTCATTGAAAGAAACATAAGGAAACCACAAGCTCTTTCTGTTGTTTATTTAAGTCAATAGTCAATTTTATCTAGAGATTGCTGTTTATTTTTTGCCAGGACACTAGTTGGAAAATTATTCATAGTATAAGGTAGATCTTTTTGTTCAGGACAAAAAATGATGTGTTACATGCAATAAGGAAAACTCAGTTGATTATCCTGGAAATAAAATCTTTTAAAAGAAACACTGTTCCATGACCAAATCCTCCAGGAAAGAGAAAATCCCACGGAGTTAAAGGGAAATTCGACTGTTTTGACTTTTGCTCTTTCACTTGTGTTCCTATTTATTTAAACAAGCAGAATTCTGGACTCTCAGCTTCCAATTTCTGTGATATTTTCACCCATCTTGTGTCCTCTAGACATAAAGTTTAGACTAGAACAGTGTAAAGTTGAAACTAATACAGGATACCGTCTCTCACTGAGGGGTGTGAATAGCATGCAATCCTCCTTGGAAAAGTGGAATTTGTTTATTTAATATATTTTTTACAAAGGTTGACGGGACACCCAGAACATTGGATGAGTGTGTTAGTATATATTTTCTAAACCTCCAAAGAAAGATGTCTCTCCAAGCTGCATAGAAAGGATATTTACGATATACATTAGAGAAGCGTAGGACTCATGGGCTGAGATTTTTCCAAAGTGAGAGTGTGATTTTGTGCTGCACTTCTAAGGAACTGTAAAAGCCCCTAAGGCACAGCAAAAAAAACCCTGCAGCGCTGGGGGGAAAGGGGCTTAGGTTGGTTTAAGCCACTTTTGCACCATCCTGATTCTAGGTTGTTTCAGGAGCTGATATGGCCTCTGGCATGTAACTTAGGCTATGGCTACACTGGAGAGCTTACAGCAGTGCAGCTGCACCAACGCAAGCCCTGTAGCATTGCCAACGGGAGAGAGCTCTTCCATCAGCTTTACTACTCCAGCCCCCAGGAGTGGCAGCAGCTATGTCAGTGGGAAAAGCTCTCCTGCCAACATAGCGCTGTCCACACAAGTGCTTTTGTTGATGAGGGAGGTGCTTTATTCACACCCCTGAGCTTTATTCACTGCCAACATAATGTAGTGTAGTCATAGCCTCCGCCTTAGGAGACTGCCTAAAAGTTCATAGAATCATAGGGTTGGAAGGGACCTTAGTCTAGCCCCCTGCTCAAACCAGGACCAATCCCCAATTTTTTCCCCAGATCCCCATAAAGCCCCCTCAAGGATTGAACTCACAACCCTGGGTTTAGCAGGCCAGTGCTCAAACCACTGAGCTATGCCTCCCCCCCAAAGTTATTGTGGTCTGAGCTGAGCTGCCTACAGGTGACATCTTTGCACAGAACTCCTGTAGCTGTGTCGACTACAGGCCCAGCCCCTGCCCCTGACATGCCCCTAATGCTGCGGCTTGTGGAGGAGGCCTTCCAAGGCAATGTGGAGCTATCTTACTTAGTTCCTGGGAATTCTCCTCCAGCTGGAACAGAGATTTAACAGTCCCTTTATGCTGCTGTGAAAGAATAATAGAAAGGGGTATCTCTCCCTAAAAGCCTAAAATTAAGCTTTTCAATTCATACATAGGCACCGAAATAAGGACTTGATCCTGCAAGGGGCTGAGCACTCTCACCCCGAGTCTGCAAATCACTTAAACATGTACAGGTTTCAGAGTAGCAGCCGTGTTAGTCTGTATTCGCAAAAAGAAAAGGAGTACTTGTCCATCTTTGTGTGGAATGTTGGACTACAAGCCGTCAGGAACAGTATCCCCGATACTGTCATGGCTAACCTGGTGGCAGAACTTTGTGACTTTGTCCTGACCCATAACTATTTCACATTTGGTGACAATGTATACCTTCAAATCAGCGGCACTGCGATGGGTACCCGCATGGCCCCACAGTATGCCAACATTTTTATGGCTGACTTAGAACAACGCTTCCTCAGCTCTCGTTCCCTAGTGCCCCTACTCTACTTGCGCTACATTGATGACATCTTCATCATCTGGACCCATGGAAAAGAAGCTCTTGAGGAATTCCACCATGATTTCAACAATTTCCATCCCACCATCAACCTCAGGCTGGACCAGTCCACACAAGAGATCCACTTCCTGGACACTACGGTGCTAATAAGCGATGGTCACATAAACACCACCCTATATCGGAAACCTACTGACCGCTATTCCTACCTACATGCCTCTAGCTTTCATCCAGATCATACCACTCGATCCATTGTCTACAGCCAAGCGCTACGATATAACCGCATTTGCTCCAACCCCTCAGACAGAGACAAACACCTACAAGATCTCTATCATGCCTTCCTACAACTACAGTACCCACCTGCTGAAGTGAAGAAACAGATTGACAGAGCCAGAAGAGTACCCAGAAGTCACCTACTACAGGACAGGCCCAACAAAGAAAACAACAGAACGCCACTAGCCATCACCTTCAGCCCCCAACTAAAACCCCTCCAACGCATCATCAAGGATCTACAACCTATCCTGAAGGACGAGCCATCGCTCTCTCAGATCTTGGGAGACAGACCAGTCCTTGCTTACAGACAGCCCCCCAATCTGAAGCAAATACTCACCAGCAACCACACACCACACAACAGAACCACTAACCCAGGAACCTATCCTTGCAACAAAGCCCGTTGCCAACTCTGTCCACATATCTATTCAGGGGACACCATCACAGGGCCTAATCACATCAGCCACACTATCAGAGGCTCGTTCACCTGCGCATCTACCAATGTGATATATGCCATCATGTGCCAGCAATGCCCCTCTGCCATGTACATTGGCCAAACTGGACAGTCTCTACGTAAAAGAATGAATGGACACCAATCAGACGTCAAAAATTATAACATTCAAAAACCAGTTGGAGAACACTTCAATCTCTCTGGTCACTCGATCACAGACCTAAGAGTGGCTATACTTCAACAAAAAAGCTTCAAAAACAGACTCCAAGGAGAGACTGCTGAATTGGAATTAATTTGCAAACTGGATACAATTAACTTAGGCTTGAATAGAGACTGGGAATGGATGAGTCATTACACAAAGTAAAACTATTTCCCCATGGTATTTCTCCCTCCCACCCCACCCCCCACTGTTCCTCTGATATTCTTGTTAACTGCTGGAATTAGCCTACCTGCTTGTCACCATGAAAGGTTTTCCTCCTTCCCCCCCCTGCTGTTGGTGATGGCTTATCTTAAGTGATCACTCTCCTTACAGTTTTCAGAGTAGCAGCCGTGTTAGTCTGTATCCTATGCATCCGATGAAGTGAGCTGTAGCTCACGAAAGCTTATGCTCTAATAAATTTGTTAGTCTCTAAGGTGCCACAAGTACTCCTTTTCTTTTTTCTCCTTACAGTGTGTATGATAAACCCATTGTTTCATGTTCTCTGTGTGTGTGTATATAAATCTCTCCTCTGTTTTTTCCACCAAATGCATCCGATGAAGTGAGCTGTAGCTCACGAAAGCTTATGCTCTAATAAATTTGTTAGTCTCTAAGGTGCCACAAGTACTCCTTTTCTTGTTCCTGGGTTAGTGGTTCTGTTGTGTGGTGTGTGGTTGCTGGTGAGTATTTGCTTCAGATTGGGAGGCTGTCTGTAAGCAAGGACTGGTCTGTCTCCCAAGATCTGTGAGAGTGATGGGTCGTCCTTCAGGATAGGTTGTAGATCCTTGATGATGCGTTGGAGAGGTTTTAGTTGGGGGCTGAAGGTGATGGCTAGTGGCGTTCTGTTGTTTTCTTTGTTGGGCCTGTCCTGTAGTAGGTGACTTCTGGGTACTCTACTATTTCCCCATAGTATTTCTCCCTCCCACCCCACCCCCCACTGTTCCTCTGATATTCTTGTTAACTGCTGGAATTAGCCTACCTTGCTTGTCACCATGAAAGGTTTTCCTCCTTTCCCCCCCTGCTGCTGGTAATGGCTTATCTTAAGTGATCACTCTCCTTACAGTGTGTATGATAAACCCATTGTTTCATGTTCTCTGTGTGTGTGTATATAAATCTCTCCTCTGTTTTTTCCACCAAATGCATCCGATGAAGTGAGCTGTAGCTCACGAAAGCTTATGCTCTAATAAATTTGTTAGTCTCTAAGGTGCCACAAGTACTCCTTTTCTTTAAACATGTACTTAACTTGAAGCATATGTGTAGTCCTATGAAAGTCAATGCAATGATTCATGTGCTTAAAGTAAAGCACCGAAGCAAGTGCTTTGTTGGTGCTGGGTCAGAGTGCTCAGCACCTTGTAGGACTGAGTCCTTATTGAGGTCCCTAAATATGAATTTAAGAGCTTGTGGCCTGATTTTCCACATTTTTGAGTATCCAGCAGCGAATATTGAAGTCAGGGGAGTGAATTTTTCAAAAGTGCTTGAGGGAATTAGGTGTCCAACTGGAAGTTGGGCATCCAACTCCCCTAGGCATTTTTTAAAATCTCAACCAGGCTTCTTGAAGTCAGCGGGAGCTGAAAAGTGCTCAGCCCTTCGGCAAACCGACCATGCTTCAAATACAAAGTTTATAGCTTTACTTTAGGCGCTTGTTTTTGAAAATCTTGGCCATGGAGAATGTATTCTACACTCCATTTAGCACGAAAAACGGGCCATGAATGTACATATTCACTCAAAAATAAAATAACTGGCTATTGAATCCTATCATCTGAATAGCTATTGTGCTGTTAAATTAATAGGGGAATGATACAGGTGCTGCAAAAGCAAGTGAAGACAAATCATAAATTATCAGTGCCTGAAATTAACAGAGGACCTTAATAGCAAAATAGTATTGAATGCCAAATATACAGCAAATTTTGTACCCAACAGTGAAAAACAACTGATTTTTTTAATCCAGAAAAAAAAGAAACCCAAAAAAGCTGTCGAGAAAGTTTTACACTCTGCAAGCAGGCATCACATACAGCCAGCAATTCCACTTCAGGGTATGATCTCATTCAGTCTCACCAGCTAAACAGGTTTAGTTTGGGTCAGTTCTTTGATTGGAGGCAGAACTCTGGGTGGCGTGGGAAGCTGTGTTGGGTGATCACTAGATTCTCTTCACTGTGACTCAGTAGTGCACCAGTGCACCACCATCATGCTGGGGAGGCGAATACTTATTAACATGCCCTTGAAACGATCACCGAATTTGGGAGCGAAAAAGATTGTCCTTGTGCACGTGTCCCCACAATGCATTGGGGATTTGTGCATGTCAACAAGGTTACACCCAGAGCTGTGGGGACAGATCTTTGTCCCAATTCAAGTCACTTTTTTATCACTCCAGCTTCTAAAGGGGCAGCTGGGTATTCCTGTGGCTGGGTGAGGCTGGAGTGTTCCATGCTCTAGCTATCTCAGGTACCTATGGGACTGTTGGACTGTTCCAGCCAGCATAATTTTGAGCAGCCAGGTGGCTGCTCCAGCTTATGTTGGGGGGGCTGGTTTGGCCGCTGGTCACCCCTGGGATTAGGGGAGATGGACAGTTCCCTTGTAGCCATGTTTCACCCCCACACTTCCATCCCAGCTGCACTGAATATGAACTTGGTGAGGATTAGCCTCCATTTCAGCAGTGGGTTTGATTGTTTTAATAGATTTTTGTATATTCCGATTCTACTTCACTTTCCATCTGCCCTGATTCCAACTAAAGTATGACTCTGGCACTGTTTGTCCAAAGCCACATTCTGGTTGGACATGTGTTCTGATCAAAATGCTGTGCACGCTGTTGCATGCCTGTGCACCAACTCCTGGTAGTATGTAGGAAGGAACCTCACCACTGAGAAGAGTGAAATGGATAACTGGGGAAGATAACTAGTGACAAATATAACAGAAGGAGATTTAACCCACTGGTCAGTGTGTCCCCCTCTGTGCCCAGTCCACAGAGAATGTGGGCCTGTTGCTATGTAATGACCTCCATCTTGGCTGACAGCAGGGATTCAACTAGAGATCTGCAGAACTAAAAGTAGGAGTCTCTACAGCTTGTGCTAAAGCTTCAGGCTAACTCGTATTTGTAACAGACTTACATCCTCTGTGTACTGGGGACAGACAAAGACTCACACATCCTGAGTGGTGGCTTACACACTTCCTCTGCACTTTCGAGCATCTGAGGCCTACAACTGTTCAAATCCCAAGAATGGGGGCCATCACACAGATGCTATAAGAGTGGAGTGTTGAAAAGTGGAGGCTTTTGTGAAGGAGATGAAGAAAACATCCCAGTCCCTCAAAGATCCAAACTTGCCCTTCAGCCCCGCAGCCACATTTAGCTCCCTTACAATTATAAAAATGACACTGAGAACTGTTTAATACACCCAACTTAGGCGTTTATAATAGAAAATGCATTGAAGGTGGTTGTTGGGCCACAAACTGCTGATGAAAAGGTGTCCAGGGAGCAGGAAGGAACAGTTCAGGAAACCTAAGGAAGCAAAAATGAAAAAAGATGGGAAGAAATGAATAGCCCGTTAAGCATAATGAAAATAGCTCTGTGTGTGTTTGTGTGTGCGTGTGCGCAAGAGATACATTTCCAGTTCCCTCAGCAACTGTATATGCATATAAAAACACGTTACTTTTTTGTGGTTGTCTGTATAATTGGCTTATATTGAGGCACTTTTGCTGCCCACACTGTTTGGAACTGACTGGAGGATTACAGGCGGACACGTGGTGGGGCATGGCAAGTGTATGTTTGCGAGAGAGGTGTCTCGTTCTGAACCTCACTGTGCCACAGAGCCAAGGAGCTTTGAGCTTTGGGCTTTTATTGCTATAACCGAGGGCTCAGGCGCCTGAGTGATGGAAAGCCCTCTTTTGTCACAGACCCCTGAGCCAGCCAACCCTAAAAGTGGGTGCCTTAGGTAGGGAGGAGGTGTGGCCAGGACAGTGGGGAATATACAAGTCAGCAAATCCCCTAAGCAACCTGCAGCACTGAGCTTTGGATGTACCCCCTCCCAGCAGAAACATCAAGGGATGGTTCTGATACAAACACCCACAGGTGACTTCCCTTTGGGGCTTGATGGATCCCACTAGTGCAGGGGAGGTGGGGACAATCACACCTATAGCACATTTTTAGCAGAAAAATATTGAAAAGTTTCCTTCCTTCTAACAAAAGCTTGAATAGACACTTCCGGTTCCCTTGGCAACAGTGCTAAACAGCAGAATAAATAATAGCAATGATTTCCTCTGTCGGCAGCTTGCTTCAGACACAAGTGGGCTCAGCAGCATTTCCAGGGAAATGGCTTTGCATCCGATCCCAAAACATTTTTTTCTCACTGATCGGAATCATGTACTTAGTTTGGAGGTATGGGGAAGTGTCATCTGATACTGTAGTCCTTCCACAGGCCAAACCCCCAGTGCCTTCCATGTGAGTGGCTCACATGAAAGGAATTCAGGATCAGGTCTTCGATATGTCTGTTCCACATTTTTGCATTTTCAGTTTTGTTCTGGCTCCTTAGGAGGTTTCCTCTATACAGTGATTATTTTGCATGTCCTCTTCCTTTCTCAGAAGAGCTCATTGGACTGATGCAAAGGCAAAAGTCAAAAGGTGTGAAGCTACTGGCCTGCATTGGGGCTTGCATCATCATTTAGACCTCCTCTCTCCTTTTTCCCTGTCCCAGTGGATGCATGGAGGGAGCAGCCCCTGCTTTTCGCTGAGCTCAAGGATTGTGATTGGATGGGCTCTTAGACAAGTGTCAATTAGGAAGAAAGCTCTTGCATCCACCTGAGTCCCATGAAAGGGCCAATTGCAATAAGGCTCAAATCTTCTGTACTGTAATAAAATACCCCATGTATAAGAGCAAACACAATAATCCTATTCTTTTGGAAAAGCTCTGTAGAATATAATAGAGATTATAAAAATTGCATGTAAAAATAGAGTTATATACTTTACTCTAGAGACTTATAAAATTTAAGAAATCTTTCTTTCTATAGGTTTTGGAACCATTCTGCAGAATTCTGTAGTATTTTCTATTAATTATATTGGATGTTAAAACAAACAAATGAACAAAAATTTTTAGAAAGGCTAAATTCCATAGGACTTTTCCAGAAGAATAGTATTTTATCCGTGTGTCCTGAGTAAGTAGTGGGAAATATTTGTGTGGTCCTTGGACAAGACCAGGGTATTAATTTTTGCTCAGGGTTCCAATTCATTCCCTGATTTTTCACATGCCCCAAGGAGTCAAGTAACCTGTTGCAGCTCTATAAAAGTATCAGTTTGTTTCCCCTTGGGAAGGCTGGGAGGAGCAGCCTGGCTTCCACCCATTCCCTGCCCCTAACCACTCTCCGCGCACCTTTGTGGAGTTGGAATTAGCAGCTACATGGAGGCTGCTCCTTCACCCATTCTGTGTTTAACTCACATAGAGGAAGAAGGGAAAGTTTTTTGTGTCTTCTTACAGTTCCGCATGGGTGCATAGGATAAAAGATAATCTTGTCCAAGGGAGGACATAGTCATACAACAAATCACCCAGTTATTGAAACAGATCATTTTACTTTTTGTCAGAAGATATATTCTTAAAACTGCTCTGTTATTTAGGAGAGTTGATTTTTCTGCAAAGGGAAATAATCTTGTAATGACTTGCTTATAAACAAAATGTGCTATTTCTTTACTTCAGTGTTTTTCCCCCCATTTCACAGAATGATTCAATCCCTCAAGAGGACTTCACCCCAGAAGCATACAGAGTATTCTTAAACAATCTCTGCCCTCGGCCTGAAATTGACCACATCTTTTCTGAGTTGTAAGAAATGACACTTTTTTTCCCCTCCTCCACTGATTGTCTCTGGTAGCGATGGCAAAGTAGGTTATTTAGGCTACAGCATTACAACGACTGCCAAGAACAGATTTCCATGTCAAGAAGGATTGTTATTTAACCTAGGAGGTGAATGTAGATCAAAAGTTCCTTCCTCCAAGCTTTAGCCACTGTTTTTAATGGCCAGAGTTTTACAGTAATTTATTTCGAGAGGAATAGAATTGCCAGGCCTTGTTTCTCAATATGTATTATAATAGTTTAAGCTTCAGTGAGAAAAAAGGAGAGGAAGTGATAAGCATGAGAACAGGCATTAGATATCAGTGTATAGAAACCACCTGAAGTCTAATAAGGAGTTGGAATAAGAATGCAATAGCATTTAGGATTCATGCATGATGCAGTTAGAGATCATATGCCTCATTACAGCGTAAATTACATTTGCAAACAGCTGTGCTTTTGTCATTTCATATTTTCAGTTTCTTAAACACCTGAAAGCCATACAACTTTAGCCAAACTATTTCACATCCTCTTTTTCTGGGATTGGATCAGTACAGTTTTATATTTCTTTGGTGAACCTCACAGATCTTTCAGGCTTAAAAAGCTTCCTTTGGTTTCACTGGCATTCCTATGTACAGCTCCGTCCTCCACAAGATATTGACTATTTCTGCAGCAACCTGCTGTCTCACTACTACTGGAGATAAATGCAACCCCAGACTAAGTAGATGCAACACTCCTTGATTTCACAGAATGTTTCACCTGCTTACTCCAGAGCTAAATTTGGCCCCTGGCAAGCAAGCAGACAATGACATGTGGTGTATGGCTCTTCCTGCAAGATTCACTGTACTTCTCAGCTCCAGCACAGCCTCTTCTCCTATTACCAGTGGAGCAAGAAAATGGGGCAAGATGGTAGCCAAGTGGATCAGATGTTAGTTCCCAAGACACCTAAGACACATCCCAAGAACCATCAAAGCAAATTCATGAGCTTATATTTGAAACGTGTGTGTTCTTGCTCTGTTCGTCTTTTTCTGCCCCAACAGATAGGGTGACATTTTCAGAAGTGCTCAGCTTTGGCCGAACCTTCCTCCCATTGAACTTAATGGAAAAACTGCCATTGATTGCAATAGAAACAGAGTCAGGCCACCAATAAATGCTTCTGAAAATGCCACATATAGTAATCTCCTTTCGCACCAATCCTGCATGCATAGTGCCTGGTATTCATATGGTGCTCATTGGGGCCCTAGGTGTGTTCAGAGGTCCCTCTACACAAAGCCTGTTGCAGGATCGTAGCCTGAGATTGTCAGCTCCTTGGGTTGGGATCTATCTTTTTTTGCCTCTTTGTAAAGTACCTAGCATACTTTGAGGACATTGTAAACCAAGCAAATAATAGTATAATAAAATCAGGGCTTCTGTCCTCCAACAGAAAAACCTAATAGTTAGGCCTGGAATGCCAATGGAACTTAGGTAACAGGCTCAGTAATACAGCATTTCATTTCCTCTCATTTAAAAAGTATGTCCTGTCCAGGAATCTAGGAGTAGAATTTTCAAAAGCTCTCAGCATTGGTCTAATTGTGTTTCACTGACATCAACAATGCTGAGCCCTCTCACTGATAAGTGTTTAATGAAGAAAGTTTGCCATACATAGTCATAAAGTAAATGAGTTTGGAGACTTAACAGAAAATAATTTTTTGTTGCCTGGTAGTTTGAATCTTGTTTCTGTTTCCAGGGAAGTTGCAAACCATTGAACAAAACTTCAAGGGAAAATATTCTAATTTCTTTTATTTTTTTTTAACCATCATTTTTCTCTAGCGGTGCCAAGAGCAGACCATACCTTACAGTTGATCAGATGATGGAGTTTATAAATTATAAGCAACGTGATCCACGGTTAAATGAAATCCTTTATCCGCCGATGAAACAGGAGCAAGTTCAACAACTGATTGAGAAATATGAACCCAATAATGCTCTAGCAAAGAAAGGTCAGTGGTTTTGATAGCCTTGCTGTATTCTGTTTCTGGTTTGAAACAATGAACAAATTATACTAGAGAAACACGCTGGAGCAGACATTGGTTCAGAGTCTAATCACATTTCCAAATGGCTGATTTTAGACTTTACAGGGTTGTGAGACTTGATGTAGTTAATATTCACATGAATTTTGTTGGAACTGAAGTTAGGAAGGATGGGCTTGTTTCCATTTGTTTTTCAGTATGTATAATTGATAGTTCAGAACAGTTCCTCTGATATGTAAATTTCAGCACAAGCAGCACTATGACAATAACTATTTTCTTGCATATGAGATGTTTGGGAAATGCAAAATGTTATAAAACAATCAGTGGTATTGAATCTGAGAAAAATAATTCTATTGCCTGATAATTGTAATAACAATAATAGCACAGCCATCTATTTGCTAATAAGGTGGTTATACAACGCAGGCTTTGGTTATAGCAGAATGTGGCTTTTTTGTCATAATCACAGAAAATTCTCTTCTGAAAATCTTGAACGTTTTCTGGGCTCAGCTGGGCTTTTTGCCAAAAGCTCTGTGAAATCCTATTCTATTCTCAGCAGATAGACTTTTACTACCACCCTGAGTCTTAAAATAACATTGATTTTACGCATGCATCTTGTTTTATTCTGATTCAGATGTTCTACTGTCTACCCTCCTTTTCAATGTGTTTATATCATAGAATTTTTATGGGTGTGGGAATATCCTGAAAAACAGATCTGATGTGAAAAAACATATTTTGATTCAGAGATACAGAACACAGTCCTACAAATTGCTAACCATCTCCTCAGAGGTGCTGAGTACCCTGAATTCCACACCCTTATCACTTCAAAGGATCAGATTCAAAATAACCATCAAAGAGACAAAGCCTTGGAGCCTCAGTTTAACAAAGCTCTCAGAGTGTGATCCTCATTTACACTAAGTCCAGTACATTGGCACCAATTTTAATGCCTCTTTACACTGCCAAAGGGGGTGTTAAGTCCAAAGCAGACTGCAGAGAGTTACAAAGGGATCTCACAAAACTGGGTGACTGGGCAACAAAATATCAGGTGAAATTCAATGTTAATAAACACAAAGTAATGCACGTTGGAAAACATAATCCCAGCTATACATACAAAATGATGGGGTCTAAATTAGCTGTTACCCATTCAAGAAGGAGATCTTGGCATCATTGTGGATAATTTTCTGCAAACAACTACTCAATGTGCAAGGGCAGTCAAAAGAGCGAACAAGGAAAGGGATAGATAACAAGACAGAAAATATAAATCCATGCTATGCCCACATCCTGAATACTGTATGCTGATCTGGACACCCCATCTCAAAAAAAGATATATTGGAATTGGAAAAGGTGCAGAGAAGGGGCATCTTACAATGATTAGGGACATGGAACAGATTCCATATGAGGAGAGCTTAAAAAGACTGGGACTGTTTAGAAAAGAGTTGACTGGGGGGTCTATAAAATCTTGACCGGTGTGGAGAAAGTGACGAAGGAAGTGCTATTTACTCCTTCACATAACACAAGAACTTGGGGACCCAAGTTCATTAATTAATGAAATTAATAGGCAGCAGGTTTAAAACAAACAAAAGGAAGTACTTCTTCACACAATGCACCATCAGCCTGTGGAGCTCTTTGCTGGGGAGGTTATGAAGCCTAAAAGATACGAATAGACCTGAAATCAACACCGATCAATGGCATGGGTTCAGAGTCATGGTTTAACCTTTCAGCTGAATTTTTGCTTCACATTCTTTGTGCGATTGGAAGGGATTGTGCAGAGGTTAAATTGGAAAAGGAAAGAAAAAGGTACTGGTACTTTTCCAAGCTCTGCCCACAAAATGAGCTCTCAGTAGGTCATGCAGGAGTTCAAACCATGACATGTCTGCTGTCTGGGCTCCAGTCCCCTAACACACGATTGGGCTCTTCCAGCTTGGCTTCCTTCTGGGTGTGGCTCAGATGGCCTGTTGGGTTTCTTGGGGCAGGTCTACACTACAGCCGGGATCGACATTCTGAGATCGACCCCATCAGTGGTCGATTTAGCGAGTCTAGTTAAGACCCACCAAATAGACTGCAGATCGCTCTCTGGTCGACCCTGACAAGAAGAGTAAGGTAAGCGGATGGGATATTTTCTCCCATCGACCCCCTGCAGTCTAGACCCCACGGTAACTCAACCTAAGGTATGTTGACTCCAGCTACGTAGACATAGTAGTGTAGACAGAGCCTTGGGCTTCTCTCCTTTTTGATTTGGGGAAAAAAATAAGAGATGGTATCTCCCAAGCCCGCCCACTCAGGGTGCTAAAATGAGCAGGTGATCAGAGTAGATTGGGAAGCTCTTCCCAGTATGATCCTTCCTCTCCTTCCATGCAGTTAAATAACTTTAACTCCCTGGCCCAATCACTTGCCACCGGAGCTCTAGAACATGCAGAAGCTCCACGGTTCCCAGAACATACCTGAAACTGGCCAAAGAGATAAGCAAGAACAGAAATGATGGCCTCATTTGGTGTATTTGGCCCCTTACTCCTCCTCCACAGGGACCAGGGCAGCAGCAGTTCCAAGGGGGGTGGTTTGAATGTTTCCCTGCAGCCATGAAGAAAAGCTGCTCTAATGAGGCAGAAAGAGGGCCTGACTTGAGCGACCATCGCCCAGGTTTAATGAGGTACAACAAGGAACAGAGTGATGGTATGAGGAAGGCAGGAAGCAGCATGCCAAGAGAGATAAGTGGAGACGGGACACTGGGAGATGGTGTAATGAGCGTGGATCAGAGGGGCACAGATGGCCGAGATAAGCAGGCAACTATACTGAACTCATCACTGTAGTATCTGGACAACATACTGAAATAAGTGCATATTTGAGACAGGAGAGAGGATCGGGGGAGTGACAGGAGTTGCGGGGTTGGAGCCCCCAGGAGCAAGTCATTGTCAATGTGCCAATCGTGTTATATGGTTTTGCAAGAAAAAAATATCACTGTACTTGAAATGAACCAACACCATTGAAACTGAATCAAATCCAGACCCAGAACAAAAGAAAACCCCGTCAGAAATCAAAACCTTTTTTCAACCAAGTGATTTCAGCCACTTTAAATCACACCAATGTACACATACAGTGTATTGTGGTGGTATTAGAAAAACTTTAAAGACTGCATACTAGCATTAGGTTGACTTAATTTGCTAACCTTAGAGAAAATTACATTTCTCCTTCCCCAAATTTCTCAAAAGAGTTTAAACGTGTGCAACTGTTTCTGGGTTTGTTTTTTTCAGTCACTGCCATTTCTGATTTTGTAAAACCCATCAGCTGTGCTCATTGTCTTGTTTTAGATTAACTGATGGTTTGCAAAAGTGCATAAAATGAAACAGAGACTAAAGGTAAAAATAGATATTAATGGTGAAGGGTGTCCCCTTCCTTTGTTTGAATATCATTATATATTTATGTGAACTATTGGCCTCATTTTTAGAAGTTCTGAGCACCCGCAAATCCCACTGAGGTCAGTAGGCGCTGCTATGTTGCACCCTTGAAAGCCAAGCCAAGTCTTTCTCTTGCATTTCTAACTTTTAAAGACATTATTTCCCTGATTTAAATTGCCATATAAAATAGTTGTTACAAAGCTGGAATCAGATTCAAAAGCTTTTGATGGGTCAAGTATTCCATAAAGTTCTGGACTTCTAGTTGATTCCTACAAAGAGAACCAAAAGAGTACGGCATTTATTAAATTTTCCTCTGTGTAAAAACACACATCAAGACATTGACTTAGGCTGGGTACCTGTAATTTTGAGATGGTTGAAAATATTTGGCTTCAAGCTTGCCTGTGCAGCTGTGCAGTGGAGATGAGGGTTCAGTTTTGTAAGGTGTTGAGCACTCTGACCCCAATTAGATGAAGCACTTCAGAATGTACTTAAGTTTAAATGTAATGGTTGAGGGTAATATTATGGACAACTCCATTACTCTCCACTTTCTTACTCCTCATTTTAGCTCTTTGGGTATGTCTACACTGCAGTCAGGAGGTGTGATTGCTGCACAAGAAGAAATATCTGAGCTAGCTTTGATCAAAGCTACAATAACCCCTCCTGATTTCAGTGTAGACATACACTGTGTTGAAGCTCAGTTCTCTATTTTCAGGACTTCAGAAGGCATTACAGAGCTAAACCTTGGGACCGTTATATGCAAAACCCTGCCTCCAGTCTTATTCAAAGAGCGAGTTCTACACAATTCTTAATAAACGGACATTTGATATATACAGAAACGTTGTAAACGGTATTCAGGATATTTCGTAAATAATTTTTAAAACAAAAGCTTTTAGGTGGTAAATCTACTGCTGCTCTTTCTACAGACTTCCACCACTTTGTTGCTGTTACGCGTATTACAATGAAAGGTTTCAACGTAACATTTACATTTGTATACATTAGTACTCCTATAAACACATGCCCTCTGATCTTCCTTCACAGATGATCTCTGATGGCTTAAATATGTAGTGTGTGTATGTGTGTGTCACTTGGATACTTCAGAGCTTGTGAAGAATGGTACCATCTCAGTTCTTTTCCAAGCTCTTCAGCCTTGTCAGAAAATGGCTGTCTGGGGTTTCTTACAGCTAGCAGCATTCCAGTCCTTGGGCTAGTTTATTCATATGAGTAGTCAGAGCCCCATTAAAGTCAATGGTGACTACTCACGTGAGTAAAATACATGCAGGATCAGTTAGATTGGAAAGTTTAGAGTACAAGGGGCTGTCTTCCTACATATCTGTAAATCACCTAGCACATTTTGTGGCAATGTAGTCTGTTGCTAGGTTAAAATTAAGGTTTTGCAATATCAGCAGACACTTATAGTTGACAATGCACATAGGTCAAGTATATGGTGTGCTATTTGTTTCTGGAGGAAGTGTGAGGTTGTGACTAATGTTTTGCATGATAACTGTGAAGGAGATTAATGCGTGTAGTATTTTCTTATCTGTTGGAAGCAGAAGGAAGTTCCTTGTGATGATGATGTGCAGTCTATCACGGTCAGCAGAAACATGCTATGCGGGCATTTGGCATGGTTAAGAGACATCTCATAACTTGGTATTTCCATGCTGTTTAGGGCTTGCATAAGATAGATGTCACACGTGACCAACCTTAATCCCTTTTAAAGGAAATTTGTGTATATGAAATAATAACCATAACCTTATTGCTAACCATTTGATGTGGGAATTGCCTGAGTTGATTGGGATTTAAAGAAACCTTTGGTCTGTGAACACATGATGTCAAAGGGCTTGTTACAGTTTTGATCAGAGAGCGATGAGACTTATATCCTGAGTTCCAGGTGTATGAGTCCTGTCTCTCTGTCTCTGTCTTTGCCTCTGGAGTTTAGAAACTCCTCAAGAACCTCACCCTTGTATCTATTTTTTTTTCTGTGAAAATTAAGTTCTGCAGGAGTTCCTGCAAGACTAGTAAACTCTGCAGGAATATCTGCAGTGCTCATAAGCTGTGCAGAAATCCCAGCCCAGCTCTGCCAACTATCGTACGAAGCTTATAAAATGTGCAGGCAGAGCTGTGCAAATATCCGATTTCTCAGGTCACTGGCTGTTCCAAAATAATAATAATAATAATAGTAAAAACATTTGGAGTTGAATGAAACTTTTTGTTGGCCCAAAACATTTCAGTCAGTTTTAAGCTTTTACATTTTTTTTTAATATTTAAATAAAATGGATGTAAATTTTGAAACAAAGTCATTTGGAATAGAAAAATTGAAACATTTCATTTTGATTTTTTCCAGACTTTGTTTAGGTTGTGTTTTTTTAACCATAACAATTTGGCGAAATTGTCACAAAATTGTTTCAGTTGATTGGAACTTGCATTTTCCTCTGGAAAAACTGAAAAAACCTCACCCAGCTTTATGTCTAGGACCCTTTATTAAAGTTATAATCTTTGCACAATAACACCTACAAGTTTACTGCTGCTGAAGTGAATCATTTTTCCATCAGCCACCCAGCATAACTGAAGGCCCTACACTTAGTGACTTCAACAGATTCAGAGTTCCTAAACAAAGCAGGAGAATAGTGTAAGCCCTGGGGATCGAGTCTTGACGTGCCTTGCAGTTTCTTCTTCCCTGGTGGATGAATCAGAACACCAGCTCCCCCAAAGCATATTTTTGAGATATGAGAGGGAATAAAGATTTTAGACTTTTCCATGTCTTAAATATGGGGAGGCTGAAATATGAATTCTGCCTTTTGCAAACCCTTTCCTAGGGAAATTACCACATTCTCCATAAGCCAAAAAACTGACCAATTATAAAACTCACAAGGGTAACCCCCTTTAATCTTCAAAGAAAAAAGAACCTTGCCCCAACAGCAACAAGTGTTTCTCCCCTCAAACTCAGTCAGCTCCTTGATCAACCGCCTCATAAATATTGTGTGTGTGTCATTAGTAGGGAGAGACGGAGATAGATAGTTAGGCGGCAGGGTTTCAAAGGACTCTACGGAAGGTATCCAACTCCTATTTAATTTCAACATCCATTCTAATTTTCTTGTGCAAGTTTCCTGGTTGTTACTCCTGCTTTTTAAACAATAAGGTAAATTAATGAACTCCCTGTCATAGATTGAAACATACTTCTATTTTATAGAGTGGCTGGCACTTAGATTTTTTTTCCAGAGCACTGTTAAGACATCATGCAGT
Organism: Dermochelys coriacea; assembly: GCF_009764565.3. NCBI lineage: Eukaryota > Metazoa > Chordata > Testudines > Dermochelyidae > Dermochelys > Dermochelys coriacea. The sequence continues at coordinate 202,211,627 of NC_050070.1, read as the reverse complement.
ATTCATTTGAATATAAATGTACTTTCGCCCCTGTTAAGCATCAATGTGTTTTTAAACAATTTGGTTCCACTGCTTTAAATCACCTTTCAGTAACTGCTTTAGAATGGTTAGAGACACCAGGTTGGTGAGGTAATATCTTTTATGGGACCAAGAAGAAGAGCTCTGTGTAACCTCGAAAGCTTGTTTCTCTCGCCAACAGAAGTCGGTCCAATAAAAAGTATTACCTCACCGCGAACCTTCTGTCTCTAATATCCTGGGACCAACAGAGCGACAATAACACTGCATGTAAGAATAGTTGCATTAGAGTCCTTTGATGACTTGATGGGGTCATTTCCTAGGCAACTGTGTTTACTGACACAAACAAGTACAAAGCAGGTAAGGACTCTGCTGTTGCAGTTTGAAGGAGCTTTAATAATGCAAGTTTATTTAAAGCCTAACTTTTGACATATAAGCGGTGGGGCTTCCTGTCTCCAGAGGTCACGGAGGCAGATCTTCCAAGGTGCTAAACGCCTCCTATAAGCTGCTCTTAATTCTGACATTAGACATTAGAGATGTTTATATTAACTCCTGAGTTCTGGACATTTTCCTTGCCGTTCCCCCATGTTACAGCAGAAGACCTTTCAGCAGTTTTTGTTGTTTCATGAGTACGGTACAACAGAGACCACCAAAACTGAAGTTCACTAATCTTCACAATTTGTAATTCACAGAAAAAAATCTGGCTTCTCCCCCCTGTCTCTGCAAAATATTCATAGAGTGCTCAGATTAGGTTCTCTCATTACTGAGACTTCATTAGTTTTATAAACAGACCTACAGCAAATTTTAGTGTGTGTTCTGTATTATCAAAAATAATTACACGTAAACTGCTCTTGTCAAAATAAATGAGCAAAGTACAGTTTTGTAATGCGCTCTCTTTTCTTTTTAGATGGGTGTGTTTGACTTGCTTGCCGATTGGTAAAATTCATTGCTTTGCAATAGCTTGCACCTTTGCTAACAAGAGTCTATTTTAAGTGAAGCCCCAGCTAAAATTCCTACTGAAATGTGAGATCTCCGCACCCTGGATCCAGTAACCTCCACTTCGCAAATACGTTACAGTGGAAGCACTTAAACTTTCTAAATTATTAACTGGAGCAACATAATAAATAAATAATGAGAAACAAAGCAATGATGTGTACTAGCACTAATGGATATTGTAGGTGCTAACCTAAAAACACAGCAATGGGAAAATATGGTTTTATATGGATTGATAATATGGCAAGGTTTTTTGCTTTTTAATCACTGGCTGTATTTTGAAAGTGCAAGGTTTAGGGTGGGTTCTGCAACCCTTTGTTGAGCAATACTTATGGTGTTAGGTTTTGCCCATTGTCCCTACATTTATATTATTAAAGTTTAGGCTGTAGGGGAAATTCCCTATTCTGTTACATTTGTTGCATATACTTGTATAGAAATATGAGCTGTCTTGCACACATGCGTTCTCAGCCTGATTCTGCTCTCAGGTATTAATCAGGAGTAACCGCACTGAAGCCAGGGGAGTTACACCAGTATAAAGCTGGTGCAACTGAGAACAGAAGCATATTTCCAGTCTTCTTGATCCATATGTGAAGATAAAATGTTTCCCATCCCAGTCTAGCCTCCACCAAAATCATATTGCTGAATTTGTGTCATCAACCTGTGATAGTGTTATGGAGACATATCCCAAAAAGCTTTAATGAAAGTTTGTCTCACAACACATAGCCTGATCTGGCTCCTTTCTAGGAGGGGGAGGGTTTCCAAATAAACTTAAAAAGGGAAATTCACCAGTCACTCACAGATGTCCAAAAAGTCTGTCCCAGGGTGTGGCTCTTACCTCAGAGCTTGGGTGAGCAAAAAGGGTTCCTTCACAGTCTGTCTTGTTTTAGCTTCCAGCTGGCCTTCCTAAGCAGACTCCCTTGTGGCTTCCCAAAGTCAGTCCCCTCCACCTTTTCTTTCTCTTGCTCCTCTGGAACTGCTTCAGCTACTTTGTTAAGGAATCAGCTGCTTAAGGTTCCTTCTCTGTGCAGGTATCCCTGGTTGGCTCATTTTGCAAGCCTGCTTGAAGCTTCAATCCTCCTACAGGCCAGCTGCTTCACTCCCTTCTACTCACTCAGAAGTCAAGGGAGTCTCTACCATAGTCAGCCTAGGAAGTAGCAAAGGCCTGGCTCACCCAGGCAATTACCCCTGCCGTCACAATCTCTTGTTGACTCTGGCAGTGTGGAAAGAACCTGCTAAGTGAATGCTGATGCATGTCAGCACAAGCAGTATACTCTCTGCCCCTCCTCCTCTTCTCTTCTGTGGAGGAACTCATGGTGCCTAAAGAAAACGAGAGCAGTGGCCCAAAAATTCTAAAACAGCCAGCAAAAAAGACAGTAAAACTGCCCAAAATGGGAGCAGCTGGGATTTGCTTCCTCTTTCCAGTGAAGCAAGAGGAAGACTGGGAAGAGGAAAGGGGGAGGAGCTTGGGTAGCTGAATGACACTAAAATAACTATTTCCCATTGGCTACTGTCCTATCTAATAAGAGGAGGAGGCCCAATCCCGGTCCTGTGCTATTGGAATTATTAGTTTTTCTTTTATTTTTAAAGCTTTCCATTTCCACTTCGGTAAGTTATTTAAGAATTTTCCAACCAATATCTGCTTCAAAACAGCGCAAACTGTTTTGTCTCTTCATAGCCGATCCCACAACAAAATCCTAATGCAGAATTTCCGACAGCACTGTTACGTTAATTAATTTTAACCTTTAAAACAGCACTACTAAAAGTACGGGGGAACTTTTAGTTCTACCAACAGGGTCTATATGGACCAATTAATGTGCAACATGTTAGTGTGTTTTAGAAATCACATTCCCCATAGTGCTCTATTTAGACAAACTCTAAGTGGCCCACAGATCACAGTTTGGAAAAATAACTACATATGCCAATAGTGGCATTCCTACTAGACATTATTTAGCTGAGATAAAACAGTGGTCTACTGTGAATCAATGTATTTTTGTCTGTCACTTTAGATCTACCATGGGATCCAGGCACCATGTAGGGATCCAGGCACCATGTACATAAGAAAAAGTCAGAACTAGTTCTCTTTGCAAAGGAGCTAATGTCTCTGCCTCTCTCATGTCATAGAAAATATCTTGTACAGGACTGCTTAGTTGTATGTCTTCCAAGAAGGCATCTCAGGGCCATTTCGTTGCTCTTGAAAGGCCTGTGTTATCTTGCATTGTGACCTGAAAGTGTCCAGACATAAATTCATCCTGAATTTTGGAGATTAGGACCCTCTACCAGGAGAACAAGGAAATATTTTGGGCTTACTGCTTTAAAGACTGTACATATCAGGGCCATCACTTTGAAATGAAACGGGAATTGGATAGGGAGTCAGAGAAAAGCACAGAGTTAGCAGTAAGATGTGTTCTCTTTGGACTGCATGATGGAGCAAGTTGCTGAGGTTCCATGTGGCTTTTATGGTTAACCTCAGATGGATGTTTTGTGGTAGTCTAACCTATAGTTGATAAAACCATTGGTCACCATGTCTAGGTCTACACTCTGGAGGAAAGGGTATGCACATTTACACCAGAATGAAATTTAGCCCCCTAGTTTTTGATATTTTTAATGTAACCCTTTAAAAAAAATATTGTTAAAACTGTTTTGGCTTAATAATTGTAACTGTGATATAAAGTAAAACCAGTGGGGCTGATCCCGGCCTACATTTATGCAATTCCCATTAAAGACAGTATAACTGAGATCAAAATTTGGTCTGTGGCTTTGATTATAACTATAAAGAAGCAAATATTAGATTATCTTATATCAAAGGGAAATGCATAGACTTTTAAGGCCAGAAGGGACCACTACAATCATCTACCATTACCTTCTACATAACACGGTCATAGGACCTCACTCAGTAATTCCTCCATCGAGCCCATAACTTCTGTTTGAGCAATAGCACATCCGTTAAGCTACCTCTACATTACACATCACTTTTGGCAGCATGTAGTGTACGTGTAGCTACAAGTGGTAGTGAAAACAGGCTGTGTCCATGCTGCGTTGTGTAGCTGTAGGTGTCAGTGAAAGGCTCTGGCAGAGGGGAGGCAGGGGGAAAAGGATTCAACTGTTCCTGCTGCCGGAGTCTTTCCCTGCGGTAGAGAAGGGCTCCAGCAGTGGGGAGCTGCCAGGGCCTTCTCCTGCTGCTGGAGCATTTCCCAGTTGCAGGGAAGGAGGACAGGCTCCAGCAACTGGAGGCAATGGGATGCTACACTGCTAATAAAAAGCAGTGTAGACAGGAGGCGTGGCTTGCATCAGTAGATAACGCGTAGGGTATGTACTCTGGGTACAGACCCATATCCTTCAGCTGTGTCTTTACTAGGTTCATCCATGCCTCACCGTCTACATGACGGGGGGCTATGCACGTATGCACACTACATGTTGCTAAAAGAAACTTGCAGTGTAGACATACCCTTAGAGAGACATCCAGTTTTGATTTCAATAAAGGCAAAGCAAAGTGAAAAGGGAAGCTTTTCCAGAAGCTCCGTATTCTGAAATTATGTTTTTAACACACAATGTGTATCCATTAATCACCAGCAGTTGTAATTCCTAGTCCTACTTTCTAACAGGCAAAGCAGAGATTTTCAAAACTACCTTAGGGAGTTAGAAACCCAATTCCCATTGAAATTAATGAGAATTGGCCATCTGATTTTCTGAGGTGGCTTTGGAAAACCCATCCTACAAGTTTAACCTACTGGTATCAACCACCACTGCGGCAGAAGGCACAAATTCCATAGACTGTGAGCCCCTTGGAGCAGAGCCCATCTTTCTTGAGTGTTTGGAAAGTGCCAAAGACAGAATGGAAGTCTCCATAAGTAAATAAATAAATAAATAGTAATAAATTTAACATTGTTACGTTACTTGTGTACTTCCTTGACCTGTATTTATTGACATGAACCAGGCATATCTTGGAGAAATTTTGGAAGCTTTGCTTCTTCTGTTCTCCTGTCTTCCTTTTACATTTGACGTGACCATATTCTTCTTGGAGATTTTCCAAGGTTTGTGATACTAGAGGCACATGTAGATTATCGGATAGACATTCACTTTGCTAGTTCATTTCTGCTTGGTTCATATACAGCTTAAGAATGGTAGTAAGTTGAGGAAAGGTTTCCTTGCATAAATGCAGCGTAAGTTGCTTAAGGGTCCAAATTCCTCTCCCACAGGCAGTAGAGTGGAGGATATATTGTTTTCCTATTGCAGAAACTATCCTGAGACATCAAATGTTTGTTTTCCCTGTTCCATAGGGATCATCTGAAATGATAAAAAGTTGGTGATGCCTTCCTTTTAAATGAAAGTTGTGTGAATTGCTGATTTTTTTTCCCTTCATTGTTTGTTTTTTTGTTTTGTTTTGCAGGCTAAACTAAAAAATAAAAAATAGTTTTGTTCAAACTGAAACAAAATGTTTTGTTGAGTTTTTCAACTTTTCTTAAATAAAATTGTAAAATTTGAAACAAAAAGTTGTTTTGAATTGAAAAATCAAAACGTTTCATTTCAAAAATGGCAAAAGGGAATGTTTTGACTTTTTTGGAATCTTTTTTGTGATCAGCAAATTTGACACACATTCACATAATATTTCAGTTGCCCTGAATCTGCATTATTTTGGCAAAATAAGTTTCATCCAAAAAATGTTGCCCAGCTCGAATTATAATGACAAGGATTTCTATCTCAAACAAAAGAGATTCTTCTTTCTTTGTTCAACTAGCTCTTACTCAGCAAAACATCCTAGAATTGACTGTCCTTCACTGCAGGATGGAGTCGTATTTCCACATGGATTAACTGATATTGAACAATTTCTTTATGTACTCAATTAAAGGGCAGACATCTTATTTCTTCCAGACTTATGTCTTCTCTCCCTACCTACTTGTCATTCACCAACTATTTATTCTGGAAATTGCTCAGAAAATACCATTCTCCATTCCTGTGTCTTTATTACAATATCTCAAGGCAGCAATACAGCAAGGAATCTTGCTCTTCTCCTGTGTTATTGGTTAAGATTCCTCTGCAAGATTCTAATTTTATAGTAAGCCTGCTTTTTTTTCAGCAGTGTTACAGTCTATGTAAGTCTGAGAGTTGCTGGGTAGGTGTAACTCAGAGTAGAATTTAGTGTGTTATTTTTATCTAAAAAAAGATCCAAAGTGTGGTCACCATTCTCTCAGTATGACCGTATATTCTTCAATATTATATCAGGTCTAATTTTAAATGATTCAAGCAATGGGGCATCTGCCACATCCATTGCACTACTCTTCCACAGTTTAATAGATTTCACTATTGTGAAACTTTTTCAAATATTCCATCGTAAATTTTCCATTGCTTATTCTGTTCTCATTACTCTTAGCTGCTTTTGCTCTTGGCCACCTTAAACAATTCCTCCCCATCCTTGTTGTTTATGCTTCAGATCCTTGCTGACAGTTATTACATTCCTACTTAGTTACTGTTTACACAGGTTATATGTATTGAGCTCTCTCATTTTTCTTATTTCTCTAGATACCTTAGGGAGACAATGTCATCTAGTGGTTAGAGCACAAGACACAGAATCAGGAGACCTAAGATCATTTTCCAGGTCATATAATCTTGTTATAGCTCCATTTCTGTCATGAAATGGAAATAATAATGCTTATGTTCTTGTTTAAAGCTTTTTACGATGCTTGGGTAGAAAATGGCACCACGTTTCAGGAAAGATGTGGACAAATTGGAGGAAAAAGAGCAACAAAAATGATTAAAGGTCTAGAAAACATGACCTATGAGGGAAAATTGAAAAGCTTGGGTTTGTTGAGTCTGGAGAAGAGAAGACTGAGAGGGGACATGAGAACAGTTTTCAAATACATAAAAGGTTATTACAAGGAGGAGGGAGAAATATTGTTCTTCTTAACCTCTGAGGACAGGACAAGAAGGAAAGTTCTTAAATTGCAGCAAGGGCGGTTTAGGTTGGACGTTAGGAAAAACTTCCTAACTGTCAGAGTGGTTAAGCACCGGAATAAATTGCCTAGGGAGATGGTGGAATCTCCATCATTAGAGATTTTTAAGAGCAGGTTGAAGAAACACCTGTCAGGGATGGTCTAGATAATACTTAGTCCTGCCTTGAGTACAGGGGACTAGACTAGATGACCTCTCGAGGTCCCTTCCAGTTCTACGATTCTATGAAAGTATTATAAATAATTTCTGTTGGTGTTCTCTAAATTATCTCCAGTTGACAGACACCTTTGCGATAGTGAGGAGTACAGACTTAGCACTGACATATAGACCCTGATCCTTCCAACACTTCTAGCACATGCTTACCTCTAAGCTCATGCGTCTAATGGGACTACTCTCATGATTCAGGTTATGTATGTGCATTCGTGGTGGTATGATTGAGGCCATGTATTGTCACTTCCTTGGTCTGTGATTTGATATTGGTATCCTCTGCAGCCCTGAATCACATTGGCTTCTTTTACAACCATTTCTCATTGCTAACTCATCCAGTATTGCTGCCCTTTGTAACCTCTCCATTTTTTCAGTATTGCTGATTTCCAAGTATCTCCCTCCCATCCTATTCACAAAGCCTCCCAGGGTACTATCTGTCAATTTATTTGTCATGTGGCTGACTCTTCTTTCAGATTATTAACACAGATGTGAAATGAAACCAGCCCTAGAACTGGGACCCCCATACAATCCAATTCATAGCTTCAGAGCCAGGAGGAACCATCATGACCATCTAGTTAGCCTTCAGTTCATTTTCATTTCTCGTTCTCTGCTGGATTAACTTTTCCAGTAAGATTCCTTCGTCAATAATAGCCAGATATATGAATTCTAGTGTATCCCTTCCTCCACTAGCTTGTTAATATGATCAAAAAAGGGATCAATTTTGTCTCATGCAACTTTTCTGTGTTGCCGATCACTGTGAGAAAGTGGCTTAAAAAGAAGGGAGGAGGGGAGTGTTCTTCTTCTCAGATAACCGATGAAGCTTATAAAATGCCCAGATATTATGGTGAGGGCTAAAACAATTAAACAATTAAAAACCTTAATTCCCATTTTCAAAAGTGACTTAGGCACCTGAATATTTTTGAGAATCTGTGTCTGTCTCCTTTGAAAATGTTGGGTAGGTCCCTAAGCCACTTGGGTGCTTTTGAAAATTTTACCTAATTTACAAATAATACATAGAATAGTAGGACTGCATATTATTCTGGGTATCCGTTAGGCCCTTACATGTTTTTCTCAATACTTTTCCAGTATTTTACTTCTCCCGTTCCTTTATGTGGTAAAATATGGGGCCATATTCTGTATTCACACTCCTACGAGGCCGCTTTCACCAAACCCCACCAAAGCCTTTTGTGTGTGTGTGTGTTCATGTTTTGGGACCCAAATATCATGCGACTGAAACACTCCTCTTCTCTCTCTGTCTCTCAGTATAGTGGGTCCATGGGAGAAAAACGATAGTCATCAGCAGGGAATCCTAGTTTTCTGTGATAAAAAACCCAAAATTCTCCAACAAAAATAATCTGGGTTTTTTTGTAATTAAAATTAAATGCTGCACTTTAGTTTCACTAGCCCCGATATAGATAGGTATCAGTTGAACACAGTGTCTTACCGATATACAGTGGCCACCATTATCCATCTCTGCATCTTAACTGAACCACTCAGGGCTGCCAGCGGCTGGTGGTTCGGCTTCAGCCCTGGGTGGCTGGTGGTTCCGGTGGTCAGCCCCATGCAGCTGATGGGTCAGTTAATATGGAGAGATGGATAAATGGGGTTCTACTGTATGTTTTTTTTCACAAAATGTAAAAACTAAAGATTCTCTGTAAAAAATGCAAATTCCACTTTTTTCCACGGTAAAAAGATTTCTAGGCTCCGTGGTCATCAGACACAAAAGTATAGTCCATTCTGTGCAGGAGCAAGATATTTATGACAAGCTCGGCCAATAAATCCAGCTGTCACATAATATGAAATAAGCTTGGTGTGTTTTTAATTTTAAAACAAGTACTAGTAAGTGAGGTCAAAACCTCATCAGTCACCAGTCGTCCTGTCAAATACATAATTAATATCAATAATCCATCAGTTTTCTCTATGTATAGAAGAAAAATTTATGTACCAGGCTGGTTTTTACACTATTTTGACAACAAAAATAACAGTATGGATTTCCTTTCTTAAAAAGAAGTATTAAGACAAATTGCAATTGACCATTAATCAGAAATAGATTTGGCTTAGGTTGAAAATTAGTGATCCATTAGAACATCCTTAATATTTTCCTGCATGAGAACTGTAAACTTTGATATGATAGAAGTAGAATGTTCTGTTACAAAGGCCATCAAGGGTACCTTCACAAAGAGGATACATGTGGTATTTTTCCCTTAAGAAACTTGTATCTTTAAAGAGAACAAGTACTTGCTGAATGATGGGAAAGGTCTAAGTAATGTATAGGATGTTTAAAGTCTGCACAGAAGGGAGGAAGTTTTTTTTTTTGGTGGACATCATCTGGGTGAACACTTCATGGTGGGGAGTTCTTCTGCATTACCCCATGAAATATAATTTTGTAAATAAGTTCTGAAGAATTACATGTATTAGAGAGAAGCCATCTCGGTGGGAAAGAAAGGCATTCTGTGTATGGTGACCTACTGACAGTACACTACCCCAATAAAGGAAAAGATCTCAACTGATAACTGCAAGAGATTTATGAACATAGCTGGTGTGATTAAAACTAGAGTACAGTTTACTCCAGTGCCAACACAGCTAAGAAAGTGTGTTTTGGATTCTATTCCTTCTTTTGCATTATCAATGAAATTATTTACTGTCTACTTGATCCAAAACCCATAGGAATTAATGGGAGTCTTTTAACTGACTTCAGTGTGCTTTGGATCAGATCCTATGTAGTGGTTAGTTACACTCGTTCCAACACAGAGAAGGCAAGGGAATTGCAGAGGTATCGCTGAGGGCATCATTTGAAAGCTTTAGGGCCACACAAGGAATGATTTGACCCCTTGAACTCTTATTAATGGTAATGGTGAGTGAGAAGGAAACAAGCCAGTTTAATTCTCCTTTCACAGCAGTGCACTGCACCTTCTATCAGGGATGTGGAGAGAGATTATATTGATTATTTTAAAGAAATTAAATTGGAACATTTCTAAAGACCCAAGTTGGAGAAAAAAAGAAAAAAAAAAGCTTAAGTTAGTGAAGTAGATAAAGATACAACATAGGCCTAGTAGGAATTGCCCAAGTAAGGTCTCTGTGATCAAGCCCTATACTTCAGTTTCTTGTGCTGCTCCTTTTCAGAACCCTTTTGTGTCCTCCTGTTTATAGAAGAGCACAAAGAACAGCAGTTTCACTGTAGACCTGTCTTGCTGTACTTGTTTGCTCGGCCAGTTTTCTTTTACCTAATACTCAGATGAAATACGATAGTTGCTATTGAAAAAGCTGATCATGCTTTTTTTTCCCTTTGTGACATGACTAAGAAAACTCAGAACTCTCCGTACCAATACATTCAAGTAATTTTATTGCAGACTACCATCTATGGAGAATTGTCTCTCATTGGTTGGCCTTGGCAAGATCATTTACATGGTCACAAACGAGTTACTAAATTAGAACCCAGGAGTAAAAGCATCTTTGACATCTGCTGTCTCCATTCCACCATCAAACTCACACCACTGCAAAATCTGTAATAATTCTGCTTGCATATTGCGTCAATGTCTGAGATGCAGTCTGCCTCATTGTGAAGAAGAAGAAGTAGCCCACTGTCACAATGAGCTAGCTGCTAAGCTATGTAGGTGTATAGCTAGCAAGGCTGAGGCCTCTCCAGATTAGCACCACCGTTTTAAGGCTCCACAGATATCGGAGGTGAGGATGAGGTAGGGAGCTGTGGTGGGGTATGACGGAGCATGCCTCCATCCCAATCAAGACGGCTAACAAGCTCCTCTGGAGCAGAGGCTGCTCCACTTGGAGGAAGCAAGTTTAAAAGGGAGAACTTGTCACAGGAAGGGCAGCAGCCAGGAGAAAAGCTGCTGTCCCTTACAACAGGGTTGCTGGGAGAAAGACAGTGTGTAAACTTCCGCCACCCACAAGGGCTCACCAGACCAGATACCAGCTGATCACTCCAGGGAGGAGTTGAAGATAAACCCTGGCCCGAGGTTTAGCCTTACCTACCTGCTAGAAACAAGCCAGACCTCCATGGATTCTCTTAAAGGAAAATTCAGACTGAATGTCCTTAAGAGGAAAATCCCTGTACCTGGAAATCCAGGAAGACTGAAGTAAGATTCCCAAAGGAAAAAAAACTTTGGAAGGGAAGAGAAGAAACTCTGAAAACACCCAAGCGGGTCCCAGGAAAGCCCCACCCTGTCCCAGGGGTGGGGGTGGGGGGTGGTTAATTCTGCAGGAAACAGTCACAGAACAGCATTAACTCTGCATTTATGTCACAAAGGGCCTGATCCAAGTCACTCAGAGTCTTTCTGTTGACTTTGATGGGTTTGGGATCAGGTCTGTACTCGCTGGGTAGCAACATGCAGCCATAGCAACACAGCCAGTAACAACACAGCTCCATGGTACCTGAACTGGTCAGGTCTTTGTGCCGAGCAGATTGTCCAGTCCTCTGATTGTCCAATGAATCACTGGGCTTGAAATCCAAGGAAGGTTTCCAGACTCTTTTTGCTCCAGCTGTGAAAGGGAAAGCATCTAGGCCTCAGTCTGTAGGTGATTGATTACTCTGTGTCAGGGCATCCAAGGAGGCTGTAGTCAGATTGCTATGTTCAAGCTGTGGATGGGCTTGCTGTTTTCCCTTTCACCCTTCTTCTGGTCGTTGTCATGCGAAAGAATGATGATTGCGCTATTTTGTATTCTGACTATGCTCCTTGTCACAGAAATAGATTCATTTGGTGTGATGATCATTGGTGGTTATGAGAACAAGACATCAGAATTTAAATCTGTTACACACTTAACATGCTTTGGTTCACTGGCCACATCCTCCTCTCTGATCACAGCCAAATCCTGAAGTCCATGCCCAGACTTAAAATAACCACTTTATGCAGGGAGAGAGAGTGAGCACATTTTCACCTGATAATCTCAGAGGCCTTTACAAAGGCCAGGTCCCATTTCCTTTTCACAGGTCAGGTTGCTCAAGGCATAGAACTTGTGATTTTTGCTATGATCATAGCGTTAGACAGTCTCAGAGTTAGGAAGCAGATCCCAGATCTTCCACGTCCTAGCCCAGTACCGAGTCCACTAACTCCTGCAGTTAGAGGTATTGTACAGGATACTTTGGAGAGGCCAATTAAAACACATCTTCTTCCAGCTTGGAACCTGGTCTTGTTAGGAGACATCATCCTTATCTAGCTGTATCCTAGGTTCTTCAAAGATAGCGAAGTCAGTATTTATTTATGTTTATCTACAAGGAACAAGTATGTAGTGCAGGGGCGGGCAAACTTTTTGGCCTGAGGTCCACATCGGGTTTCCAAAATTGTATGGAGGGCTGGTTAGGGGAGGCTGTGCCTCCCCAAACAGCCAGGCGTGGCCTGGCCCCCACCCCTAGCCAACCCCCCATGCTTCTTGCTCCCTGACGCCCCCCCCCGGGATTCCTATCCCATCCAACCCCCCTATTCCCTCTCCCCTGATGGCCCCCCCAGAACCCTCGCCCCATCCAACCACCCTGTCCTCTGACCACCCCGGAACCCCTGCCCCTGACTGCCATCCCCAGCCCATCCAACCCCCCCTCTCCTTCCTGACTGCCCCCCGGAACCCCTGCCCTCTATCCAACCACCTTGCTCCCTGCCCTCTTACCGTGCTGCCCGGAGCTCCAGTGGCTGGTGGCACTACAGCAGCACCGTCCAGAGCACCAGGAGAGGCAGCCATGCACCACGCAGCACAGAGCACCGGGTCAGGCTGGGGCTCTGCAGCTGCGCTGCCCAGCAAGAGCTTGCAGCCCCACCACCCAGAGCATTGTGCTGGAGGTGCAGTGAGCTGAGGCTGCAGGTGAGTGGGAACAGCAGGGGAGGGGCCGGGGGTGAGCTACATCAGAGGTTTGCCCACCTCTGATGTAGTGCACTGAGGGAACAGCCTGAAGCTGCAGGGTTACTACAATTACTCAAACAGATCAGTAGAGGAAAACTAGACAAATAACATCAGAAAAAAACGGGGGGGATGTTGAAAGGAAATGTTATTGCTTGGAGCAGCATGTGTCAGATCCAGAGTAAGTCAAAGCCTAGTGGTTTACAGCGCAAATTCAGCCTCTGTGGAATTAGGCACAGCTTCACTGATGTCAGTGGTGTAGATCCCACTTGTGCCCAGGCTGAACTTGGTCATGTAGTTTCAAAGGGGTGTTCAAATTGCATTAGTCCTTACACCCTGGGAAATAAAAATTAGTGAAATAATTACAAAACAAAACACTAACTCACACTTCCTAAGGGGGTTAGTTAGTCTGAGTTCAGATGTACATACTGGAATCATATTGACAATAGAGAAATTTACCAGATCCTTTTGATTGGTTTGTGTCCATAGCCTTCTGCCCTTCAGATTCTTGGTATATTTATTCCCCCAGCAGTGGGGTTTTTTAATCTGTCCTTATTCAGGCAAATTCCCAGTCAATGCAAAGAATTGAATGCAAACTGAGTTAGGACCTCAGGCTTTGGCTCTAGAGGAACTGGAGGGAATGAGAATAATTAGAAAGTGAATGAACAAACCAAAAGAAATGGCAATGTAGTATTATTTTTGACATTTTATGTATGGGACATATATGGGGAATTTTGATGCTTGGCTCTCATTGCAGTGAATGGAATGAGATCAAAAGTGGCAGGACAGTCTCTCTGTATGAGACTGTACAATTGATGTCATGTGTTGAGATCCCTACACACAATTCTGAGAGTTTAAGGGTAGTAATAATAAAAATACTTCAGTAAATGGTATAAATGTAGGCCATATTCATAACTAGTCTAATGTGATTATAATGTGGCCTTTCTCATATGCCACATTCTAGATATGCATAGAATGGGAAAATATGTATTTTCCGAGGATACTGTGCTTAGAATTAACGTGTGATTCCCCCGAATCTGTGCTTTCGCAGGACAGATATCAGTGGATGGATTTATGCGATACCTGGGTGGAGAGGAGAATGGCGTTGTTCCACCTGAGAAACTGGATTTGAATGAAGATATGTCTCAGCCATTATCTCACTATTTGATCAATTCCTCACACAACACCTACCTCACAGGTATAGTATGGGAAGGATCTGATTTCTTACTTTGCAACATTAATAGACAGCGTATTTGCAGTCATACTGGATGGATGCACTAATCACTCGGGTGTAAATAATCCTACACTCTGATTGTTTCTGAAAAGTAAGGACAACACACACAGTGATTTTTATCCTGCTTCACAGAGACGTTACCTCCTTATTCTTATTAATATTGAACATCCATTGGAAGTTATATATTTCAGTCGGTGCCTGATCCAAAAAGTCTAGTGAAGTTGAAAGATCCCCGTGAACATAAACAGGCTCCAGAGCAGACGTTTAATTTGGAAAAGAAATGGTTCATTGTCTAGTGTCTAAGACAATATTTCATTATGATTCGTGATAGATGAACCAATATGGTAAAATCCTCATAGTAAGAACCTCCCTGCACCTACTTCATTTTTTCCCCTCTAATTGAAACTAATTGAACCTGAAGCTTTTGTGAGATCAGCCTTCCAAATAGATTTGTTTTGGTTTGAGAGATCAGAGAGGTCCAGAATGCCACATGAGTCTCCTGCCCTTCTGCCCCTTTCTTCTTGAGGAGGGGAGATCTGGGCTGCTAACTGCCTTCAGCATCTAGGCTCTTTGATGGTGCAAGCCAATTCTCAGAAATGCTGAGCTCCCAGAAGCTCCCATGACATAATTAAATTAAGGGCCTAATCTGTATTATTTATGCACTAAAGTCAATGGGGCTTTAAAACACTCAAGACTGCAAGAGCAGATCATTACCCTGATAATGCTACATAAAGATTTAGGAGCCTAACTTTTGACTCTCCTTTTTTATAATCTTGGCCATAGGGTTTATCTCCGAGGAAAGAATTGTGAATTCACAATTTTAATTTTTTTTTCTATATTATATAAAAATTAAGCATTTTTAAGCACACTTGCCTAAGGAAATTCTGTTTGTTACATTTGATTTTACGTTAGCATCATCTTGTGTTATAGTAAACAAGGAAGAAGTGATAACAGTACATAGTAAAAATCTGGCTTGTATAATTGATTTATGGTCTTTTTAATGTTACTGATTTAGAGACATGCCTTAGTTCTGCAAAATGCCAGGGAGCACTGATCCAAACACAACAATTCCATGTAGAAGCCCAATCTAAACAGGGCAAGTGGTTGTTAATTTGCATCTGTTATATATGTTATAGTACTTTCTGCAGCACCTATTGCCGCTGTTGTATAATTAATGAACTGTCAGTATTTCCATTAGACACCCGTATTTCAGAGTTTTATACCTTGCCTATAAATTGTGTTTTATCCTAAAACTTGTCATGCTCTGCTCAGGAGCAGCTTTGTTTCTGCAAATTAGATTTAAAAAAAAATCAGCTTGGCTGCTTAAAAGTTATGATTCTAATATACAGAAATGTATGATCTTTAGAAGAATTCAAGCATTCTCAATACAAAAGCAGCTTTGTTTTTATGGTGATATTTTGCAGGACCATTGTCTGTAATGTGGACTGGGCCCTCCTGATATAAAGAAGAATCCATTTAGTTAGAATGCTGCAGTATTACAAAGAATTCCTGATCCATGGAAACTGTCACTTCAATAGTAAGGCTGTTGTCAAAGGAGCTATAGTGATGTGGCAAGTCTCTCACATTAGTGGATAGACTCAGGAGTAGGGAGGCAGTACAGGGCCAAATTCTGCTCCCATCTATGGCAGTGAAAATTTGCAGACCTGCCCTTGATTTCAGTGGAGTAACTCTAGATTTACTTAGGTGCAGCTCAGAACATGATGAAGCCCTAAAGGTCTAACTTAAAAGCAACCAACAGAACCAACAACTAGCTAACAACAAACAGAAGCCAGGAAGTACAGAATCAAGGATGAAACTTTGGCAGAAATTCAAACTATTTGTCTTAGATATCGTAAATGTCTCAGGACAGTAAATAATCTTACAGTACACACCTTAATATCGCAGCAGGAAGGAGTGAGTTACCAATTGTGTTTCAAACTTGCCTTGCCTTTTATGAGTTTAAGTCAGACCAAATTTGAAAAGAATTCCTACCAAATTGCACCAGCAGGTTACTTGATGTGCATTTTGGGATAGTTTCAGAAGCTACTCTTGGAAACAATAGAATTGTAGGACTGGAAGGGACCGCAAGAGGTCTTTGAGTCAAGTCTCCTGCGCTCAAAGCAAAACTAAGTATTATAGACCATCCCTGACAAGTGTTTTTCTAACTTGCTCTTACAAATCTCCAATAGTGGAGATTATACAACCTTCCTAGGCCAGTGCTTCCCAAACTTGTTCCGCCGCTTGTGCAGGGAAAACCCCTGGAGGGCTGGGGCCAAGGGACATACTGGCCACCGCTTCCAGCAGCTCCCATTGGCCTGCAGCAACGAACCGCGGCCACCCGGGAGCCGCGATTGGCCGTACCTGCGGGCGCTGCAGGTAAACAAACCGGCCTGGCTCCCCAGGGGCTTTCCCTGCACAAGCAGTTGAACAAGTTTGGGAACCACTGCCCTAGGCAATTTATTCCAGTGCTTAACTATCCTGACAGTTAGGAAGTTTTCTCTAATGTCCAACCTTAACTGCCCTTGCTGCAATTTAAGCCCATTGCTTCTTGTCCTATCCTTAGAGGTTAAAGAGAGCAATTTTTCTCCCTCCTCCTTATAACAACCTGTTATGTACTTGAAAACTGTTATCATATTCCCTCTCAGTCTTCTCTTCTCCAGACTAAACCAACCCAATTTTTTTCAATCTTTCCTCATAGCTCATGTTTTCTAGATCTTTAATAATTTTTGTGGCTCTTCTCTGGACTCTCTCCAATTTGTCCATATCTGGTGGCACCCAGAACTAGACACAATACTCTAGTTGAGGCCTAATCAGCGTGGAGTAAAGTGGAAGTATTCCTTCTCTTGTCTTGCTTACAACACTCCTGCTGCTAATATATCCCAGAATGACATTTGCTTTTTTGCAACAGTTACACTGTTGACTCAAATGTAGCTCTCAGTCCTATTTAACATATCTTTTGTGGATTGGTAGAATTAAAATACTGTTACAGAACAAGTGAAAAAAAGTTGTCATAATTTAAACCAGAAAAAATACAAAATCATGCTGAGAGTGTTTTAACTTTTGAGATACAAAATGTGAGCCCCGTTTCTTTGTGGGTTCGTGTGCTCCGTAAATCTGAGACAGCTGGCCTGGAATGGGACTTAATAATTAGATTTTATAGATTAATTACAAAAGCATACAGCCATAGATTTATTTTCAAGCTCGACCAGATACAGCTGTGTTGCTGTTTGCATTTTTTCAGCAGACACTTCATTCAGTTTAACAAATGCTACTGGATTGTTATCTTATTTGTTGTCTGTGAAGTGGTTAAAGGCTTGGAAAGTTGGGAATAAAAGCTTCAGCAACATCTGTGTATTCATTTGAGCAGTGCAAATGGCAATAGCAACCAATCATGTAATCATTATTAAGGAAGTAGGGAAACTGTTCAGTCTAGCAATCCATCTTTATTATGGTTACAGTTATTGCCCTACTAATTATTAATCCTTTTGTTAGTTTTTAAGCTAAGAAAAAGGCATCCCCAAAGAAACACTGTTACAACATGAAGAGAAACATATGCATAGTCTGACTTTATTTTTAATTGTAGTGACCATTTTTCTAGCCTTTAGTAGAAACACTTGGCAGTACATCAAGTCCTGATTATTTATTTCGAAGCTTTATTGCTTCTCCCTCCCCCTTAAAGAAATGCAACAGTTAAGAACAAAGGTAAAATCCATCAGGAAAGAAGTAATTTCTATTAATTCGAACCTGGTTTAAAGAAATCTCCTCTTCGAGGTAAAAAATATTTCTCTCACTACTGATTTTTTTAAAAAATATCCTTCAGACATTAATCAGCAGTCCTGTTTTGTGACTGATTTCTTCCCAGAGTTGCCTGAAGTTATTGCTATTGTCACAATGGGGAGTGACACTGCAGCAGCATTCCTTGCAGCACTAGAAGCCAAACAGTAATGATCATTATCTATCACAATCATTTTCACACACTTATTTAACCTTTAAAATTATATTTTGCCATCCGCCTTTTTACCTGTTAAGAGGAAAGACAAATGCAGGATGCAGAGCTCATCAGTTTTGGGTTGAGTGTGCGTGTATAGACTGCAAAGTCTACCCAACTAACTCCCAACCCTGCTTCACCTCCAATGTCCATTTCCTCTACCTGTGCTCCTAGGCCATTGAGCATCTCCCATGAAGAATGCCGAGCAGTATTCCTTGGATACAAGTTCATTATCTCCTTCTTTATTGCAACAATATTCCTTGCCTACAGCATGCATCTGCTTTTGTGCTTCAAGTCCTGGGCCCACAACCTGCATTGCTTATTTGCAACCTTCAACACTTCCCTAAAACCTTTCCACCCAACCCATGCACCCACCTCCCTTCTTGCACAGGATCTTGCCAGCTTTTCCAAGCAGAATAGACCTTCCCAGCTTGTGGGTTACCAGGCAGTTTCAGGGGTGGGAAGGAAATTAAGGTGGGCAAAATAAACAACAACAACAAAAAACCCAACACCATGATGCTCCATCTTCACAATTTCAAGAGACAACAATGTGCTGTTGAGGAGGGGGAGGACAAGATGGGACAGTGACCAGTCTGAGGTTGCTGTGTTATGTAGCAGCACTAAGCTAACTTTCCTCTCCACTCACCATCTTCCCTGCTGTCACTGAACACTTGTTGAGCTGCTGGGACCAGGCAATAGGGTAGCAGGGGCCACTCTAGAGTAGGTTTCCCCTCGGCCATCTCTGTCTGGGTTTTTCCCACCCCTGCTCTGTTGGCTTGGAGGGTAGAAGAGCTTGGGAGGGGCAGAAATCTGGCCAGCAGGTGGGAGCTGAGCAGGGTGGGGAGGAGCCCCAGGTACCCTCTCAGGAGCAGCTTCTAGTTCTCCCTCCATTCAGAGACACACAAGGAGTGTTGCTTTCCATGGCAACAGGGAAAGTTGGGGTATGGGCACCTTTGGGCAGGACAGAAGCAGTGATGAGCTGCCAAAATCTTAACAATCTGTTCCCTCCTCACCCCACGATCGGATCATAGCCCCCTGAAGAGCCAGAGGGACCTGCCGGGGGGCGAGGTGGGGAGTCCTGGTGGTGCTTACCTGGGGCGGCTCCCAGGAAGCATCCAGCAGGTCCCTCTGGCTCCTAGGAGTGGGGTAGCATAGCTGGGGGGGAGCAGGGGGAGCAGCCTCTCCACCCACTGATCACATCAAAAGTGGTGCCTTAGGTGCTGACTCCGTGGGTGCTCCGGGGCTGGAGCACCCACGGGGAAAATTTGGTGGGTGCAGAGTACACACCAGCAGCTTCCCGCCCTACCCTGCACCTGGCCCCAGCTTGCCTCCACCCCTGAATGCACTGCCCTGCTCTGAGTAGTGGCAATTAGTGATGATACATATTGATTTGGGAGCTACTGTTGATCCATGAGTGACTACAGCTGTTGATTTTCTCTTGCACTGCACTGTATTGTGTGTTGTGACAAAAAGAGGTTTACTGTCCCAGTTTTGTGGAGTAGCCTTTGTATCTTGTGTGGCTTGTTTAAAGTGTAACATGTGCTTTAGAACTGAGACTTTAAAAAGAGCTCTTTATTAATGTGGAATTCAGACTAACTTGGGGATCTTAGCAATTACTTTTGAAGACAACGATAGCAAGGAACTTTTTAAAACCTTGTTTATGAAGTCTTGCAGTTATTACAGAAAATCTCACGGATGTCAAAGATGCATGTTTATCTGCCATTTGAAAAATGCAAACATTTAAAAGATAGGAAAATAATAATGAGGCACACTGCCTTGCGTGTCTGTCTGTCTGTAAAGGCCTTGATGCTAGTCTCCCAGTGGCTTTGCATCCGGGTAACTCTATTGCCTTCAATGGAGGTAGTCCCGATTTACACCATTGTAAATAAAGACAGAACCTGGACTATGACACTGTCTTGTGTTAAGTCATTTTCATTTAAATCTGGTGCTCTTAAGATGTCTTTGACAGCTTGCCTGTCACCAGAAGGTGAACGATGTTATTAACACTCATTGTTATTAGATTCGTTATAATTACCCCAGCAGCCCAGAATGAATCCCCTTGTTTCGTGTCCTTGTCATGTTGTTGCAGCTGGACAGCTGGCTGGTAACTCCTCAGTAGAGATGTATCGCCAAGTGCTCTTGTCAGGCTGCCGCTGTGTGGAGCTGGACTGCTGGAAGGGACGAACAGCAGAAGAAGAGCCCGTCATTACACATGGATTCACCATGACAACGGAAATATCCTTCAAGGTATAATGAGGCAACACATTGTCACTTTATCTTGGGTAGTTCCTTGCATGTAAAATGTGTCCCAACACATGGCAGAGTTAAACACCTTCATACAGCGAAAGTAGAAGGAAAGAGAAACGGAAGGGCAAAGAGATGTTTTCAGATGAGTGCTGAAAACAGGTGGAGAGTCATTGAAACTGAGAGATAGAGAGCGGATGTTCCAGTAGTCCAGAGCTGCAAGAAGAAGATCATGAGTGGAGAGATGCCACATTCGGAAAGAAAAAAGACCAGTGCTAGATTATAGAGAGAGCAGACAGACATGTGTGGAGTCCCTGGCAGGCTTTATAAACAAGGAGGGCAAGTGTGAACTGAATCTTGAAGTGAATGGGGAGCCAGTGGAATTGTGTGAGGATAGAGGGGATATGGCCACATTTCTTGTACGGGTGAGAACATGAGCGGGGGGATCCTATATGGGCTGGAGTCTGGAGAGCTGGAACTGAAGCCATGACAAAATGAGTCCAAGCAAGAGAAGAAGGCCTGAATGAGGATTTTGACGGAAAAGGAGGCAAAGCTCCAAAGCTCCCTCTCTTCTCTATCTGGCAGGGACTCTTAATTCCCTGCCAAGTTTGCTGTCAAGTGTTTTCTCTCCTTTCCGTGGCCTGCAGCTTTACTCATTCCTTTCCCCCTGCAGGTCTGACTATTAGCACTAAGGTTGCAGAAAGGCCTGCAGGGAGAATGGCTGTGTAGCATCCCATGTGGGAGAAAGGAGGCAAGAGTGCACACAGCTAGTGGCAGAGGACCTCTTCCCCTCCAGGCATTCAAAAGCTGCCAACACCCTGGCAAGTTCAGTGACACTTGAGATGTTATTCCCATGATTCCCCTGAAGAGTCTGGTTCCCACAGCTTGGGAATCAGTGGGTTCATGGGGAAAGCAGGAAACAAAAATGCTGGAGCTTAGAAGGCAGCAAGATAGTAACTGTAGATAAAGAAATAACAAAGTTGCAAATTCCAGGAACTAAAGTGACAATGGACTGCCTATCCAGGTAGTGAGACATTAACAGTGTCAGTGCACTGTAGTCATTTAAATTGGCTAAAATGCTATCTCACTTTCAGTCTACAGTATTCAGAGTAGCAGCCGTGTTAGTCTGTATTTGCAAAAAGTAAAGGAGGACTTGTGGCACCTTAGAGACTAACAAATGTATTTGAGCATAAGCTTTCATGAGCTACAGCTCACTTCATCGGATGCATCTGATGAAGTGAGCTGTATCTCACAAAGCTTATGCTCAGATAAATTTGTTAGTCTATAAGGTGCCACAAGTACTCCTTTTCAGTCTACAGTATGTATTTGATCTGCAGTTTTTGTGCCTCCAGCACAAATGCTAGATAGCGATAATAGTACATTATCTAAAATACTATGTAAGGGCAGCATTTTAGAGTTCTGAAAGAAATACCTCCTGTTAATTTTAGGTACTTCTTTTCTATGAAAATACAGTTCTAGGCTTACTAATATGCAGAAGACATTTGGGAAAATACTATCCTTCTATGAAGTATCCTTTTGTTACTGTTGATAGGCTTGGTCACTTTAACAGCTACAGATTTTGTGTGCGTCTCTTTCACTGTAACGCACAAGTGTTTACTTGTCTTGATAGTCATTCACTTACAAAATAAATAAGTAACACAACAACAAAGTATCTATATTTCACTTGCACTGCAGTGCTTCTCTGCTTTTTTCACTCTTTCTCTCTAACTCTATGCTGATAGATTTAGTCACAGGAAATTGTAAAATACTACCCTTGGCACTATTATTACTAACCTTCCCCATTCACAGTTGAGAAATTAGTTGATGATGATGTAGAGTTTGGTTTCTGAAAGTTGTTTAATTAAATAATGTGGTTCTCAACCTCTCCTCAGCCATGTACAAGAGTATAAAGCAAAATCTGTCTGATTCTTTTAAAGCATATACAAGAATAGGGCTCAGGAGATTTCAGGATCCAATTCACGTCTCACTGGCATCTGAAGGAGGTGGGAGGGAAGTCTGAGTATAATCAGAATCTTTCAGTCACCCCTAATGCAAATGTCCTTTTACACTTATTTATTTATTTATTTATTGCCACTTCTCTTTTCACCTCTAAAGTGTATGCTAGCTGAGCAAAGCAATAGTGATAGAACGCATCAGAGGTGTGTGACTCAGTTCTGAACGGTCATTGGCTCTGGCTGTTGGGTGCTAAGTCACTGAACGGTTTGTGCTTTTGGCGTGGCTGTCACAGGCACTGCAGTTTGCTCAGACCATCGGTTTTCACTGACGTAAAGAGATTTTCTGAAGTGTAGAAACAAAAAGTAATATGAATTCCCTTTGAGACAACTTAATTCATTCGTTTTTTGTCTCCTCTTATGACTCAGAGCAATTTGTGAGGCTTCTGTCTCCTGCAGATTGGGAGCCACTGCAGGTATATGACCTTATAGCAAAACCAACCATATTCCTCTTGTCAAATTCAGGAGATGCTTTCTAGATATACGCACTTTCTGTGTCTCTACTTTGGAGAATCATTTCAAGTGACTCATGCTCCTGCTGCAATGAAACATGGATCTAGCATCATTTCTGCACTGTCTGAAGTGGATCTGTATATAAATTTGAAGATGCAGAAAGCCCAGTGTCTCCAAAAGGGCCCATCACTTCATTGACCCAATGTTTGAATCTCTCATTACAGATTCAGCCAATCCCAATAGGGTGTCCAAGCTCTTACCCTTTCAAGCTGACTTTCCCCCCACTTCATTTTCTCCCCCTGTATTCAGTATTTTCATCCCATGTGAGGAGTTGCAATGACAGCCGAGGAAGTAGTTTCATATGACTATACAGAACTAATCCATAACTGGAGCAAAGCTCTCCTTCCAAGTGCACAACGGGGTGCTTAGCTTTCATACTGTCCTCTTCCCTACACAGACAAGGCTCCCACTGCTATCCATACTGTTGTGCGGAGCTGAGAAGAGAATTTGGCTCACTATCTCTCGCAGGTGTCTAAAATGTAACACACGCTGTACCCTTTCACCCGGGACATGAGTCACAGGTCTCTCAGAAAGAACATTTCATAGAATGCTACTCAGCCCAAGTCTACTATAAAATGAGAAATAGATCTCTGCAGTGGGGTTGAGGGCCTGCAGCTTGATTATTTTAATTATGCTTTCAGGAGTTCTTGCAGTCCATGTGTGATAGTGGTGAAGTCTAAAGGGAATGAAAAAATAGAGCTCATAAATCTTAAAGATCAAAACTAACCTTTCTGTAGATCATAATTGGTGGGATTTTCAAAAGATCCTTATCACTTAGGTGCACAAGCCACATTGGCTTTCAATGGGACTTATGTGCTTAGGTCACATAGGCACTAATAAAAAAAATCCCACCCAGTGTCACAAATGTAAGGTGACATTAGTGTTTTGTGATCTACCTGGGCTAGAAGCAAGTTTCATCTAGTAGGAGGTATTTTGTCCTGTCCAATGGCATGCAGTGTCTGTTGCTAACTCTCATGGTTCATGAGATATCCGACTGCTTACTTATATATCATTTATTTATCAGTTTTACTTCTATAAATAAACATGTAACCAGAAACCTCTTGCTAGATAGAATTGACCCATGCTAGGCCCTGAGGAGGAAGATTCCACATTTGGGAAAAAGGAAAAAAACAAATGGCTTTTGAAGCTTTTGAAGCTCATAGGCTAGAGACTGAGAAGTAATTTTGGTAGAGCTGGATTAATGATCAGAGTGTTGGTGAGGTAGTTAAGTGTGTAAAGTTTGCTACTTATTATGTGGGGAGTGTGTGCATGTGTATAAAGTCATATCACTGTAGAGTCAGTTCTTCAGCTGGTGTAAATAGTCATATCTCCATTGACTTCAGGTCAGGATCTGCTCCATACAGTATAGATATAACCTGATGTTTCTATAGGGAACATCAGGATATACACTTAGTGTTGCCAACTCTTGCTATATTTGGTGTTTTTTCTTAAAGCCCTGGGCCCTAGAGTTGTGTGAATGCACCGAATCTCAGCTTTCATTAAAATAAAATTAATTTCCAACCCTTGTGGTTGTATAGATTAGCTTGAGAAGGTGACTTCTAAAAGTTCAAAAGCCAGAAAGTAAATTAAAAGAACTCTCACTAGATTTAAAAACCCTCATTATTTTGCATTCCATTGTATGATTTTTGGTGCTTGTCTCATGATTTTTTTTAATCACTGTATGGTTATAACGGTCTTCAGTGCTAAAGCGAGTTCATCTGGAAGCAGGTTTGTATTTCAAGAGGGAAATGTGAATTATTTCTAACAATATGTGCACTGATATAGGATAAAATGGGCACACAGCTAAAATTAGTGTCAGAAAATTATTCCTCCGGTAGATAAACTATTGCCATCTTCAGTCAAGGCTGAAAAGCAGCCTTTACAAATAAATGGTTCCATTTCTGAATCATATGTTTTATAGATTATTACACAGTAGGATGCTAAAACTCAATGAAACAATCTTGTTTATATTGTGCCTTGAAGGGTTTTCCCACAACAAAGAGGAGAGGACTGAAAATTTGTGCATCAGAGTACTACGGATTTTACAAAAAAAAAAAGAAACGAGAAAAGAAAAAGAAAGGTGCTACTTAGAAGATACAACAGGCTTGTCAAATAAAATGTGATTATTTTAATTATTCAGAATAATCCATGAAAGGTATAACTTTAGGCATGGAATGAATCATGACCTGCAAAAAGTTCTACAATAAGCTATTTGTTCAGTCACAGAGAGGCACAAAAACACGTCTGGAGTGAGATAACACTTTAAGCTTATAACCATTTGGAGATCAGATTGTAGATCAGACTGTAAAAGCACATCCAGAGCTTTCAAGTTGTTCAGAATAAAAAGTCTGGGAATGGTTTTGGAAGGCACTGAGTTCTCTTGTGTTTGCTTTGGAGATAGATAAGTTAGATCATGAACCAAAATATATCTCCTTTAGACATAAAGGGTGTATAACCTATCTGTGTCCTAATTTCTTTAGGAAGTAATAGAAGCTATTGCTGAGTGTGCATTTAAGACATCGCCTTTTCCAATCCTCCTTTCCTTTGAAAACCATGTGGATTCGTAAGTAATTATGGTGTTACAATGTTTATTATACAGTGTTACAATGTCAAGACACAAGATTATTTAGCATTTTTGTTATCTGGCATTATCATCAATCATCGTAATTACTGAATTTGTCATCCTACATGTAAGCCCTTAAGGTACTTGAACATGTGCATAACATTAAGTATGTGAGTAGTCTGATTGATTTAAATGAGATTACTCACCTTCTTAAAGTTAGGCACAGGCTTAGGTACCTCGCTGAATCGGAGCCTTGAATGTGAGGGGCAATGTTTTAATAATTATTGGCCAAATTCTCTCACCAGCACTCAGGTTCAATAGTATCTTTCTGCCCAAGTAGCCTCAGTGATTTTAATAGGCTTACTCCTGGAGTAAGGTTCTACTCCAGCATAGTATGTGAAATTCCCATTGACAGTAAACATAACAAAAATGAAAGAGAGAGTGGGAAAAAATATGCCCCATAATCTATTTTAATGTACACAGCAATTTCCTTGGAGGTGGCACAAGTGTAAACGAGAGTGGAAGTTGTCCACAATGTGTGTCTTAGAGGAGAGCCCAGAAGTGGGCTTAGCGTGTGTGTGTGTGTGTTTTGGAGTGGGTCAGTAATTTTTCAACAAAACCTCTTTCTGGCAAAAAATGCAGATTGTTTAAACCAACACTTTTTTGCATGAAAGGTTCAGTTCTGACAAATTTCCTGATTTAAAAAACTTCTGAGGAAAAATGTCTTGAAATTGTTGAAACGTCTCACTTTGACACTTTCAACACAAGAAGTTCTGCTTGTTTGGTTTGGAAGGACTTTTCATTTAGAAATTTAGGTGAATAGTAATTTTTTAATTAAAAAAGCTGAACGCAAAACAAAATGTTTCAATTGACCAGAACCAATTTTTTTTCCACATTTTTGGTTTGGGCAAATTTTCAAGATTTTGACATTCTGTGCCAATGTGGTTGGGAAAAATGTTGAAATCTTGAAAAATCTCCTGTGAAAGAAAAACTGTCTCTCCCCTCACCCCTACTTCCCCTCCTCCGAGCTCTAAAATATATATAATTAGTCATGGAGTCGGGAAAGATTTTGGGATTCCCACTTTTTGTGCTATTAGACAAAGATAAAAAGAAAAAGGGATGGATTTGCTTACCAATGGATACTAAATGCACACATTGCCAACACTGATTGATTCATAGAGCAAAATTAATGTAGAGAAATAGCTACTCATACCTCCTTTTTAGAAGAATCTAAGATCCCATTGTCTTATAGTGAACTGGGGTGTCTCTACATCATAGCAAAACTGTCACCAAAAAAAATTAGGGAAAAATAACATGCATTCCATTTCATCTGCAGTTGACCCATACAACACTGAAACTATGCTGATTGTCAGTCTTGCTCCCATTCCCACTCCAATCACCCCTTTGTATCAACCCCTCCTTTCACTGATGAAAGAAATTAGGAACTCTGGATGATTAGAAGTTTGAAATGTACCCATAGGACCAAATTCAAAGGTGTGGTTAAAGGTAGCAAAATGTGAGGAAGGATATCTCAGTTTGTCACTTTCACTCTGAGAGACTGGAAAAATGTATTGTACAAGTTAAAGTTGAGGAGTTGACCTATTTTATCCTACACCTGTTAGTTTCTTTCACCTTTCACCTTTATTCTGGCTCCTGTGTAAATCAAGCCAGCTGACACTCAATTAGACTCCTTTACACGTACCTACTAATGTATAACTTACATCACCTTATACATCACATCTGAATCTGACTCAGAGTCAACAAACTTTGTTTAGAAAAGGCAGATAGGAGAATCAGCATAATGACCTATTTATTATCTCAACTCTTCAGGTCTACAGGTTAAACAGAAAGCATTAAGGATAAGGTCTTTTCCAGAGCACCAGCCTCCACTTTATTTTAAAGAAACAAAGAAATTAATAATTTTTAGAAAAAGAAATTAATAATTGCAAAAAAGAAAACAATTATTTTCAGAAGTAAAATAAGTGCCAAAATATCTTTTAAAAATGGGATTACATTTTAATCACAACTAGATATGTTGTAAAATTCCAGGAAGACGAAAAATCGGGAGTAGTTTCCATTGTGTTACTCCAGTTTTACGCCAATGTTACCCCATAGAAATCAATGATGTTTCAGCATCAGAAAACTGCAGTAACGGAGAGATAAATCAGGCTCTAGATGTATTATCTGCAGTGCTCTTTCATGTGTTGTGATGACAATAACAAGTTATTAACAAAGGATATTTGGGAAAGCAATATCAAATGTGTTGTTTTATTTGGCTTTAAGGTTGATTAACTATTGGTATTGGTTGTTGTTAACTTTCTGCTGCAATAAATTATCCCATTTAATGTGTGAAGCTTCTAGTTTTGCCTTGGCCAAATACCACTTCCAGTTATTTGACTGCATGTTATAATTAGACTTTCATTTCTTCACAAGTTACTGGAGAATACGGCAATTAGTCATGCCAGTCAGAGAATCCCTCATCTAATTTCATGGAATGCTTTTTCTACCTTTCTGTTTAGATGGAACGTTATTTTTCTTCTAGATTTTCATGATCATTCAGGCCTAAATACCAGTTCCTAATGCTAAGTACTTCTATAGCTTGCGCTTTTGGAGAATTTATGTAAATCCTGGTCTCATAGAAGTCAACTCCCAGTTATTTCCATGGGACCAGAATTTTCCTATAATTCTCAGATATTAGATTTGTCTTCACTGAAAATTTTGGGTGAAATCCCAGTTGCATCAAAGTCAATGAGAATTTTGCCATTGACTTCAGCTGGTACATGATTTTACCATGTATGCTTTGGTCATGTCATTTTTTTTAGTGACTATTAGATCACCTGAGGTAAATATTTGTTACTACCTTTCAATATTTTTCCCAAAAGGACTTAAACCTCATGGAATTTGATACCGTGTGAATTAGCTCCTCCATTTTCCTTACCAGTATTCCAACATGTGGCACCATAACCTGCGTATCATTTTCAGCTTGGATCTCGCTCTTGGTCCACACATCTAGATTATGTCTAAATCTTGAGGAGTCTTTGTGCACAACATCTCTAAGAGACAGCTTTTTCCCCCTCATCCAGACAGCTAAAACACTTACCCAGGCTCTTATCATCTCATGTCTCAATACTGCAACAACCTTCTCTCTGGCCTTGACAAAGGCAATTTTGCCCTCTTCCTAACCGTTCAAAATCCTGCTACTAAGATAATTTTCCTAGTCTGATGCTTTGGCCACGTTTTGCATTCTTCCACTAGCTCCTCCTTCTCTATCACATCAAACATTGGCTGCTTGTATTCACTTTCAAGGCTCTTCACGGTCAATCCCCACCCTACTTACCATCTCTCTTTCACTGTCAAGCTGTCAAAGCTCGCCTCTGATTGGCCGATGATGCCAATCTGCACTGCCCATTTGTTAAACTTTCAAACACATATCTTCATACCTCCCCCATCTGTCTGTATTAACCTGTTGTTTCTTGTCTTATATTGTAAGCTCCTTGGGTCAGGGATTTTCTTTTTGTGTTTGTTCAGCACCTAGCACAATGGATAAGCCTGGATAAGTGTTTTTTTTAAACAAGGCTCCAGAGGCGATCCTGGCAATTCCAGGCTGACAAGCCTCACTTCAGAATCAGGTTGAAACTATAGTAAAGAACAGAATTATCAGACACATAGATGGTGTTGGGGAAGAGTCAACACGACTTTTGTAAAGGGAAATCATATCTTGCCAATATACTAGAATTCTTTGAGGGGGTCAACAAACAGGCGGACAAAGGTGATACAGTGTACTTAAACTTTCAGAAAGCCTTTGATAAGGTCCCTCAGCAAAGGCTCTTAAGCAAAGCAAGAAGTCATGGGATAAGAAGGAAGGTCCTCACAAGGATCACTAACTGGTTACAAGAGAAGAAACAAAGGGTTAGAAATAAATGGTCAGTTTTCAGAATGGAGAGAGGTAAATAGCGGGGTCCCCCAGGGATTTGTTCTGAGACTAGTGCTGTTTGACATATTCATAAATGATCTGGAAACTAGGGTAAACAATGAGATGGCAAAGTTTGCAGATGATACAAGATAGCTAAGTCCATAGCAGACTATGAAGTGCCCTGATTCTCATGGGTGACTTTAATTTTCCTGATATCTGCTGGGAGAGCAATACAGCGGTGCATAGACAATCCAGGAAGTTTTTGGAAAGCGTAGGGGACAATTTCCTGGTGCAAGTGCTAGGGGAGCCAACTAGGGGGAGCGCTTTTCTTGACCTGCTGCTCACAAACCGGGTAGAATTAGTGGGGGAAGCAAAAGTGGATGGGAATCTGGGAGGCAGTGACCATGAGTTGGTTGAGTTCAGGATCCTGACGCAGGGAAGAAAGGTAAGCAGCAGGATACGGACCCTGGACTTCAGGAAAGCAGACTTTGACTCCCTCAGGGAACAGATGGCCAGGATCCCCTGGGGGACTAACATGAAAGGGAAGGGAGTCCAGGAGAGCTGGCTGTATTTCAAGGAATCCCTGTTGAGGTTACAGGGACAAACCATCCCGATGAGTCGAAAGAATAGTAAATATGGCAGGCGACCAGCTTGGCTTAATGGTGAAATCCTAGCGGATCTTAAACATAAAAAAGAAGCTTACAAGAAGTGGAAGGTTGGACATATGACCAGGGAAGAGTATAAAAATATTGCTCGGGCATGTAGGAAAGATATCAGGAGGGCCAAATCGCACCTGGAGCTGCAGCTAGCAAGAGATGTCAAGAGTAACAAGAAGGGTTTCTTCAGGTATGTTGGCAACAAGAAGAAAGCCAAGGAAAGTGTGGGCCCCTTACTGAATGAGGGAGGCAAGCTAGTGACAGAGGATGTGGAAAAAGCTAATGTACTCAATGCTTTTTTTGCCTCTGTTTTCACTAACAAGGTCAGCTCCCAGACTGCTGTGCTGGGCAACACAAAATGGGGAAGAGATGGCCAGCCCTCTGTAGAGATAGAGGTGGTTAGGGACTATTTAGAAAAGCTGGACGTGCACAAGTCCATGGGGCCGGACGAATTGCATCCGAGAGTGCTGAAGGAATTGGCGGCTGTGATTGCAGAGCCCTTGGCCATTATCTTTGAAAACTCGTGGCGAACGGGGGAAGTCCCGGATGACTGGAAAAAGGCTAATGTAGTGCCCATCTTTAAAAAAGGGAAGAAGGAGGATCCTGGGAACTACAGGCCAGTCAGCCTCACCTCAGTCCCTGGAAAAATCATGGAGCAGGTCCTCAAAGAATCAATCCTGAAGCACTTAGAGGAGAGGAAAGTGATCAGGAACAGTCAGCATGGATTCACCAAGGGAAGGTCATGCCTGACTAATCTAATCGCCTTTTATGATGAGATTACTGGTTCTGTGGATGAAGGGAAAGCAGTGGATGTATTGTTTCTTGACTTTAGCAAAGCTTTTGACACGGTCTCCCACAGCATTCTTGTCAGCAAGTTAAGGAAGTATGGGCTGGATGAATGCACTATAAGGTGGGTAGAAAGCTGGCTAGATTGTCGGGCTCAACGGGTAGTGATCAATGGCTCCATGTCTAGTTGGCAGCCGGTGTCAAGTGGAGTGCCCCAGGGGTCGGTCCTGGGGCCCGTTTTGTTCAATATCTTCATAAATGATCTGGAGGATGGTGTGGATTGCACTCTCAGCAAATTTGCGGATGATACTAAACTGGGAGGAGTGGTAGATACGCTGGAGGGGAGGGATAGGATACAGAAGGACCTAGACAAATTGGAGGATTGGGCCAAAAGAAATCTAATGAGGTTCAATAAGGATAAATGCAGGGTCCTGCACTTAGGATGGAAGAATCCAATGCACCGCTACAGACTAGGGACCGAATGGCTCGGCAGCAGTTCTGCGGAAAAGGACCTAGGGGTGACAGTGGACGAGAAGCTGGATATGAGTCAGCAGTGTGCCCTTGTTGCCAAGAAGGCCAATGGCATTTTGGGATGTATAAGTAGGGGCATAGCGAGCAGATCGAGGGACGTGATCGTTCCCCTCTATTCGACACTGGTGAGGCCTCATCTGGAGTACTGTGTCCAGTTTTGGGCCCCACACTACAGGAAGGATGTGGATAAATTGGAAAGAGTACAACGAAGGGCAACGAAAATGATTAGGGGTCTAGAGCACATGACTTATGAGGAGAGGCTGAGGGAGCTGGGATTGTTTAGTCTGCAGAAGAGAAGAATGAGGGGGGATTTGATAGCTGCTTTCAACTACCTGAAAGGGGGTTTCAAAGAGGATGGCTCTAGACTGTTCTCAATGGTAGCAGATGACAGAACGAGGAGTAATGGTCTCAAGTTGCAATGGGGGAGGTTTAGATTGGATATTAGGAAAAACTTTTTCACTAAGAGGGTGGTGAAACACTGGAATGCGTTACCTAGGGAGGTGGTAGAATCTCCTTCCTTAGAGGTTTTTAAGGTCAGGCTTGACAAAGCCCTGGCTGGGATGATTTAACTGGGACTTGGTCCTGCTTTGAGCAGGGGGTTGGACTAGATGACCTTCTGGGGTCCCTTCCAACCCTGATATTCTATGATTCTATGATTCTATGAAGAGCTACAAAGGGATCTCACAAAACTTGGTGACTAGGTAACAAAATGGCAGATGAAATTTAATGTTGACAAACAAAAAGTAATGCACATTGAAAAACATACTATACATCAAAAATGATGCAATCTAAATAAGCTGTTACCACACAAGAAAGATATTTGGGTCATTGTGGATAGTTCTCTGAAAATATCTGCTCAATAGACAACAGCAGTTAAAAAAGTGAACAGGATGTTAGGAACCATTAGGAAAGGAATAGATAATAAGACAGTAAATATCATAATGCTACTATATAAATCCACGATATGCCCACACCTTGAATACTGCATGCAGTTCTGGTTGCCCCATCACTAAATATATATTTGAATTGGAAAAGGTACCAAGAAGGCAACAAAAATTATAAGTGATATAGAAAAGCTTCCGTATGAGGAGAGATTTAAAAGATTTGCACTATTCGGTTCTGGAAAGACACTATGTGATAGAGGTCTATAAAATCATGAATGGTATGGAGAGAGTGAATGGGAAAGTGTTATTTACCCTTTCACATAATATAAGAACCAGGGTTCACCCAATGAAAGTAACAGGCAGCAGTTTTAAAACAAACAAAAGGAAATATTGCTTCACACAATACACAGTCAACCTGTGGAACTCATTGACAGGGGATGCATAAAAATATTAACTGGATTCAAAAAAGTACTAGATAAGTTCATGGAGGCCATCAGTGGCTATTAGCCAAGATGGTCAGGGACACAACCCCATGTGCTAAGTGTCCCTAAGCTTCTGACTGCCAGATGCTGGGACTGGACAACAGGGGGATGGATCACTCAATAATTACCAGTTCTGTTCATTCCCTCTGAAACACCTGGCATATGGACCATTGCTCTGACCCAGTATTGCCATTCTTATGTTCTTATGTAATGGTGTTCTGGTCCATGACTAGGTCCTTGGCACTGGTGGTAATAATAATCATAAAAACTGAATGTCATTCATGACTCATTAAGGCATCCAGTATTGTGTGTAGGTTTTACAGTATTGAAAATAATTATAATGTTAAGATATATCATCATTCAGTAATGATATTGAGGTCAAAAGCACCATACTGAAAAAAAACAGCACTAAGAAATGGACCCACAAAATGGAGTGGGGGGCGGGGAAACATTTAGACCCTTGAAAGCATTGGAAAGGCTTCAGAAAGACCTTGAGTTTTGAAGTGAGATTAATACAAGGTATCTAAAAATCTGAAGGCAGACACTTCTATAATTAGAAACATACTCATGACCTAGCAGCTAAAAGGTTAAGTAATCCTTGGACAGTATCCCTCTAAGATCCATTTTAAGATTAAACTTAATTAAAGGCAAACTCACCTTGCTGTTTTCTGTCTAGAATTAGTATTACAAATATTAATAGATATTATGCTCTCTGGAGTGGCTCACAGCCTTGAGTGCTTACCTCAGGGCAGACACCCCAAACTGATGGTGTGTTCTAAAATTAGATTTCACCAAGCCAGTAACAAATGTGAACTCCAGGATCACTATTGCAGTCCTTCCATGGAGTCACAGACAGTCCCCTTAGCCTCTCCAGTCTATCTTGCCACTCAGACAAACTGGACTTAGTGATAAATTGTCACTTACGCTAAAAATCACACCACATTCAGCTTGCTTCCAGTCCCAAGAGATCAGCCACTTACCTCAGATCAACTGGTACCCTAGATCTTATACCAAAGACAGCATCTGTAGCAGTCCTGTAATAAACTATCTAAAGGTTTATTAACTAGGAAAAAGAAATGAGTTATTTACAGATTAAAGCAAGCAAACATATACACACAAATGAGTTACTATCTAAATCTTAAGAGTGATGGAGCTGTAGTGATTTATCAATTGTCTTTCAGGGAGAACCCTGGGGATTTCTGCCTCTGTTTAGAATATCTGGCCCTGTAAGAGTTCAAACAGTGAAGGGTGAGATGGAAACTTCTTGTTTTATTTCCTTCATTCAGCTTCCAAGTCCACAGGAGGATCTTTCTTGCATGTACCATTTCCCAGATGTAATGTGGCCATTAACCAATCCTTTGTATAGTGATGTTCCTGGATGGCCCATCTGATTTTGATAGTCCTTCTGGATGAGAGGGTGGAGTAGGGGATGATTCCCATGCCTGGGCTCACTAGTTCAGAGCAAACATTTTCAAAGTTATAAAACAAAATCTACAGATTTTCTGATTGCATGGAATACCGACATTACAAGTGAGATTAAGGCATGCAGCAATTTACAAGCATCTCATAGAATAAAAAACACTAAATACATTCTTATAAGACTAATACCTATTTTGAGCAAAAATAACATACAGGTGAACTGCTCTGGTCGTCAGCTGTGAGTCTGTTAGTCCTTAGCTAATGCCTGCAATCTTGGCAAGAGCTGGCACCTGGTTTGCCAGAGTTACAATAGTGCTTTTAGGAAAGTTTCTTTTTCAGGATCCTCTTTACAATCCTTTAGACTTCTGGGGAAGGACTGTGACTTTATGCATGTCTGGTACAGCATTAGGCACATTGTCAACAGTTCATAAATAATAGGCTATTATTATATGTAATGCCTAGGAGACCCAGTTACAGAGTAGGACTGCATTGTGCTAGGTGTTGTACATACACAAAACAAAAAGAATGATCCTTGTCACAGAATTTCACAATCTGAGTAAAGGGACAAATATCAGTTTGTGTATTTCCTGCTTAACACATATTGAAAGTACAAAGGTATTACGCTCCTCCTTTATCTTGTAAATAAAGTTCTTTGCCACTGCACCTTTTGGGAGGTTTCTCCATTTCCCATACTGCTGGTACAATTCCATACAGTACGGATCATTACTGTGTGGCTCAATATGTTATAAACTGTTAGTTCTTCACACACTGAGAACTGAGATATATAGAGAGAGTTAGATGTGGGGTTAGGACAGGATTGTACAATTTCATTCTACTACTACTTCTAGTGAGGATAGTTCTAAACCTAAATTCTCTCTGAAGTGCTATAAGATTTCGCTGTTGTGTAGGAGTGAAACTCTCACTACCTCCAGACATCTGGGGTTTTTTTTCTGTTGATGTGCCCTTTTAAAATCTAATCTTATGCCTGTTCCTAAATTTTACATAAATGTGAGGTTTGTTTTAAAGGGGAACAGATTTTGAACATCATACTCTCTAGGAGTGTGGATCCATTAGAAATACATACTAGTTGAGAAAATTAAGATAAACTTGCCTATAATAATTTCCCCATGGAGGCAGGAGTTATAACAAATCCCCACTCACCCACCCACTTTCTACAGAGAGCTAGGGGTGTTTTTTGCAGCCTGTCTGTTTTATTTGTTTGAAAAGGAGCTGCCGGTTAGATAAGGACTATAACACTCTACCTTCACCCCCAAGTCACTGCATTCTCCACCAACCCTTCCCTTGAGGGTTCTTAGCTCTCTTGTCTTCCTACGCATCTTTCTAATATTATGCCTGAGATTGAAACTGTATCTTAACTTTCTTGCAGAACTGGCTAACTTTAAACGACAGCATTAACAAAATACTGCAGTGATTAAAAACGTAGCAGTATAAAACCCAGCGTAGCTTTGTGGAATCATTTAAAATCTACAACCATATGTATTGTGGACAACTGAAGTTTGTGACTGTTTTAACCTATGGCTGCTAATGATGGAATCCCCCAAATGGGAGAAGTGCTGAACTGTGCTAGATTCTGATTCTGAGTTAAATGACATCCAGGCTTGGTCCCATCTCGGATTTACTCACTGTGTCACCAGCTATCTTTCCATTACCAGGTACACTGCTGACACACAATGAATAATTAGTAACCATAATAAGAGGGCAACAGAATGGGGTGTTCAGTAATGTGAACAGTGTATATTGCTGAACTGCAAGTTTATCATAGAGTCATAGAATATCAGGGTTGGAAGGGACCTCAGGAGGTCATCTAGTCCAACCCCCTGCTCAAAGCAAGACCAATCCCCAACTAAATCATCCCAGCCAGGGCTTTGTCAAGCCTGACCTTAAAAACTTCTAAGGAAGGAGATTTCACCACCTCCCTAGGTAACGCATTCCAGTGTTTCACCACCCACCTAGTAAAAAAAGTTTTTCCTAATATTCAACCTAAACCTCCCCCACTGCAACTTGAGACCATTGCTCCTTGTTCTGTCATCTGCTACCACTGAGAACAGTCTAGATCCATCCTCTTTGGAACCCCCTTTCAGGTAGTTGAAAGCAGCTATCAAATCCCCCCTCATTCTTCTCTTCTGCAGACTAAATAATCCCAGTTCCCTCAGCCTCTCCTCATAAGTCATGTGTTCCAGTCCCCTAATCATTTTTGTTGCCCTCCACTGGACTCTTTCCAATTTTTCCACATCCTTCTTGTAGTGTGGGCCCAAAACTGGACACAGTACTCCAGATGAGGCCTCACCAATGTCTAATAGAGGGGAACGATCACGTCCCTCGATCTGCTGGCTAGATTCTCATTTACACTAAGGCTCTTTCACACTGCCCTGGTAGTACAGGCGGGCTAATAAAATAGGGTAGTTTAAAGTAGATGCACTAGTTTATATGTGTTTATAAAAGGTTAGTCGAGAAGTAGATTAAAAATTCTTCCTGTCACCTGGGCAGTTGTCCTTTCAACTAGAGCTGGTTGGGAATTTTTGGATGAGTTGTTTTTCATTGAAAAATGCAGATTCATCGAAATCCAAACTGTTCATGAAACAGGGTGTGGTTCGATGAATTTTCCAAGTTAAAAAAAAGAAGAAAAAAATTCATTTCAGAATGTTCAAAATAAATAATCCTGTTTTCCTGTTCCAAATGTCCTTTTAAAAGGTTTTACAAAAGAAAAAATGTCAACATTGAAAATGTATTGTTTGAAACTGACCAAAACCAAACGTTTCAATGACCAAAACTGAATTTGGGGGAAGGGGGTTGGCTTTTTTTCTGGTTTATGAATATTTTCAAAATTTTCAACTTTTTCCCCAAATTGAGATACAAAAAACATGTGTTTTACAAACCCCACAGTGCTCAAAAATATTCACAAGACTAGAAAACGGTTTCCCACCCAGCTCGAGTTTCAACCTCCTGTGAGGAGATATGATTGTAACAGCGGGGTTCCCAAACGTTGTGATACACGGGACTGTAACTTGCCAGAAAAAACCTAGGGCCTCACCTCTTTTATATTCATTTATATAGATATATTCTGTTATGAACAATAGATGCAACAATAACTGTTTGGCATGTCCATATGTCGTCCATGATCTGTGAACAGAAATTGCTTTTTGTTTGATTTCACTAGTGAAACAAACCTGTAGTTGAACAGTTTTAACCTGTCCCTGTGGTTATAAAAAAACTGGAGCTGCAGGCCGCATTCTAAGGCTATGCAAGTGGCATTTATTATAACCTATCTGTCGTCCTAAAACTCCCAAAACAATGATATGTAGACATTATTTCACTTTTGGTTTGCACTTTAGGTAAACTGGCCCTAAGCACAGTCTGCTCAGTTTGACTTATCCCTAGTGGATGTCATGAAAACTACCAAAGTAATTTACTGTAGTACAATATGATATAGGTAGACAAGCATCTGATAAGGGGCAGTCTCAACAGTGGTCCACACTACAGGCTAAAATAATTATCCAGCTTCTTGCACCAGGAGCTTACTGCTAAGGCCAGGTCTACATTAGGAAGATGTTGCTGATCAGTATAGCTTTTCCAGCAAAGCTCTCCTATACCAATAAACTGTGCTTATGCCTGTTTCCCAAACACCATATAAGATATATCAACCTAAGCAGAATTATGACATTATGACTGCGCTGAAAATAGGTCTTTTGTCAACAAAGTTATGGCAGTAAAAAAAACAAAACCACTAGCTAATTTCTAGTGTAGAACTGGCCGGAGGGTGACCATGTTTGAGAAAGTTTCTATGTGACTCTGTGCAAGACGTTGGCAGTGCCATTGAAAAGGAAAACCCCTTTTCTCTTTTTTGTTTCTTCTGCTTTACATTCTCAAGTTACAAAAAAGAAAAGCAAAAGGGGTGTGGAGGGGAGTAAAGGCATAGATATTCCTTGAAAATCCTTGATGTGACCTAAAAGTATGATGAAGGAAAACATACTAAAATAGGTTGTCTACAAGAGCCAAACATGTGTAACAGTTTATTTCTATCACTCCCACAACTGATATATTCAGTTTTTGTATTCTGTAAAGTGCATGTGAATATTTGTCTCTATGCGACAAGTTCAGTTTCACTATTTATGACTTCAGATGGCCAGTGCCTTTATTGTACTATTTCATGTATAAGCCCTGAGATAAGAGCTGTCAGAGAAGTCAGAATAATTGTATGATGAATCAAGATCATTGTGAACAATTTACAATGATAGGATCAGGAAATTATCTTTTCATCTAGTTAAGGGATATTAGATTTTTCCATTACTGCTGCTTTCAGCCTGCAGTATGAATAAGTCTCACTTAATTCTATCCTTTCCCCCCTTCTAGCCCTAAGCAGCAAGCCAAAATGGCAGAATATTGCAGATTAATTTTTGGAGATGCACTGCTCATGGATCCACTGGAAAAATACCCAGTAAGATGGTTTGGTATTTCCCTGATCATAAGAATATGTATGAATATGTATTTGCATATTTCAGTTTTCTGTTGTTCTTCATATACTGCCTTACAAGATAGAAGCTGCTGGCTTTTTGAGTTTGGGGTTTTTAAAAGTAATTTCTGCTATTATTGGTTTAAGCATATTGTTTCTGATCTGGAGATTATTGTGAGCTAATCCTCTAAATCAAAATTGGCTCTAACATCTACTCTTTTATAATCTGGGCTTTCACATTTGAAATAATACTTCTTATGGTTATTATTGTAGATATTTCATAGTGCATTTTTTCTTTGTCTTCTAAAGCGCCTTCATTGGTGCTGTTTTGTTTAGCACAGAGCCTACCTGTTGTGCAAACCACGCTTAATCTTAAAATGGGGTTACATTTTGGACTGCACAACTGTACATTGTATCATGGGGAGAATGAGAAGCTGGCATGGGACCATTTTATTTATTACACATCTCTCCTTCTTTCCTCTAAGCTTGAAAGTGGCGTTCCCCTTCCAAGCCCTATGGACTTAATGTACAAAATTCTGGTGAAGAATAAAAAGAAATCACAAAAGTCTGCCGATGGAAGTTCAAAAAAGAAGCTCTCTGAGCAGGCTTCCAACACATGCAGTGATACATCCAGTGGGTTTGAACCCTCATCTCCTGGAGCAGGTAAAAGTTGAACTCCCAAATATATTACTGCCTGAAACATAAGGAGCCCAATTGTGATTGACACTAAGTCCTGTTTACACCACTCTGTAAGTGTAAAGGTGCCTCAGTGTGGGCCTAGCCCAATGGCTGGTATGTTACTTACTTAGGGCAAAGTGCTGTCCCCCTTACAAAAGCCAAGTCAACAGGCTTTGCTCAAGAGATCTAAGTGGGGTTGAGGCTCCGGAGTATTTCCTGCTAATCTAATGACCTGGTGCATTGTGTTGTATGCGATAGCATTTAGCCACTCCCCCCCCCACACACACATACTTGGGGAGTTTAGTATATGATCAGCTCCTCCAGCCTGCCATTGCCATGTGCCCAAATTTCCAACGCAAAGGGAAGCACCATGGAACAGAGCTTTGGAGCATGAAAGGGATATGACGTCCCTTGAAGGGCCTTTCTGCATCTTAGCTCCGTGCACAATGAAACTGCAGTGGTTTTGCTGTATTTGAGACTGAATGCAGGGGGCGATTTGGCTCTCAAAGTCCCAGAGCCCCATCCACTGCTGCCTCACATCTAGAAGGGTCACATGCACCTGTGTAAAGTGGGTGTAAAATGGTAGCACATCAGAATGGTATCATTTTACATCCACTTACATTGCACTGGGGAAAATGACTACACAAGGTGCAGGGCCAGGGTAAATCGGGCCTTACATCTTACATCTCATTCCTAGCATTGTGGTATTTTGTTTCCTTTTCATATTACCTCTGTACGCACATTGGCGGTAGGTTGTTTTTCATGGGCTTGATGTCGACGGATTATTTAATATAAAGGCCCAAAGCAACTGACAGCTTAAAGCAGCCAAAGATTGGATAACTGCTAAGTGCCTGGCTAACATTTAAAAATAGTGGGGCAAATTCTTAACCCTTCCCTCTTAGGGTGAAATTCACTATGGTCTGCAGAGGAACTACTCACGGAGAGTTGCAGGAGTGCTAGAGGAAGATGAAGGAGGCGTATGTGCTTCCTGGATGACTGAGTAAAAATGGATTAAAGCTTTTAGAGCTAGCTCCTCAGCTGGTGTGAATCAGCATTGTGTTGTTGTAGTCTGAGGAGCTTTGCCAATTTACACCAGCCGAGAAGCTGGCCCATTGCCAGCTGTCAGCAAGTGACCATTTTAAATTTACAAGCTAAATAAAATGAACTCCTAAATCTAAAAAGCACTGAAAGGTATCCAAAGAGTAAAGAAAAGGTGCTTTCCCACACAAGGTGTTGCTACAGGTCTTCGGTTGATTGAGCTATATTGGTGCAGTTTAGATTGCTAACAGAGCTGCACAAGTGAATTTTAGATTTTTATTCACTCAGATGGGGATTTGCAAAGGGGCCGAAGGCGGTTCTGAATTTCATTCAATGTTGGACACCTAATTATCTTAGGCTTCTTTGGAAACCCCAGTATCTAGCACCATCTCTTATCTTACTGCATACATAGTGCTCAAATATCTGTAGTCAGACTCTGTTCAACTAGCCTTTCCCTCCCATGGTTTTCGTTGTAGCTTCATATAACGTCATAAATCCAGATCCTTAGCTGGTGTAAATTCCAGAATGACAATAGTCAATGGAGCTATGGGCAACTCAAGTTGAGGATCTGACTCATAGTTTCTAAAGCTGTATTAATTTGCAGTATTTGTTTGTAGACCCGTACATGTACGTAAGAGGGAATGAACAGAACAGGTAATCATCAAGTGATCCATCTCTTGTTGCCTATTCCTAGCTTCTAGCAAACAGAGTGTTCCACAGCTGCAGCTTATGCTGTCCTA
Source organism: Dermochelys coriacea (assembly GCF_009764565.3). Taxonomy (NCBI): domain Eukaryota; kingdom Metazoa; phylum Chordata; order Testudines; family Dermochelyidae; genus Dermochelys; species Dermochelys coriacea. The sequence continues at coordinate 202,170,470 of NC_050070.1, read as the reverse complement.
GGAGAACCCTTGGAAGTGAGAATTGATCTAATTGGGATTTTTCAGTTAAACCTTTTCAAATAAATAGGTAATATGTAGAAGATTTCCCTCCATGGACTCATCTGGTGATAATAAGCTGCGAACCAATGGGTGCCACCAATATATATTAATCTCAGCAGGGCAAGTTTGCCATAATCTGCCTCTTTTTCCCATTTAATGGACTCTAGGAAGTGCTTTTTGCTAATCTAAATGAATAAATTAAGAGATTCATAGCCAGTGGCTGTTACTGCAAATCCAGCGAGAACACTTCAGGTTCTTAGCAATACATTAAAGTTCCCCAAGCTATCCCCTGAGCCTGTTGAGCAATCATGTTATTTTCTTCAATGAAATGTTCAAACAATGATTTGTTCATGAATAAAGGCATGGCATATCAACACCAGTGTCTGGGAGAAAACACAGCCTGGGGAATCATAGCTCATTTGAGAAAGTAGTCCACGTTGCTTTCATTATATGTGCTCTACATAGTCAACAGAGGTCATTATGTTGACTTCGGTGGGCTTTGAATCAGGCCATGAATTGAGATGAAGAATCAGGCCTGAATTACCTCTTCCTCACAAGGAGGAAAATTGTGGCATTGTGGATGAATTCTCACATTGCAGTTTGTTTTTGCAGCAGGTAAGGATGTTAGCCGTTTCTGATGCCAAAAGAAAATTGCTGTGCCATGGTTAACTGAGAAAAGTGAAAACCGTGGGCAAAAGGTTGTGAAATAAAAAGATTTATGCAGCCTGTATTAAAACATATTGAGCTAGCTGGTCCATCTAGGGATCTGCGCATAAGTTAAAGCTCAGTTTTGATGGCTTCTTTCTGAAAGAAAAACCTACAGTAGAAATTTCTAAGGAGAAAGATAAGGCTACAATTTTTGTTGAACGTGATTGTTTCCGAAAAGCACTATAATAAGACTATTTTGTTTAGGAGGAAAATGTTTCTTTGATTTAGTAACCAATTAATCTATCTTGCCAATAGGGTTTAAATTGGTATAAAATAACTGAGAACAAGGCTTAAAAATCTGTGTGATTCAGTCTCATCTACTCATTCAGTACTTTTTGAGTAAAAGAATGATATTGAAGCAGCTTCTTCACATTGTTTAGTTTGCATTGCCCTCTGCTGGTGAGTATGTGATATGCCACCTCAGAGCTGACCGCTAGGAAAACATGCAAGGGCAGAACCTCAATTGGTGTACACTGAAATAGCTCCATTGAAATCAAAGGAACTATTACCAGTTGACAGTAGCTGAGTATCTGCCTCACAATTTTCAATATATTATGATAATAAAAATATTAAATATTTTAATTTAACCCAAAATATTGTTTATTGAATAAGTACATTGTTGTTAGTAGGAATAACTAAGTTTATTACAGTAGTGCATAAGGACTAAAGGAGAATGCAGCCCCATTGTGCTAGGCACTGTACAAACAAAGTCATTACAGTCTAAGTAATGGTACTTATATAGCCTCCATTGCCATGGTTTCTGAGCACCTCAGGATCTTTAATGTATTTATCCTTACAACACCTTTAGGGAAGTGCTATTATCTCCATTTTACAGGTGGAGAACTGAGGCATAAAGAAAAAGGTAAGTGACTTGCCCAACATCACACAGGAAGTGTGTGGCAGAGGAGAGACCTGAACTCAAATCAGCCAAGTCCTAACCATTGGACTATCCTTGGTTAATAATATGTGATATTGTATATGCACGGACTATCACAATGCAGCATTCTTTTTTTTTTAGTTCATTATTTTAACATCTAAACTGCTGTTCTAAATCACTGTTTTGTTGACCACAGAAGTCCTTTACAAAGACACAAAGGAGTTGTTTGTTTGATAGGCAAATTCCCCAAAGTAAGTCAGCAATGTTGAGGATGGCTAAACCACTCAAGATGGTGAATTTGGTGTGTTATATAAGAGGCAGTCCCCCTAAAATGTGGAACCCTCTAAAGCAACAGCACTTGAAGGTGTCTATCAAGAATAGTCTTGGTATTTATAATCATTGTTTCAGTCAATAATTGTATTGTAATTAAAATGTTGCAGGAGAAGCAGAGATCGAGAGTGATGATGACGATGACTATGATGATGATTGCAAAAAATCGTCAACAGATGAAGTAAGGATTTAAATATTTTGAAATAGTGGTGGAGTGATTCTGGTACTTTAATTTGGCTTGCATTACTAAGTGTGGGACTGCCATCTAGTGGAGAAAGGAAGACAGGCCTTTAAAACATCTTACAAACTTTAGAAATAATTGCCAATAGTCTTAAAAGGACTCTTGAACAACACGTGTACACTGTTGCTCACTTTATTCATATTTTAATTTAGTAAAATAAGATATAATGAATCAGTTTTAGACAGCTACTTCTTTATTATATGTGTGTGTATATATATATATGAATGTATATATGTGTACATCTCTCTCTTTTTCTGTGTATATATATATATACATAGTTATATATAACCTTGTGTATATATATATATATATATATATATACACAAGGTTATATATAACTATGCTGTGACAGCTCTGTGGTGAAATCTGTAGGAGACACATTTATTATTATTCATTTATATGGGTGCTCACAATGTGCCCAGCACTTTTCAGAAGATAAGATAAGGCAGTCTGTTCACCAAGGATCTTACAGGCATGTATAAAGTATTAAAATACCAGCTATGTGATTTAGCTTTTAAATAGAGGGGTAAGGTCTCCTCTTCATAAATCTGTGAAACTCCCACGAGGCTAATTAAGACTATTTCACATGTATTTCCTTTTGTCCCCTTGAATTTCCTCCTTCCCTCAAAGAGTTTCACGACTTTCAGAGTGAATTTCATTGCTTAACACCCTGTTAACAAAAACAAACAAAAACGACTCCCTTCCTCTAGATGAGGAGCTTAAAGGGGATGAGCCAAGCCCCATATCAAAGGGAAATAGGCCAGATAATGTACATATACAAATGAATAATGATCTATTGGACATTGATCCCACACCCACTAAAGTAAATGGTAAAGCTCCCATTGACTTTGCTGTGGCAGGTAACGGAGACTTGGAGTCTTAGATATATAAAGTCTACTTTATAGAAATCCCACCAGTGACCTTTGATATGCAATAAACACAAAGTCTTCCCTTGTCACTTTGTGCTAGGGCACTGCTGGCAGTGAAGCCATGGCCACGGAAGAAATGTCTAACCTGGTGAACTACATACAGCCAGTGAAGTTTGAGTCATTTGAGATATCAAAAAGTAAGTAATCTAAATAGCCATAGCATAATATACTGGGAATTACTTAGGCCGTTGCTTTCTTATCTCAATCGGAATTATTTGAACATATCATGGGGCAGATCCTCAGCCTGTGTAAATGCAGTTGTCATATCTTCATAGAAGTCAAGTAGACACCAGTGGAGGATCTGTCCCCACAGGTATAGGAGAAGAATCTGCTTAGAGAACTGATGACTCTTTGCTTTTCTCTCCTTAGTGCATTGCATAAATCCTGTTAAGGGTATTAGGAATTACCCACATGTATCAAGGGACAATAGAGCCACATTCATTTTGAGATATGCACTGGTCTAAACATTCAGTTTTGTCTATGGTAAACATTGGTACACAGTGTGTGCGGCAGGTTTGACAAAGTTTCTGGAATTGAAAAAGTCTTTGCTTGTCAAATTAAATGTCCATGAATAAACAGTGTCAGAAAAGCAAGGCATATTGTCAACTTTTGAACAATGAGATTGTGAGCATTGAGCGAGAAACACCAAGTGCTTTTACGCTGTGCCCATGTTGCACGTAAAACAGATAAAGTATAAACACAACGCCCACCCCTCATGTAAATCTATCTTTTCTGCCACAGCCTAGGCTATAACTTCATCGCCTGCTGATTTTTCACTGATAAAGTCTTGCTGGGAATGCACTTTGCAGCATCGTTAATAAACAGAACAGCAGCATTTCCCGTCTAGGAGCAGAACCCCCTACCATCTACCTGTCCTTTTTCATGGTGTTTTGACAGGATACAACATGTTCTTGACATTTTTTTTTTGTTAAAGCAGCCTATCGCATTTTAATTTTTAAGTCCTGGATTTATGAGGCCCTTGAAGACCAGGGTTATGGGTGCCTAAATCCATTACCTCTATACAAGATTTTACATCTACTGAGCCTTGTATTGCAGTTGTTATGAGCATGATGTCAACTGCTTCATCAGAAGCAAATTAAGTAACTCCCCCAAACAAATATATTGAAATATTGAAAACTTCATTGTCAATGTATGTATATATTTATATATCTTTGATTCCCATCCATCAGCTCAACAGCGATAATAGGACTGCAAGAAATCTTTACATCACTTTCTATCTTGAACCAGCTTCACAGCTTCGTTATAAAATATTTAAAATATTGTGTGTGCGCACTGGTCCAACTTATAGTAAGCTGTTTGTATTCAAGTTGCCTTTTTCTAATACTAAATTCTCTGTTGGATGCATATTCATACTCCCTGTAGAGGCTTTGAGTGGCTCTTCTCTATCAGTGTCAGAGGAAATAGTCGGCTAGCCTCAGGAACTGACGCCCTTGTCCCTTCATGGTGGGTGGTAGCCAAGCCTGCAAGGCTTGAACCTTTCCAATGAGAGGCCATGCCTCACCCAGTGTATCCAAGGTATGTCATTTCCTGCCACCCGATCCGACACTTCCTTGGGTTGGTGGGCAGTTAAGCCCACAGGGCCCATACGACAGCCGCCACCTGGTTGAGATTGTCCTCCTGGCATCGGCTGTATATCACCACGTCATTGAGATATGCTGCAGCGTAGGAATCGTGGGGCTACAGGAGGAGGCGATCCATCAGCCTCTGGAAGGTGGTGGGGGCCCCATAGAGACTGAAGGGCGTCCACATAAACTGGTAGATCCAAGCTGGCATAGCAAACGCTGTCTTCTCTCTCAAGCTTGGGTTAAGGGAGATTTGCCAGCAGCCGTTTGTGAGGAGCAGTGATGAAGTGAACTTCCCCCAGGTGGTCAAGCAATTCATCGATACAGGGTATTGGGAAAAAGAAAAGGAGTACTTGTGGCACCTTAGAGACTAACAAATTTATTAGAGCATAAGCTTTCGTGAGCTACAGCTCACTTCATCGGATGCATTTGATGGAAAAAACAGAGGAGAGATTTATATACACACACACAGAGAACATGAAACAATGGGTTTATCATACACACTGTAAGGAGAGTGATCACTTAAGATAAGCCATCACCAACAGCAGGGGGGGGAAGGAGGAAAACCTTTCATGGTGACAAGCAGGTAGGCTAATTCCAGCAATTAACAAGAATATCAGAGGAACAGTGGGGGGTGGGGTGGGAGGGAGAAATACCATGGGGAAATAGTTTTACTTTGTGTAATGACTCATCCATTCCCTGTCTCTATTCAAGCCTAAGTTAATTGTATCCAGTTTGCAAATTAATTCCAATTCAGCAGTCTCTCGTTGGAGTCTGTTTTTGAAGCTTTTTTGTTGAAGTATAGCCACTCTTAGGTCTGTGATCGAGTGACCAGAGAGATTGAAGTGTTCTCCAACTGGTTTTTGAATGTTATAATTCTTGACGTCTGATTTGTGTCCATTCATTCTTTTACGTAGAGACTGTCCAGTTTGGCCAATGTACATGGCAGAGGGGCATTGCTGGCACATGATGGCATATATCACATTGGTAGATGCGCAGGTGAACGAGCCTCTGATAGTGTGGCTGATGTGATTAGGCCCTATGATGGTATCCCCTGAATAGATATGTGGACAGAGTTGGCAACGGGCTTTGTTGCAAGGATAGGTTCCTGCGTTAGTGGTTCTGTTGTGTGGTGTGTGGTTGCTGGTGAGTATTTGCTTCAGGTTGGGAGGCTGTCTTTAAGCAAGGACTGGTCTGTCTCCCAAGATCTGAGAGAGCGATGGCTCGTCCTTCAGGATAGGTTGTAGATCCTTGATGATGCGTTGGAGAGGTTTTAGTTGGGGGCTGAAGGTGATGGCTAGTGGCGTTCTGTTGTTTTCTTTGTTGGGCCTGTCCTGTAGTAGGTGACTTCTGGGTACTCTTCTGGCTCTGTCAATCTGTTTCTTCACTTCAGCAGGTGGGTATTGTAGTTGTAGGAATGCATGATAGAGATCTTGTAGGTGTTTGTCTCTGTCTGAGGGGTTGGAGCAAATGCGGTTATATCGTAGCGCTTGGCTGTAGACAATGGATCGAGTGGTATGATCTGGATGAAAGCTAGAGGCATGTAGGTAGGAATAGCGGTCAGTAGGTTTCCGATATAGGGTGGTGTTTATGTGACCATCGCTTATTAGCACCGTAGTGTCCAGGAAGTGGATCTCTTGTGTGGACTGGTCCAGGCTGAGGTTGATGGTGGGATGGAAATTGTTGAAATCATGGTGGAATTCCTCAAGAGCTTCTTTTCCATGGGTCCAGATGATGAAGATGTCATCAATGTAGCGCAAGTAGAGTAGGGGCATTAGGGGACGAGAGCTGAGGAAGCGTTGTTCTAAGTCAGCCATAAAAATGTTGGCATACTGTGGGGCCATGCGGGTACCCATCGCAGTGCCGCTGATTTGAAGGTATACATTGTCACCAAATGTGAAATAGTTATGGGTCAGGACAAAGTCACAAAGTTCTGCCACCAGGTTAGCCGTGACAGTATCGGGGATACTGTTCCTGACGGCTTGTAGTCCATCTTTGTGTGGAATGTTGGTGTAGAGGGCTTCTACATCCATAGTGGCTAGGATGGTGTTTTTAGGAAGATCACCAATGGACTGTAGTTTCCTCAGGAAATCGGTGGTGTCTCGAAGATAGCTGGGAGTGCTGGTAACGAAGGGCCTGAGGAGGGAGTCTACATAGCCAGACAATCCTGCTGTCAGGGTGCCAATGCCTGAGATGATGGGGCGTCCAGGATTTCCAGGTTTATGGATCTTGGGTAGCAGATAGAATACCCCAGGTCGGGGCTCCAGGGGTGTGTCTGTGCGGATTTGTTCTTGTGCTTTTTCAGGGAGTTTCTTGAGCAAATGCTGTAGTTTCTTTTGGTAACTCTCAGTGGGATCAGAGGGTAATGGCTTGTAGAAAGTGGTGTTGGAGAGCTGCCTAGTAGCCTCTTGTTCATACTCCGACCTATTCATGATGACGACAGCACCTCCTTTGTCAGCCTTTTTGATTATGATGTCAGAGTTGTTTCTGAGGCTGTGGATGGCACTGTGTTCTGCATGGCTGAGGTTATGGGGTAAGCGATGCTGCTTTTCCACAATTTCAGCTCGTGCACGTCGGCGGAAGCAGTCTATGTGGAAATCCAGGCTGCTGTTTCGACCTTCAGGAGGAGTCCACCCAGAATCCTTCTTTTTGTAGTGTTGGCAGGAAGGTCTCTGTGGGTTAATATGTTGGTCAGAGGTGTGTTGGAAATATTCCTTGAGTCTGAGACGTCGAAAATAGGATTCTAGGTCACCACAGAACTGTATCATGTTCGTGGGGGTGGAGGGGCAAAAGGAGAGGCCCCGAGATAGGACAGATTCTTCCGCTGGGCTAAGAGTATAGTTGGATAGATTAACAATATTGCTGGATGGGTTACGGGAACCATTGTTGTGGCCCCTTGTGGCATATAGTAGTTTAGATAGCTTAGTCTCCTTTTTCTTTTGTAGAGAATCAAAGTGTGTTTTGTAAATGGCTTGTCTAGTTTTTGTAAAGTCCAGCCACGTGGAAGATTGTGTGGAAGGTTGGTTCTTTATGAGAGTATCCAGTTTTGAGAGCTCATTCTTAATCTTTCCCTGTTTGCTGTAGAGGATGTTGATCAGGTGGTTCCGCAGTTTCCTTGAGAGTGTGTGGCACAAGCTGTCAGCATAGTCTGTGTGGTATGTAGATTGTAATGGATTTTTTACCTTCAGTCCTTTCGGTATGATGTCCATCTGTTTGCATTTGGAGAGGAAGATGATGTCTGTCTGTATCTGTGCGAGTTTTTTCATGGAGTTGACAGATTTCCACTCTATACGGCTAAATTCAGTGCCTTGCATAATCACAGGTTTCAGAGTAGCAGCCGTGTTAGTCTGTATTCGCAAAAAGAAAAGGAGTACTTGTGGCACCTTAGAGACTAACAAATTTATTAGAGCATAAGCTTTCGTGAGCTACAGCTCACTTCATCGGATGCATTTGGTGGAAAAAACAGAGGAGAGATTTATATACACACACACAGAGAACATGAAACAATGGGTTTATCATACACACTGTAAGGAGAGTGATCACTTAAGATAAGCCATCACCAACAGCGGGGGGGGGGAAGGAGGAAAACCTTTCATGGTGACAAGCAGGTAGGCTAATTCCAGCAGTTAACAAGAATATCAGAGGAACAGTGGGGGGGGGAGGGAGAAATACCATGGGGAAATAGTTTTACTTTGTGTAATGACTCATCCATTCCCAGTCTCTATTCAAGCCTAAGTTAATTGTATCCAGTTTGCAAATTAATTCCAATTCAGCAGTCTCTCGTTGGAGTCTGTTTTTGAAGCTTTTTTGTTGAAGTATAGCCATTCTTAGGTCTGTGATCGAGTGACCAGAGAGATTGAAGTGTTCTCCAACTGGTTTTTGAATGTTATAATTCTTGACGTCTGATTTGTGTCCATTCATTGGGTATGCATTGAATTTAGAGATCTTGTTTACCCGTTGTAAGTTGATGCAAAAGTGCAGGGTCACACCTGGGAGGTGCCGCGTCACCTCACAACCATCACACCCCTGGGTTGGTCAGGATGGCATGGTGGACAAGAGTGGTCTGGCCAGGTAGGGCAGTGAAAGTCTTAGGGAAGGCCTTCAACAGGCTTCCAGCCTGCCTCCGTTGCTCCTTGGTGAGGGTATCCCTGAGTTGTGGTTCCTATGGGCCGATTGCCCAGGTCTGGCTCAGGAAAGTAAGGGACCCCTGCACTTGCTAACTCTTCAGGAGGTTGACATGGTAGAGCTGTTTTTAATTCTGCCAGTCCAGTTGCTGAATTTCATACATTACTGGCCCCACCCGACAGATTATTTTGTACAAGCCCCACGAGCTTGTACTCCTTAGAAGGTAGTAGGAGCAGGACCCATTCACCAGCTTCAAAGGTCTGAGACTGTGCCCCCTCATTATAGCTTCACTCTTGGGTCCCTTGGGCAGCTTGCAGGTTTTCCTTCGCCAGAGTCCCGGCATGGTTCAGGCACTCCTGGCACTGGAATACATATTGTACGAGTCTCTGGGCCAGCGACGGTGAGTACTCCCAGGTCTTACACATCAGGTTGAGCAACGCAGTAGTCCGCCAACAACTACAGGGCTCGTAATTTTTTCGACAGGCTGCTTGTGGGCGCAGGACTCTCCCGTGCAGATCTGGCCAAAGATACAGCCCATCAGGGGGCATTCCTGCTGCAAGTGTCCAATACTGCCACAGGAGAAACAGGGTCCTAGCTCGGGATGTCTGAGCCATGTCTCCTGGTTCGGCGAGTGTGTGCGCGAGGGGAGAGGTGGGGACGGCCTCAGGTTCTGAGGTCCCCCTCAATGCATCGGGTTTGCGTGTCAGGGTTCAGTGCCACCTCATCTGCCATGACTCCTCAGGGTCAACCGGGAGTTGGCCCATGAGCCAGAACTTTCTCCAGGCTTGTCAGGGTTGATCCCAATATCGTGGCTTGGGTCTCTGGCCCGACAAGGGCCTCTGCTGCCAAGAAGTCCTCCATGAGGGTGACTGCCACACTTAAAGTAGTGGGGCAGTGTTGGAGCATCCAGGACCTCCCTCAGGGTGGGAGGATGTGGGTGGATTGTTCCAGCGTGACCTGTTCGGCCACCTCGGCGACAGAATGCTGGTTGGTCTGGAGCCACCACCAGCAGCTGTCCTTCAGCTCCCGTCATATCCCCTAAATCTGGGGTCAGGCACGTGGTGGGTACCCCTGCCCTGGAACTGCACAGAACATCTCTGGGGTGATGTCCAGCATGTTAAGCACTGTGACCTTTACTTGCCCATAATCCCGAGCCTCATCGATGGGGAGCCCACAGTAGGCTGATTGGGCCATCCCTGTTAGATATGTGGCCCACTGCTCAAGGGGCCCCCGGGTGGCCAAGACGACCCGCTCAAATGTCATGAGGAAAGCCTTGGGGTCATCTTCGGGTCCCATCTTCTAGCCGTACAGGAATGTTAAGCACAGCGAGGGTTGTTTCCCCAGAGGGGCTAGGGCCATTGCAACCAGGCAGAAGGGCAGCCAGCTCTTGCAGGCACTGCTGCTGTTGTTCCCAATGCTGGGTCCTCAACTCCCAGAGCAACTGTTGCTGCTGACCTGCCAGCTACTGCATGAGTTGTTGTTGCTATTGCAGAGGGGTTGCCTGCTCTTCCTGCTGGCTCTCCGCCAGCCACTTATTCAGTTTCTCGACCAGATGGCCAGAGGCGGTTGCTGGGAGGGCTTTGTGGCATCCTCAGCCCCTTGCATCAGGGGTCGGGTTGGTGCCCACCTTCTCCACCAAGTGTAGTGACTTTGAGTGGTTCCTTCCTGTCAGCATCCGAGGGAGGCCACTCCGCCTTGCTGTGCCACCTCGCTGCTGAGAGCCAATCGACAGGGGATTAGCACAGTAAATCACTAAAGAGTCTCGGGCTCTGGTCCCTCGGGACAGGGCAGTTGGCAGCCTTTAGCCCAACTCTCTGGCTGGGGCAGACAATCACCACAGTCAGTCTCAAGCCCTCTGGGCAGGACAGCAATAGCAGTCTGTAGCCAGCCCTCTGTCTGGGGCACACAGCATCTAAACACAGGCTGTCTGGCCTAAAATGAATAGGCTGCCACCCCAGGGGTGAGGTTGGCAGCAGGAGGTAGGGAGACCCAGGCCCACCCTACTCCACTGGGTCAGTGGGGATCCTGCCAAAACACGCTGACCATGGTTTAAGCACCACAACCGGACTAATGTCTGGTTTCCCTAGACTACTTTCTATCCCTGTCTGTTCATAGGGCTTCATTTCTCACGGGTCCTTGGCACATGGCAGTTCCAGCAGCTCCTCAGGATGTTCCTTCAGGGGTCCGGCAGGGGTGGGTAAAGCATGATCCCTGGCTCAGGGGCCAGCAGCAAGGCGGAGGTGTCTGACTCCGTCCCTGGCTCTCCCTTAACTGAGCCAGAAGCAGGGCTTCCGCCCCTCTGCTTCCAGAGCAAAGGGCAGGCCTGACCTGGCTTCACCCACCCCCACGGGGGCCAGGAACGGTTCGTCCCTGTGAGCGTCAGAGGGAGGCCACTCTGTTTCTCTAAACACTTCCCTTGACACTAATAGGAGTTATGCGTACATGTTATGGGGAAAAATATTCCTCCTAGAAAGGAAGCTAGATGGATGAGGGAAATCTTAGTTTGAAGCCTACCAACCTTTCAGAACAATATAATGTATCTGTTGTCAAAAATCTGGGCATTAGATTTATCTATCACATGCTCTTGCCCTAACTGATTTCTACCTCTTGTAAGGAACAGTATGTGCAGATTTAACACAGCAGGTTTTAACTTTGAGCTTTGCTCCAAACATAATTTATCCTCATTTGAGTACTCCTTGCATTATAACATTGGGGTGAGTGTTTATGGTGTTAAAGTATAAAAAGTCATTATTGTTAGGGTGTTCTATATTGGTTAAACTGGCTTGGGTGGCAGGATGCCAGGCTGTGTTGCTAACTCTGCCTCCATCTCACTCAGTGACCTCAGGGAATTCCACTAAAGATTAATGCAAAGGGGGGAATTAAATCAAGCTTTTTTAATTTAAATTGATTTTTAAACATTTGAAATGGCTTTTCATTTGTCTTGCTCATTCTTTACTTTCTTCCCATTTTGTAGTTTTAAATTGCAAAAGTGTTTTGTACTTGTTTCTTTCCTAATTGTTAGTAAAATTTCAAATTTTACAAAGATTTTTTTTCTGTTAAGAAGTTTCACACTTAAAAAGCTTATCTGAATTGAAAAAGACACATCCAGGGCCTCGTTACCATCTTTACTGTGAGAAAACACAAACTCAAGCACAACATCACAACACAGTTAAGCAAATCACCCATGCTGTATTCGCAACCAGGCCAGCCTTCCAATATATTAAACTTACACAAGTCACAAAATCTGAAATGCTTCGAACAGGCCACTCTTCTCCATTAAGATTTGCTCTTTGAAGTCAATGGATTCCTAAATCACCTCGGTGCCTAACTATGGGCTTAGCAGCTGACCTTTGGGCTCCTATTTGTGAAAATTTTGGCCTGTGTGTATAAACATGTTCACAATAATTTTGTTTAATGTAGTGGAAGCCTACTTAACTCCCCATTGTTAACACTGAAGCACCTTTATATTAAAGTGAAAAAGATTGTATGCCACTAAGATAAAAGTTTTTAATAAAAATATAATTTTAGCTCCTGATACTGCAAACACCAAGGCACATGCTTAACCTTAAACAATCCCTTGAAGTCAGTAGGACTGTTCATGTGAGTAAAGTTAAGTCACTCTGTCAATGCAGGATAAAGGTCTTAATTTTCAATATTTTGTTTTTTGCCAGTAGCAGTTTTGTAAAGTTCAAATAAAATACCGCACCAGGAGTCACATTTATGAAAAATCCAGCATGTATCTGTGATGGGGTCTCCAGGGTGCAACCTGGACTGTGAATAGCTGAACCCTTGGTCGGTCGCCTCTCACATTGCGATGCTGATGTCAAACTACAAACCTCTGATAGCCACTGCACTTACACAGCCATCCGCAGGCAGAGACACACGCAACTGAGTTACATGAATGACTTCCTGCCAGTTCCCCAGCCTTGTATCCCAGAACTATACCGAGTTGCACTAGTCAGAAGCCTGGCCAATGTAAGCTCATTACCTTGTTCACCACTCTGACAAAAGGATAGTGGGTGTGCAGCTGCCCTTGTTAACCTAAGCTGAGTTTTCCCAAGCACTTCAACCAAAACACACTGTTTTAGGTAAAATATAAAACAGATTTAATAACTACAGAAGGATAGAATATAAGTGGTAGGCATAAAGGTGAGAGATAGTTTACCTTAAGAAACTCAAAAGTAAATATGCATTCTAAATCCTAAACTTTTAGTCTAAGCAAGAGTTGAATCATACGGTGCCTCACCCTGACAAATGGTACAAGCAGGTACAGTTCCTCAATACACAGAATACGTTCCAGCCTTGGACCACCCTTCCCCCCTTCATAGTCTTTGTTTTCCAGACATTCTTCCAGGGGGGAATATGCCAAGTGATGATGTCACTTCCCCTCTCTTATACTTTCTTCCAGATTGCTGGAAAGATCCTTGCTCTAACGGAAGGATCAGGCAGTCCCCATTGGTCAAGCAGTCTCCATTGCTTACCTGCTATAGGAGTCTCTGGGATAGTGGATTCTTTTCTTGATGGATGTTGATGAGCTATTAATGCTGTCTGGCTATTGATGGCTACTCCTTTGTTGTAACTGAAAGGCTGGTTGTGGATGTTCCCAACCTCACAACATATGTCAGTAATAGGTAGAGCAATACTTCATAACGTCACATATAATGACAGCACATACAATCCAACAGGATATTCATGTTCAACAGACTAAGACTTTAAAAGTACAGTAATTTAAACTGATTATTTACATTGCTCCACCCTGCCGAGAAGCAGAGAACAGCACAAATCCATTCTCACCCACTCCTTTTCGCACTGCAGCTCTCTTTACCCTCTGCATATCTGCTTCCCCATTTATAAAAGTGGGGACAATAATACTTATCTCCCAAGGGTGATGTAAGGCAGAATTAAACTTTGTCAAGTGATTTGAGACCCTTGCCCTAAAGTGCAAAGCATCCCTATGGAAATAAATGTCTCTGCATGAATGTATCCTGTTTACATGGCCAATTTCTATCCTTCCTAACTTAACCAAAAACACCCATTATTATTATTATTATTACTATTATCATCGTCACTGTTGTTATTAATTGTACAGCTGATTAAATGCCGAGCCATTTCATAACCGTGATAATAATTTCCAGTTGCCAGCTCCTCCATTACTACGGGCGTTTCCCTTTGGTAGGGCATGGCTAAAAGATACCACATGCCACAAACCCTAACACATTATGTTTTAAATAGAAGAAAAAAGAGATGCTGCTTTTCCTTCCTGGGAGCATTAGAGCTTGAAGGCTCTGTCTTTCTCAGCCTTTTCCACTGAGGTCATATGGAAGTTGAATAGCCACATGGGGGTGGCTTTAAAAAGCCAGTGGTCATATCATGACAGGATTTAAAAATACGCATTACAAGGAATGTTCATTGTGGGGGAGGACAAATGTGATTATACAAACAGAGAATCAGTGTCATATATTAGGAGACACATGGTTTTTCAGAGGTGCCAGCAGCTGGAATGCTTCTCTAATATAATAAAAAGGAATGATGTTTTAGCATGAAGTCTCAGGAAACATTCCCGGTGTCAAATGTATAAAGATTCACAGGCTTCAGTTCCCTCATCTTGTTTGATTCATACAGAACCCATGTTCGGACTATTAAAAAAATAAACTTCAAAGGGCTTGGATATTTGGATGTTTATTCAGATTCCCAAACTGTTCTATTGCCTAGATAACAATACCGGTAGCTAGTCCTACACTAGCTGCCCCCCAACACGCCCCATAGTGGTTCCATCGATAGGGCTGGAGCAAGGGTGGGAGATGTGAAACATAATACTAATACAGACAAAGGGCTTCGATGGGACTCAGCTTGCTGAAAATGAGTTCAGAGAAGGTATTTCTTGTTGCGGGGGGCGCATCTACAGAGCATGACAGGGATTCTGTCTCCATTAGAAGCTAAAGGCTGGGACTTATGGTATTGAGAGGACTTCAGGTGTCTGGCTAGTAGTTCCTAAAGAAAGAGGGTGTTGGAAGAAGACCACAGTGAGTTCCAGTAGCTTGCTGCTGAACAGTGCACAAAGCACCCATCCCAGCAGCAAGGAGCATGGAGCTGAAACAATCCAGCTTGTAGGATTGTCCCTACCCTGAGCACAGACAGTCTTTGTTTTGGTGTATATGGCAGGTGCGTAGGAGCATTTTCCAGCCAGCTGCATTAGCGTTGTTGGCCTTCACCAAAGCAGTGAGTGCTAAGGAGGGATTTGAACAAAGAGAAGGGGTGGCCTTGGGCAGCATGGGAAAAACCCCACAAAGCTTAAAGTGAGGAAAGAAAACAAGGGGTGTGGTGAGGCAGCAGGCAACGGTACTGCAAAACGAGTGAGGACTCAGTGAAGATTTAACACCCGATGGAACCTGCAGTGATCCTGGTGCACTGTAGCCTTTGTGCCTATAAAACTGTCCTGAGAATAGTTCCCACCATCTGGTTTTGCTCATCCTCTGCCAGCAGCTTTTTTTCCCCCATGCTGTGCTCACGAATACAGCTCCTTCACCTGTGGGAGTGGAGTTCGCCTTCTGGCTCCCTCTCAGAATGGGGAGAGTTTTCACCTACCTCTATTATCTCTCTGCAGGAGCAGGGAAAGCTCTTGTTCAGTTTTTGCCAGCTTCCACTTGGCTTCTTGTTCTGATTGCACAAAGCAGACCAGGCCGACTCCGCGCCTCTTCAATCCACGGGTGACTGCAACAAAATTATTTCTAAGACCAACGTAGGTCAATTGCCCTCCACTGTGCCTCTGGCTTTTACTTGCCTCTAAGAGCTTCATGAGGCACCAGAGCTCATTCAGATGTGACACACTTACACTCACTAATCGCTTCATTTCGAGAGAGGTGCCAAGGCATTTGGTGGATGGGAATCAGCTCTCAATATTGTAGGCACTTCTGTGCAAGCGACATGGCTTAGAATTTGCTGGAATTAAAGGCTTTTTTTCTGTGCATCACGTGCAAGACTAATTTGGTGGGAAAATTTAAAGAACTTACTTACAAAGGGGTTTTGACCTGGGCTTTCCATTTCAGGAGGCTGTTCTGCTGCGTAGAAAGGCTCTGCACAAGTCTCACTAGAGGGAGTAACAGACACAAAAGAAAAGGAAGATATTCCTTTTAAGTTGAATGTGCAAATTGCAGCCAGCTCTATGCATTTAACCCAATCAAGCCATGAGCTTAGGCTGTCTCTCCCCTCCTGCTGTGACTGTTTTACGGCAGGTAAGAGGTCTGGAGCAGCGTAAAGGATCCCTAAAAACTCTGGATCAGCCCATGGGGTGGGAATGGGGACAGGGCCATAGCACATAGCGCTGCCAAGATTCTAGGCAGCAATTGCAGGTCACTGTAACTTGGAGAGATTCTGAGGCTGACCTAAGTTACACCGGGGGCTTCTCCAGTCCCTGCAACTGTCTAAAATCAACTGTATGCAAAGGTGGCTTAAAGCCACCAGAACCCTCCTGCTCTTGTGCAGCAAGTTCTGTGCTCTGCTTCTCAGAGTATATTTATGCTGCCGAAAAAAGGCCATGGCAGTGAGTCTCAGAGCTCAGATCAATGGACGCGGGCTCCTGGGACTCACACTATAGGCCTAAAAATTGCAGTGTAGAGACATTGCCACTCGGGCTGGAGCCCAGACTCTGAGACGCCTCCCTCCTCGCCGGGTTTCATCCGAACCCAAACATCTACACTGCTCTTTCTAGCCCTTTCACCTGGATCAACTGACTCAGGCTCTCATACTTGCTGCCCCAGGTCTTTTTTTGTGTGGTGTCGACTTACCCGTAGAGCAGCGGTTCTCAACCTATCTACCATTGTGGGCCACATATGCAGCTCTCTGTGTGTTATGTGGGCCACATTCACACAATATATTTATTATCTGTATGGCTCTGAGGTTGTCACCTGGGCCTCAGTTGTGTGCTGATTGGGCCATAGGTTGAGCACCACTGCCTTAGAGGATAGCATAGAATTTCACCCTTACTGGGTTACTGGGGCAAGCTTTTTAGTCAGGCTCATGCATTTCTCCTGTGCATGAGCTGATGGCTGAAATGTTCAGGAAGAATGTTCTTTCTACTATGCCCAGCATTTCCTGGTGACTGGGTACCTCATGGTCTGTATGGAACTCGTTGCCACAATGTACCAGTGACACCAGGAACTTTTTTTTGAAGAAGGACTAGATACTTATATGGAAAGTGAGACCATCCACAATTATATTAGGCAAACAGTTTAGAAGGGAAATAAGCTCTCTTGCTTCAGAGCATGATCCAGCCTCTAACTTCCTGGAGTTGGGAAGAAGTTTCTTATATGGACAGGTTATTCCTTTACAGGATCATTTACTCCTTCCTCTGGAGCATCTGGCATGCCTACTGTAGGAAACAGGTTACTGGGTTAGAGAGTGTACTGGGATGATCCTGGATGGCAGTTCCCATGTTCCTATTTGATTCATAAGCAAACTTTCTTTATCTGCCATTTCCTTACTGTGGCTGTAGGAACGTAGCAACATAAGATTTGTCATATCTCATCATACAATGAGTCATAACTTGGGCTACAAATTTGTCACGGCGGTCACGCAAATGGTGAATTTGGTTGAACTCCATGGAATCTTGTCAATGGCTGTAAGAACACATCTGATTGGGCCCAAAACCTAGTGTCATTGTGCTAGGCTACATCACTTGGATTTGTCCCATCCACCCCTCAGAAGAAGGAGGAGCAGATGGGCCAAACTGGAGTGGCACTGCAACCCCATGTGCCAGGTCAGAACGCCGGCAGTGGGGATCTGGATACAGCCTTGTGGAATAGAATGAATCCAGGGTGGACTTGCTCTCCAAACCCCATGCTCTGGGCTTCAGCTTTCACCACTCGTTCTATACTGTTGTGTACTGCATTCTTTGGTGACCTTTCCATGACTTACCATTTTTCCCCCACACCTCTGCTGTGAAATTTACTAACAATGGTCATGCCAAAATCATAACCTTCATCATGACATTTCCCTCACTTTTAACACCCAGCTGACAACAATTGTACCCTGGGCTGCTGCAGTAGCAAACTCCATAGGATGAGCAAGTGCTGTGCAAAGAAGTCTTATTCCTGACAGCTCTTTATTCTAGTGCTCGCTATTATGCTGTGGTGGCTAAGGTGTGGAAACAGTTTCCTTCTTTAAACCTTGTTTTCATACACTCCTGTCCTTACAAAACATTCATTTTTTCAAAGTGAAACTGCCCCTGGTTTGTGTATCAAGGTGATTCTTTTTTAAAGAGTGAACACAGGTTTTTTTCAGTCTTATTTGAGTTGAGAGAATGAAAAAGAATTGCATGTTCCCATTCAAAAGCAATTGTTCTCACGCTTTTATCCAAGGAAAACACGTTGGAACCTTATAACCTGAACTTTTTTTGCTATAAATACATAGAGCTAGATTTAGGTTCCAAAAGTTGCAGATAGGCATCAAGTGAGATTTTCCAAAAGGTCTTAAGCAGGATAGACACAGAACCCCCATTGACTTTCAAGGGCGTTTGGCACCTAACTCACTTAGGCACTTCTGAAAATCCCTCTTGATGGCTATTTGCAATTTTTGGTACATAAATACCTTTGTAAATCTGGACCACAGTCTGTCATGAGTGTACCAAATATATTAACAAATGTATTGGTTTGACAGTTAGGGATGTTTAAAAGTGCATCATTGCAGAAGCCAAGTAGAGAAATGTGTTAACTTTTAAGCAGCTCACGTGTCCATCCCAACTAATTGCCTCATGAGATGCCTGGTTAACTAAGATGATATCAATCTCTCAAGGCTTTTAAAAGCTTTCATAGATCCCAAGGCCAGAAGGGACCACTGTGATCATCGAGTCTGACAGGCTAAATAGCTCCCCCAAAATAATTCCTAGAGCAGATCTTTAAAAAAAAAATTCCAATGTTGATTTTAAAATGACCAGACTCACCATGACCTTTGGTATATTGTTCCAGATGTTAATCCAAAGGTTTGGCCTTAATTTATTACCCAAATTCTAGCAGCCTTTCTTCAGTCACAATGTATTTTGATGTAGTCCCAGAGTTTTGTGCTGCCTGTGTTTCGGCATCATTATCTTTTTGCATAATCTTCCCAGTCCTTGATAAGATTGTTGCACAATTTACTAACGCTGCACTCTGCCTAGAATGAAACACCTTTACTGTATCTCAGTAAACAAGGTCGGCGCTCTTCTTTTCATGTCGTGGAAATCATAGCATGACTGCCACTGCTGCTCAGCTTGTGCTTATTTTTTATTAATCCTGAACAGCAAGAAAATGGGGGATTAAGACAGGTGACAGGACACTGTACTTCTGACTGGCATCTTCGACATTTTCCATCCTCGGCTTGGATGCCTCCAGAATCGATACTGGAAAAGCTAGCAGAACCTTGCAGTAAGCAGGAGAGTACTGGACAATGTTTGCACTCCAGTGTGTGCTTGCGTTTTACCTCAACACTCCCCCTCCCCCTTTCATGAGATCAGTCACCCCCCCCCAGCTCTACATGGGATTTGCAGCTCTTAAAGTGGGGTTAGTGCTGTGTCTAACCCTAATGAATGTTTTCAAATGCTGGAGGCTCCTGGGCTCAGAAACGTTTGTTTTGTTTTCCTTTTGTTTGTGGTTTTAATTTCCCCAAACGTGTGGCTTTGTCAAGCATTTTAATTTTAAATATTTTTTAAAAGAATGGAAAAGGGAAATGTTGGAAATCATTTGATGATATGAATGGTGGTGTGAAACAGGTAAGTCTATGAAGAGCAGATGGAATATAGGCACTGCGATGAACCCATTAATTTGCAGCTCTACTGTATGTCAGCTTGAAAGTTTGTCTCTTTCACCACGAGAAGATGATTCAATAAAATGTATTACCTCACCCACCTTGTCTTACAATATCCTGGGACCAACATGGCTACAGCAACCTGGCAAACAACGTTTTATCTAATCTATCACTGTTTTCCCCCTTTGAATTACAGAACGCAACAGGAGTTTTGAAATGTCTTCCTTTGTGGAAACCAAAGGGCTTGAGCAACTCACAAAGTCTCCAGTGGAATTTGTGGAGTATCCTTGGCATTCAGAAAGATGCATCATATGCTTTTGTAAATCTGAGTAAGAGCCATTATGGTTCTTCATTGGGCTTTGGAGACATGAGTTTGGGAAATTTGGAACCTCGCCTAACTTTGTTAACTTGAATACCTCTTCCATTAGCAAAGAGATCTGACATCTGATGAGACCTCATTGAGTTTTAGAGTGAATTCTTGTGATGTGGATTAGGGGCAAAAGGGATCATCTTAAAATACAGATTGAAGGTCTGCGGAGGAAGAGTGAGTCAAATCATTAGTGAGCATGTGGGAAAACAAAGCAATGGTACTTTGTTATATAAAATGATAGAAGGTAAATTAAAACAAAGGAAAATACGTCAGAGAGAGATCATCTGGGTAACTCAGTACTTTGCATGGTCTTATGGGAGATCTGATTTTGATTCCTGATCACGCTGATTCTTTCCTGACTACCAGGAGCGAGCTACACTGATTTATTTTTTGGAGAAAAATAACTAAAGGGGAGTGCATTTCGGTTTAATGGCTCTCAGCGTATGTCATAGTCTCCTTTGAAGCCTACAATTACAAAAAGGGATCCAGATATAATATGACCTTACGGAACATTAACTGAGAGCAACTTCTACATCTAGACTGCAGTGTATTCCCATATCTAAAATTTGTGGAGTGGCCATTTGACGCTCAGGCTCGCGACATCAGTTTACTCACCATTGCTTTCTCTATGTGGAGGCTACATCTGAAACTCATGTGAGGAGAGCAGTTACTTCTTAACTGGGCTCTCTTCAGTCCAGCTCTAGAAGGATTGTTACTGCTGGCTAGTTTCTGTAGAGGCAATTTAGGACCATATTAGATTTTTTACTGTGTAACTGAAGTTACAAATATATTGTCTTCTCAGATCCCCACTTGCCCATGCTTTTCCCCTGCTTCTTTAGAGTCTGTTAGCCCTCACAGGAACAAAAGGAAAGTATGTAATGCATCATTTTATAACCTCAACTTAGACACCTGAGTATTTGTATAGACCAGCCGCCCTCCCAAGGACATGAATCTGTGAATGTAGTATGTTTGGAGAACTCCACTAAGCAACCTGCTATTGTTCTGTAAAGAGCATCTACATTTAATGACTGAAAGTATATATAATTATTTTGCCAAATGCACTGTATCTTAACCACTCACCATCTAGATATAACAAAAGGCAGCTTAGCCGGATTTATCCAAAGGGAACACGTGTAGATTCCTCAAACTACATGCCACAAGTCTTCTGGAATGCTGGCTGTCAGTTGGTTGCTCTTAACTTCCAAACTGTAGGTAAGTCTCAGCTTTTTCTTGGTTTAGTGGGCTGTACTTGCCACTTTTTCAATAGGTTCTGTTATTGGGAGCCAAGAGAGTTGTTTTGTTCAACAAAAGATGTTGGGCTATTGACCAGTTCTACAAAGCTGTTTGTTCATTCCTATCACTGAACCCAAGTTATTCTCAAATTCATTAGCATATTATACCATAGTGCAACATGCACATAGTGGTCATCTTAAAGAGCCATCATTTACCAACCGCTACATATTGCAGTTTCTCATATGCAGTTCTGCAAATATTCGCTTGTTAATAGCAGCCCCTTTATATTGTGTAATGAACTGAAAATATAACTAACTTTCCCCCAGTCTCCAGAAATAATTATTATTAATCATTTTATTGCAATAATACCTGGATTCAAATGTTCTTGGCACTGTACGTAATGACAAGGCCAGATTTTCATAGGCGGGCCCAATGGGAGCATCCCGTGAAATGCATGCTTGCTGCTCCCACAAACACCTGCATGTGCATGCACAAAAGGGAAATTGTACATATAGGTGCCTATGTCTCATTGAAAATCAGCTAGGGTATCCAACTTTCTACTCCCACAAAACTGAACACCCTTGCCCCACCCCTTCTCCGAGGCCCCACCCCACGCTCACTCAATTCCCGCCCCCCCATCATTCACTCTCTCCGCTCTCACTCGCTCATTTTCACCCAGCTGGTTCAGGGGGCTGGGGTATGGGATGTGGTGAGGGCTCCATCTGGGGTGTGAGCTCCAGGGAGGGGCCATAAATGAGGGGTTCAGGGTACTGGAGGGGGCTCCGGGCTGGGGCAGGGGGTTGGAGTGCGGGGCAGGATGAGGACTCCGGCTGGGGATGCAGGCTCCGATGTGGGGCTGGAGATGCAGGGTATGGCATGTAGGAGAGTGCTCCAGGCTGGGACCAAGGGGTTCACAGGGCAGGAGGGGGATCTGGCCTGGGACAGGGGGTTGGAGTGTGTGTGGGGGGAAGAGTAAGGGCTCTGGCTGGGGGTGCAGGCTCTGGGGTGGGGCTCAGGATGAGGGGTTTGGAGTGCAAGAGGGTGCTCCGGGCTGGGATTGAAAGGTTTGGAGGGCGGAAGGGAGATCAGGGCTGGAGCTCGGGCAGGCGGTTGGGGCCCGGGAGGGGGTCAGGGTACTGGCTCCAGTTAGTGCTTTCCTCAAGCAGCTCCCAGAAGCAGCGGCATGTCCCCTCTCTGGTTCCTATGTGGAGAGGCATCCAGGCGGCTCTGTGCGCTGCCCCATCTGCAGGCACTGCCCCATCTGCAGGCGCTGCCCCCACAACTCCCAGTGTGCGGAGGCCCCTGGCTGCCCCTATGCATAGGAGCTTCCCAGGAGCAGTGCTGTGTGGAGGCTAACAGGGAGCCTGCCAGCCCCACTGTGTGGCGGAGCCAACCAGATAGTCAATGGCCCAGTCAGCAGTGCTGACCGGAGCTGCAAGGATCCCTTTTCGACCAAGTGATCTGGTTGAAAAGCAGACATCTGGTCACCCAAAGTCAACAGGACTTAGGAGCCTAACTCACTTTTGAAAATGAGACATATCCATCTAAGCCACTTAGAGCTAAGCAGAGCAACACCTAAGTACCTTTAAAATCTAGGCCTTAGGCTCTTTTGAAAATGTTATCCCACAACACAGGAATGGGTTACCTAGGGGGTGGTGGAATCTCCATCCTTAGAGGTTTTTAAGGCCCGGCTTGACAAAGCTTTGGCTGGGATGATTTAGTTGGTGTTGGTCCTGCTTTGAGGAGGGGATTGGACTAGATGACTTCCTGAGGTCTCTTCCAATCCTAATATTCTATGATTCTATAATTCTGTCTTCTGGAACATGTCTAGAGAATTCCCTCCTCTTACAGAGAGAATCCAAGACAGTGGCCACTGAGGATTGTATGAGTGAAACTTGAGTCTTTCAGTGAAAGATTTCCTGAAACCTAGGTTTAAGTGACAGCAGTGCTCAAGAAATAGCTGTTTATTTGCATTGCCCTTAGCCATATTACTGCAGCTATACTTGTTTTTGTATATTTGATACTTATCCAGAAGTTAATTCCTCATGATATTTTTATTGCTTAGATTTGTCTATGCAAATAAACATGGGGATGTATGAATACAATGGCAAAAGTGGTTACAGGCTAAAGCCAGAGTTTATGAGAAGACCAGACAAACATTTTGACCCATTTACTGAAAGTATTGTGGATGGAATAGTAGCCAACACTTTGTCTGTGAAGGTATGTACACAGTTGTTGAAAATTCTGTTTATGTTAGAACCTGGACATATTTCTGTTTTATCTGGAGCCCTGACAGATCTTCTTCAGGTGTGTATACACTGCAGTCAGGAGGTGTGATTACAGCACGTGTAGGCATACCCAACCTAGCTTTAATCTAGCTAACTTGGATACTGTGGCAGGGATGATCACCACCAGCACCACCTAGTGGTCAGGCTGGTCTTCCGGACATCCCTCTTTCTTACTGCTGCTTCACCCGGCAGTCGTCTGTCTTTCTGGTGACTCTGCCCTCCAGCCAGGTTATGTATTCAAGTCTGTCCCTTTCAGGGTACACATAGAGTCCAACAATGTGGGAGCCTTCAGGATTAAGCAGGATGCTCAAGACTCTACCCCTTGGGTCAAGATCTCACAGTCCAGACCCTTTTATCTTCAGGGGCTTCTCCCCCCAGGTAGATTCCCCACATCAGGAATAGGCCTCTGTAGTTGCCCCTCTGCAGAGGTTGGTAGGGAAGCCCAGGCCCACGTTGTCAACTGGGCTCTGATCCAGGGCCCAGTGATAGGCAGTTAAATCCTGCATCCTCAGATTCTATGCGGCTGCCTCCCTGGGTCACTTCCTTCCAGGCCTCTCTGTTCTCAACAGCTAAAGTAAAGAATTAAAACACAAAGATAAAGTCTTTGGCTTTCAGAGAGTCATAGGTCCCTTCTCTGTAGGCTCGGTCAGGTCACCATAGCCAGATCTCAGGCAGCAAGAGCTCCATGGTGCTCCTTCTCACAAGCTCAGAGTAGAGGTCAGCTCACCTCCACAGCCTGCCTGCCAGTGCCACTAAGCTACTGTGTTCCCCTTTGTAAGCTCTTCTTCCAGCCTGTGCAGGTGTGGCAGGTGTGGTGGGGCAGAGCTGCCTGGGCCCAGGGCATTTCTTTAACCTGTACCTTTCCAGTGTGAGGTTTGTACACCCATCACAGGGACCAACCGCAGTGAAGGTGCAGCATCACAGGCTTCAGCATGGCCTGTACAAGCCCACCCAGAACCCTGGGCACTACTGGGACAGCTTGCCCCCACTGAAGTCTGTGTTGCCATGGCTACGCGATTGGTACTCACGCTAGCTAGATTCAAGCTAACTCATGTCTACATATGCTGCAGTCACACCTCGAGCTGCAGTGTAGACATACTGTAAATTGAGACAATGAGATACGTTTAATTTGCAGTGGGGCATATTTAATTTTTAAACTCAACGGTATCTAAATTCATAAAAAAGCAGAAGCTCAAATTTTGAAGGAATATTGCCTATTAAGTAAATTTGCTTGTGTTTTGTTTTTAATTTCCTTTCCATTCCCTTTTCTTTCCCATCACATAAGACTTACCAGGAAACTGGTGTATTTAAGAAGAGGTTGAAGATTTTTAAGCTTTTGTTTATGAAGTGCTGTATTCAAATAGTGTAACCTTAAAAACATCCCTAGTCCATGCTAAATGCTAACTTGCACTAAGATGACCAACAGAGCATGCTGCTTAGTGTAAATTAATACAATAACAGGTTTTTGCAATGAGACCAGGAAGTTATAAAAGTCATGGTTTTGTACCCAGAGTTACAAAAACAATTTATTTCATTAACAGGCTTATTCAACTGAACAATCTCCCCTGTCCAGAAGCCACCCACAAAATATCCTGTTTTGTTCAGTGGTATCAGTGGAAACTGATATCCACCTTGAGGCTGCAGGCACAAGTCAGCTGTGGCAAAGCAGTGGTGTGAGAGCGTGTGTGAAAGAGGTGGCTGGCAGCTTTGGGACCACATCTAAATGGAGGTCATTCAGTAGCTCTAGGGAGATGCTTAGCACTTTGCAGAAATGAGTCCCTAAGAGTAATGTGGCAATTGCCAGAAGTTGGTTCCTTCTGACTGTCCAGTAGAGATTGTGCTAGTTGTGATGTCATGCCATGCTACATGCTGAGGCCTCACAAATGAATGGGAGCTGGCATACTTTGGGCAAATCTGAGGTTCTTTAAGCTACCCTGACATTGGCTGAATATCCCTCTGCTCCTTGTTACTCAGGGAATTCATCAACAACCTTTACATTTACCTCATAATTAAAAAAAAAAAGGCTGGAAGGAGACAAAAACGAAACAGGTACATCTGCTTTTTTATCATTGCCTTTGTTGCAACATCACTACACATAGCTCTGGCGTTACCGTATCTTTTTATTTACTATAACATTATGTTACAGTCCTGTATTTGCAGTATTAGAGAATGCTTGTTTTGAGTTTTGGGTTTATTTAGGAGAGAACTATACCATCACTAGGAAGAATTCTTCAGCCTGAATTTCAGCCAGAAATTTCAGAATCCACGAAGCCGTCTTTATTAATCATTTTCAAACACTCCTATCTTGTTTTCTAGATAATTTCAGGTCAGTTTCTTTCGGATAAGAAAGTTGGTACTTATGTAGAAGTAGACATGTTTGGCCTGCCTGTGGATACAAGACGAAAAGCTTTAAAGACAAAGACATCTCAAGGCAATGCTGTTAATCCTGTATGGGAAGAAGAACCCATAGTATTTAAGAAGGTTGGTGTGATGTTTATTTCTCTACAGTGCAGAGTGATTATTTTATTGCTTTCCACTAGGTTAATTTTGTGTTTTCCAGAAAGTTAGAATGATTGCATTTGCTGAAGAGATCATTTAAGAGACTCTGAAACAGCTATGCTGTAGAGCCCACCTCTGCTCCAATAAAATCAAGCCAGCTCCTACTGAAATCAGTCAACTGATGTAACTTTGTTAGCTTCATTGACACATGATTGGGCCTCTGTACATCTTGGACCAGATGATTCAAGAGCCTAAATCCCATTCACTTACAATGGGACATAGGCTCTTGAGTTACTTAGGTGCTTTGGAAAATTTTACCCAGAGGACCCAATCCCGCAAAGTCAATGGGAGCTGAGGGTACTAAGCATCTTTCAGAATCATGCCCCTGCAGCATTGGTATCTCCCAGTGCTTTATAAATGGGATTGCAGCCAATTTCCTAAAGAGAGCTGTAGTATTGTCTATTTTTAGTTTACTGACTAATGTAGTTAATTAGTCTTGGATCAAGTAGAGAAAGTGCCTTTTCCTGACATCCCATGACAGCAATTAAAGTTCATGGAGGCACTTACACAGTCAGTGCCTGAAACTCAGCTTTCTAGGAGTTGTAGTAGGACTCCCTTATCTGAAGGCCCTATCCTCAGACCTCCTTCCCTTTGGCATTCTGCCAGGGCTGGATTTTCGAAACAGCACTAGCATTTTGTTGTTGTTGTTGTTCTCATGGGCCTTTAACTAATATATTTCATTTCTGTTACCAGTTTTACCATACTGTTTGGGAGCCTCTAGGCTCATAATGGGCCTGAATTATTATTTTGAGTGATCTGAAGATTAACTCATATAATCTGTTGTTAGTGGGGGGTTAAACTAAGTGCCTACATATTTTTAGGTGTAATATAAACATCCAGTAAATAACACACTGATTTCCATCTAGTGTGCTCTGAGGAAAAGATGCATGTATAACACGCCTTACAATATGTATGTGTATCTACACATGACTTCTCTACGACACAGTAATGAGATATGATGCACATTTTTTACAGTACCATTCGGTTGGGTAGGAATTAAGGGAGGGTCTGTTACTTGTGGGATTTGGGCCTTGACTAAAATTTAAGGCAATGTAAGAATGTTCATTCAAAGCCAAGCGTGGTTTTGGTCTCGAGTAGGCCTTGTTTTGGGACATGAACAGTCCTGACTTCTGGGTCCCTGTTCTTGTCAGCAGGAAAGGTCCAGTGACACAGAGCTTTTGAGGATGAAATCAGAGACTGCCTTTCTAGGACTCAAGCAAACAAGCCCTTCTGTCTGATGGCTTGCAGAAAAACTAGCTGTTGGTCATGGCCAATCTGACAAAAGACTACATCCCACTGGAGAGCCCTATAGGGTTAATATTTGATGATGTCGTGTTCAACAGCTCTATGACACACACCCCGTACTATCCCCAGGTGCCAGGGATAAGGATTGGGGGATATGTCTGTTGCCAGAAATAAACTGGGTGATAGGAAATGTCTCATTACTGCTTGTTGGACTGGGAGCTGAAAGCTCTAGTTTGATTGCATTCCGCTTTGTAAATCTAGGCCCTAGCTCACCTGAGCCTTCCCATTGTCTTGAATATTGATCCCTATGAACAAGTGCTTTCGAAAGGGACAGGCCTTCCAAGCTCAGTTCTTTCACATACCCTTACCTCATAAAGGAAAAGATTAATCCTTCTCGCACAGGCAGACTGATTTCCTACCAAATCACCCGTCCTTTTGGAGAAAGACACACTATTTAATATATGGCCAGAGCAATCTCCTTTTCGAAAGAAATCACATCACCTATTTGTTTATGAGGTTAGTCCAGGTTCCTTTCTGCCCTACTGCTATGATAGTCTTTTAATGTATTTCTTCTTCCACCACCAAGGCCCATCCATTGTAGCAACCCTGGGAATTTAGTACAACCCTGAAGGACTTTTCCATCCTTTCACTCAGGCTAAGGTTAGCATCCCAGGCATACGCATCTTTATTCCTGGCCTCACCTGTCCAGTAAACATCATTTGCCTGATCCACGAAAGGCAGGATAGGTGTTCTGAAGCACTAGCAATAGAGAGCTCTGTTAAGTGTAGGCATGCAAGGGAAAGCACTTATGATGGGTACGGTTATTGGCATTATGCAAGCGTGCTAAACTGCCTCAATCCATTCAGCCTGTCAGGATGCTTTATGTAATTAAATAACTAAGGTCTAGCAACCTGCTCAGACTTTTCCCTCTTAAAACACACCGATTGACGGATTTGTTATTTGATGGTTTTATCAGCACTAATGTGCTTATCACTGCCCTGCTTAATTAATTAAGGAGTCCTTAGGGCACATCGGTTTTGAATAGGAGTACTTGTGGCACCTTAGAGACTAACAAATTTATTAGAGCATAAGCTTTCGTGAGCTACAGCTCACTTCATCGGATGCATCCGATGAA
Source organism: Dermochelys coriacea (assembly GCF_009764565.3). Lineage (NCBI taxonomy): Eukaryota > Metazoa > Chordata > Testudines > Dermochelyidae > Dermochelys > Dermochelys coriacea. Next base: position 202,142,032 of record NC_050070.1, on the reverse strand, counting down.
GTGAGCTGTAGCTCACGAAAGCTTATGCTCTAATAAATTTGTTAGTCTCTAAGGTGCCACAAGTACTCCTTTTCTTTTTGCGAATACAGACTAACACGGCTGCTACTCTGAAATCGGTTTTGAATGACACTCATGATTTCACCTCATACATTGTCACTAAACTCTACATTTTCAAAGCCTCAGTCAGGCCTAATTAGAGGCATGATGCTAAAGATCTATGTGCTGCTTTGAAAATATAGGGGTAAGTTCTCAGCTTCAGATTTGGCTGTTCTAGCCATTCCCTGTCAATGAGTTATTCGCCTATAAAGAAACTGTCCTGCCACCTGTTACTTGACTGAAGCATGATCATTTCAGAATGATTTTCATACACGAGTCATATGCACTCTGACCTGTTGTATGGCAAACTCCTTTATTTGCTGACTAGAGCCTTATCTTTCTACTCTGCTATCTGCCTTGTATGCAGAAGGATCTTTTCTTATTTATAGCAGACAACTGATAACTGTACCAAATATGTCCCTGTAGGTGGTTCTGCCTTCTCTGGCATGTTTGAGGATAGCAGTATATGAAGAAGGAGGAAAGTTTATCGGGCATCGGATATTGCCTGTCTCAGCAATTCGACCAGGTAAGATTATGGCTCTGCTATAGTGAAGAGAACCAACATGGCAGACCTTCAGCATGACTCTTTTGACGTCAGTGCAGCTATGCTGATTTATGCTAACTCTGGCTCTGTCCCAGTGTATGCAGCCTATGGAGAAATTCACCTAATTTGGTACTGTATTATTTCAGCTTTAGCTATAACTTCATTTTGTTTTTTTTAAAAAGTAAATAATTTTGAATATGTTTATATCATCCATGAGAAGAGAAACATCTGAATCATCCAAAAGTTAAATCTAGAATGAAACAAGAAAACCTACAGAACTAAAACATACAAAGCAGTTGATGGCATTTACTAGTCAATTGTAGTCATGAAACCATTTTGAAAGAAGGGGGATGGCAGTCATCATTGACGTTTCTCCTTTTCAGTCATTGTTTCTGAGATCAATTGCTCAGTGAGCTTTAGCTGTGGTGGGTGGAGACACTGAGGGTGTGAAACATGCTCTCACGGGACAGTCAACTTGGCTTATCCTTCCACACTTTCAAAATTGCCTGCAAATGCTCATATTGTAGGTGTATTTTAATTTTAGCCACTGTGAAGGATTTATTCCCATTCATTCCTGGTCTTTTTAAATATGTTGCTGTGTCATTTATTCTGTTGTTCTCTGGGTTTTTGGTTGTTAGGTATTCATGTTGTATGCATATTACGGCATCATGATTCCTTTTAATTAACATTTCAGCTCTCTGAGTATCTTGACCCAAAGTACTTATAAATATTTAAAATGAAAATAAAGTAGGGTTACAAAGCCAAATCAATCCAAACTAAATGGAAAACAATAAGAAAAGATCAAAGAATTATATAAATTGGAGCTAGGGAAATAACTGATTTCTTTTGTTCACTGGCACTTCCGAAACATCATTTCGGTTCAAGTTGAACTGAAATGAAAAAATACGGAAAAAGTTGGGCACATTGAAAATATTCATTTAAGGTCAAAGAAACCAAGTTTTATATGACCCAAAACATTTTGTTTCAAGCATGTTTGAAGGGCTCAATTCACCAAACAGCCAGAGGAGGAGGAGGAGCAGATGATGGTTATAAAGAGGCTAGCACCAGCAGCAGCACTAACACTGACACTTTTGTGCCATATGGGAGACTCATGTTCAAATCCCTGCTCCATGTCAGGCAGAGGGAACATTAAACTTGGCTCTCCCACATCCCCAATGAGTCTCCTAAGAATTTAGCTAAATGTTCTAAAGAAAGCACCATCACCATCTCCTCCTCCTCCAGCCATTTTGTGAATGGCATCTCGGTATCCCCAAATTACTTTTGGCTGAAACTATTTGGCGAATTCATGTACAATTCCCAAATTTATTTCATTCGACTGATATTCGCCCGACTCTAATCAAAATTGCAAATTGGCATGAGCCGAAGAACAAGAAATTAGTCAAAGGTTTAAAAATAAAGGGGGAAAGATTTTTTTTTAATTGTGCTGTCTTCAACCTTTCACCTGCTCCCTTGTCTGTATGTTGTCTATGTAGCTTGTAAACTTTTCTGAGTCAGGATTTGCCTTCCCACGGTCTCTAAAGAGCCTAGGTCACTTGAGCACTATATAAATAATAAATAATAATCCAGTTACATTGGACAGAGTTTACATTCTGGACTCAACTACTCTTGTATTCCAGGCTATCACTACATCTGTCTGAGGAATGAGCGGAACCAACCTTTAATGCTGCCAGCAGTCTTTGTGTACATAGACGTTAAAGACTACGTACCCGATACTTATGCAGGTAACTATTAAACTATGAACTACAAAGGTAAAATTAAATACACAAGTCTTTGGAACCTTCTCAGTCTGTTTGTGACAGAGAGCCTGAAACACCCCTGTATAAAACTGGTGTAACAATCTGCAGGCTGCCTGCATGGATCACAGTCCAAGATCGGGGCCTAAGTACTTACTTCCTAGTGGACTTTGGGTAGCCCTAAAGAAGCCAGGAGTCTTGGGATTTTGTAAGATAAACAATATGCAGTGGCTGTGAGATCAAATTGCAAATGTGCAATTAAAAAAATATGAGTGTGAACGTAAGGGTTCAAAAGCACTCAGTGTTGTCCTAACTAAGCATTGGGAGTTTTACCATTGTCTTCTGTGGGAACAGAGTTGGGCCAATGCTGAACAGGCTAGAAAATCCCATCCTAAATCTCCCCCCAAAGAGTACTCATCCCAGGCTCCAAGTGTTTTGGACATAAACTTAAAAACACAGTACATAGGAGAGACAAAAGAAAACTCATTCAAAGCAGCAGTATTTCTCCTACCTCTTCTTTCCTCAATACCTCTCACATCAGTGAAATAGGGATTAAAATTCTCACCTACATATTGGCCTAAACATGTGCAGAATGTATATTTCCATAAATGGTGTTTCACAGTTAATGCCTTTGGTATGACGGCATAGTCACATTCACTGAAGTTTCTGTTGTCCAAGTGGTAACTTTGAATAATAGATTTCAAGAAAAACTATGCACCTTCTTAACACCTTAGGATCTCTAAAACCACAGATTAAGGAACTTTGACCTGAAATGTTTACTTCATTTCCAGATGTGATTGAAGCATTATCCAATCCAATTAGATACGTAAACTTGATGGAACAAAGAGCTAAACAGCTGGCAGCACTCACACTGGAGGATGAAGAAGAGGTAAAGAAAGAGGTAAGGGAGAGTCACTGAAAATTCATCGTATTTGGTGGAACTTTCAAAAGCATGTACATGATTTAGAACTTCATTGAAAGTCAGTGGGACTTGTGCTCATCAGTCACTTAAGGACTTTTCAAAACCCCACCCATTATCTAAGGGCCAGGTTTTGATACACTTACATTGTGTACATTGTACTCTATGTGGGATCCTCTTGAAGTCCATGGGGTAATGCAAAGTCAAATGAAGTAAGGGTATCAGAATCTGGTCTTCAGTGAAAAAGTGTTAGATGTCACACAACACGCAGAAAAAAAAAACCCCAACCACAGACCCTCATGTTTGTTTAGCACTCTGATCATGTGATTTTCTTAGTCCCGAAGAGAGGACTATATCATTCGCTTTCTTTGAAAATATTACAAATTTTGCAGAAATTTCGAGGGCTTTCTATTTCACAGCAGTTTGTCTCTAAAAATTGTATTCTGTTCACAGAAGGAGAGCGTCTCTTCACATCCTGCAAAAATTCTGATGTCTTCATATTACAAGCTCAATTTTCATTTGCACAAACGCCACTTTACATCCACTGTAAGGCTCCATTAAACTGCCAGAGTGCTGTAGAGTCTTTCATGTGAATGAGAATTCAGGCCGATTGCTCTAGTTTAAATGGAATTTTGTGGAAGCTAGATTTTCAGTGGTTCATCTTTGTGCCTTTGTTTGCATAAGCGCTTATCACTAAGAACATATAAGAACGGCCATACTGGGTCAGACCAAAGCTCCATCTAGCCCAGTATCTTGTCTTCCGACAGTGGTGAATACTAGGTGCCCCAGAAGGAATGAACAGAACAGGTGATCATCAAGTGATCCATCCCCTGTCGCCCATTCCCAGCTTCTGGCAAACAGAGGCTAAGGACATCATCCCTGCCCATCCTGGCTAATAGCCACTGATGGACCTATCCTCCATGAATTCATCTAGTTCTTTTTTGAACCCTGTTATAGTCTTGGCCTTCACAACATCCTCTGGCAAACAGTTCCACAGGTTGACTGTGCGTTGTGTGACAAAATACTTCCTTTTGTTTGTTTTACACCTGCTGCCTATTAATTTCATTTGATGACCCCTAGTTCTGGTGTTATGAACTGGAGTAAATAACACTTCCTTATTTACTTTCTCCACACCAGCCATAATTTTATAGACCTCTATAATATCCTCCCTTAGTCGTCTCTTTTCCAAGCTGAAAAGTCCAAGTCTTTTTAATCTCTCCTTATACGGAAGCTGTTCCCCTAATCATTTTTGTTGCCCTTTTTCAATTCCAATATATGATTTTTGACATGGGGTGACCACATCTGCACGTAGTATTCAAGATGTGGTTGTACCATGGGTTTATAAGACTAAACTCACATTTGCTTGTGCAGATGTACAAGCATATGTAGACATATGTGTATTTCTGTGCATGGCTGGGGGCCTCTGACAATTATGCACTTACTTTCAGTGGTAAATGCATATTATAGTTTTATTTAAGTTGAGGTTTAAAAAGCACCTGTGGAATTTGATTTCCCAATTCCGATTAACATTACTAGAAATTGGGCACCCAAATGGCTTTGAAAATACCAGCATTAGATTTTAAACAATTCCTGTATCATGCTCTAGGTCTATCACATGAGTTAAATACTCATTCAGTACAAGCAGTTAAGTCCTGATTCCTGGAAGGCAGGAAAACAGGGTCTCCACAGTCCCTTATTTGCCTCCTGCCCCGTTTCCTGGATCCTCCATTCTCAAAGGTATAAAAGCTCAACTGAACTCGCTTTTGTAACCAAGAAAACACTCCCCAAATAAGATTAAATGAGTGATAAAGATTACAGTTCCTTGGCCAACAGTTTGCCTCTTTGTCTCTTTATTATGTACAGTCTCACAAGTTTGCTTGAATGAGGACATGGAAATACAGAGTATCTGCCCCATTCCATTCCCTTTGCTCATATGGCACAAAGGGAGCAGAAGTCACTCACAGGTCCCCAGCTAGAGATTCCTGGGCATGAGGAAATCCTCGTCAGGTGTAGAGCCATGTAACTAGCTCCTGTCCTGTTCTCCCTGCAGCCATGCCAGAGGGTAAGGTTGCCTGCTCTCCCGGATTGGCCAAGAGTCTCCCGGAATTGGAATCAATCTCTCTGTGGCTACTGAAACCAATCGAGGAGATTTTAATAGGCCGCTAAAAGGCTGGTCGGCAGCGCAGCAGGGCTAAGGCAGGCTCTCTACCTGCCCTGGTTCCGCGCGGGTCCCGGAAGTGACTGGCACGTCCCTCTGGCTCCTAGGTGCAGGGTTGGCCAGGAGGTCTCTGAGCGCTGCTCACCCCCTCCCCTGAGTGCCGACTCCGCATGTCCCATTGGCCGGGGCAACACGCAGAGCCACCTGGCCACCCCTGAGCCTAGGATCCAGACATGCCATTTGCTTCTGGGAGCCACTCGACGTAAGCACCACCCAGCCGGAGCCTGCACACCAACCCCCTTTGGCACACCAACCCCCTGCCCCAGCCCTGAGCCCCCTCCTGCACCCCAACCCCCTGCCCCAGGTTCAGCCCAGAGCCCCCTCCTGCACTCCCACAACTGGCATTCTGCCGATGATACCAACCTCAATGTCCTGTTTGCCCACTTCTCACGGTTATCTCTGTGTCTTTGTCCATTGCCATCTCCTCGTGGAATACCCATTCTGAGTTGGCACCCCGGCTGCTACTCTCTCCTCATTCAGATCCTTCCTAAAGTCCCCTCTGCTACTGACATGCACAGACGTGAGTGAATAAAGACTGTAATCCCAAAATCTCCACTACATCCAGACAGGGTGTAGAGTGGTGGCTATAGGGAGGCGATTGTGACTGATTCGGAGTCACTCAGCCTTGTCATAAGTCAGAGCACAAGGGGTCCTGCCCTTACATATGCTGCTGGCATAAAGTCCATTTTACAAAAAAGAATCGGGTCAGGCGTGGGAGATCTTCTGAGATGATCCCCCCTCCTCCTTACATCAGGTATGGTTAGTGTGGAAGGTAGCTACAATGCCACTTTTTGGTGTATAGTAGAACAGAATCCAATCCTATGTGTCTATATAAGACTGCTCTTCCCTGCTGACCACTAACCTTTGCTGAGTAAACACAGTCTTACTAAAGACATGATAAAGCAAAGGGCGTAAACTAATGTTCCTTTTATACCTCGCTACTAAAACTGTAAAATATGAGGGTGGAATACATAATGTATTCCATGTATTAAAGAAATATAATAATAAATAATATACATGTATTAAGAAAGATAGCCCGTGATATTCTCCATTAAGGGAAAATCACAATCACTTAAGAATTGTGGGTGGTCATGAATTATGAGAAGAGAACATGCTTTATAACAAGATTAAATTGCTTGTTACACACAAAAAAATGGCTCCTTGTTCACTTCCTGAACTTGTCTCACATTGGTGATTTAGTTTCTGGAAACAAATGTCTCCGGTGCCCAAAACTAAACAGCCATGCTAATCGTTTGAAAACAAGGTGCAGTGTTACCTGAATTTTATTAGCATATATAAACCTGGTGGCCAAAAAGAAAATGTGCACTTGCACACGCAAAATTGGCTCCTAACTTTCCATGCGTGAATTTGCAAACTGGGATGCGAGCTTGTAAGTCTAGCTTTATTTTAATTAATCATTCATGCAGTCCAAGTTCTCACTAGCAGAGCCCTTTTTATTAAACTATTGACCATCACTTCCTTTAACAGTGTTTAAAGGAGAAAAAAAGAAAACCAGCCAAGACTTCTGCCAAAAACAGGATCATGCTAGAATGAAAGTGGACGTACACATCGCTGTTCAGATCATGTTTTGCTTATGCATGAGATAAATGAGGTGGTTGGAATAGATTGAATCTCCTGATAGACACAATGGTGGTGGTATCCTTGTATCCCATTGTATAGCTGTGTTAGAATTAAGTTGTTGAGACAGAGATCCCTTCACAGTACACAAAGTGTTAAGTTATATGACCGTTGAGCCAGATTGCAGTAAACTGGCAGTGTCATTAGCGTAAAAATAATTATACCAGAACCTGTGTTGCCTCTTGATAGAGTGGCAGACGGATATTCTGAGAGCTGACTCCTGCTTCTGCCTGTAATTTGATTTTCCTCCAAGAGTGAAACAGAAGCAGCCTGAGGATCAAGCCAGGATTGTATTCAGCTGGTGCCATGGCAACCACTTCTTCATACTCTTTTTGGCTGTCTCAAAATCCAAATACCTTACCAATGCTGTGAGTCCCCCTCCTCTTCCTCCCTGAGCATGGAGTGTTTGTATGTCTTCATAAACCTGACATCCACAAGAGTAACTGTAAGGTGTTCATAAGGGAACTGGCAAGGAGGGGAAAAAAGGCTGTGGAAAGTGCTTAGATGAGTTGGATACCAGAGACACGTTTATGTAGAGTTCAGCAGCTGGAGGTACTGTTTATATGCTCTCTGTTGAGTGTAATTATGACACTTTTATATCCTGGGGATAAGAAGTATGTGTGCGTGTCTTGAGAGGTGGTGAATAATTACACTGTCATGTGTATCTAGTAAAATTAGCTATGAAATTTAGCAGCCGTTCTATACACATATTTTGTTCATAATAAGGATCTGAATGGTATTTTCCTGCTACCTTCTGCTTACTTCTAGAAAGGTTTTATGATGCAGCACAATGCTGATTCCATGTAGTTTCACCTCTGATATTGCTAACTAATGCATATTATGAGTGAGTAAATTACCTGTCTGTTTTGTGGCTGAAAACCACCCAGCTGAATTATGTCCTGTTAACAATTTTTTTTCTGATGGTTATACAAAAGTACATTCAGAATAATTGTTCAGAAAGATATGTGCTGAAAGTTGAACTGCAAAAATGAACTGTCACTGATACTGTGGAAAACTGAAGCTACTAAGTCCAGATTTTTCTTTTAGAGCAGTGTATTTAAAACCTGTACGAAATTTCAGAATCAAAAGAGGTATGAAGGTTGGACTGGAAATAAATAACACCTTCCCCCTCCCCCTGCATGTATTTATTATGTATATACCTATTTGGAAGAGTAATGTAAAATATTCTGTGTCTTTAGGTTGATCAGGGGGATGCACCATCAGAAGATAAAAGTGAGCCCAGACCAACACCAGCAGAAAATGGACTAAGTCACTCCACTTCTCTGACAACGAAGCCAGCAACTCAGCTTGTCCATAGCCAACCAGTCCCAGGTAAGAGACTTAAACACATTTTTCTTACATTAATTATTTGAAAAACAAAAACCAAGAAGTGGCTGAATAACACTTTCTCTGTGTGCTTTGCATTTTAAAAAAAAGCTATATAAAATGAGTAGGGGAAAATTGTCTTGTGTTGTAACATATATTATTATTTTATTTCACAGCATTAGTAATAGCCTCTTTCTTCCAGAAGGCTTCACATACTGTATCCACTTATGCCTGAAAAACAGTCATCATTGGAGTGAAACAGGTCATGATTATACAAGAGTTGAAAACAGAAATAATAAATAATAATAATAAAATATAGGGCGATCAAGCAATTAACAATTAATCATGATTAATCGTGCAATAAAAAAATTAATGTGCGATTAATCATGCGATTAATTGCTCTGTTAATAATAGAATACCATTTATTTAAATATTTTTGCATGTTTTCTACATTTTCAAATATACTGATGTCAATTACAACACAGAATACAAAGTGTACAGTGCTCACTTTATATTTATTTTTATTACAAATACTTGCACTGTAAAAAACAAAAGAAATAGTATTTTTCAATTCACCTCATACAGGTACTGTAGTGCAATCTCTTTATCATGAAAGTTGAACTTACAAATGTAGAATTATGTAAAAAAAATAACTGCATTCAAAAATAAAACAATGTGAAACTTTAGACCCTACAAGTCCGCTCAGCCCTATTTCTTGTTCACTCAATCACTCAAACAACCAAGTTTGTTTACATTTGCAGAAGATAATACTATCCACTTCTTGTCACACTGTCACCTAAAAGTGAGAACAGGTGTTCTCATGGCACTGTTGTAGCCAGTGTTGCAAGATATTTACATGCCAGATGCACTAAAGATTCATAGGTCCCTTCATGCTTCAACCACCATTGGTGGCCGAAGCATGAAGGGGTATCAAATGTTTAGGATATCTGGCACTTAAATACCTTGCACCATCGGTTACAAAAGTGCCATGTGAACACCTATTCTCATTTTCAGGGGGCATTGTAAATAAGAAGCGGGCAGCATTATTGCCCGTAAATGTAAACAAGTTTGTTTGTCTTTGTGATTGGCTGAACAAGAAGTAGGACTGAGTGGACTTGTAGGCTCTAAAGTTTTACATTGTTTTGTTTTTGAGTACAGTTATGTAACAAAAACCCTACATTTGTAAGTTACACCTTCACAATAAAGAGATTGAACTACAGTACTTGTATGAGGTGAATTGAAAAATACTGTTTCTTTTGTTTATCATTTTTACAGTGCAAATATTTGTAATAAAAAATAATATAAAGTGAGCACTGCACACTTTGTATTCTGTGTTGTAATAGAAATCAATATATTTGAAAATGTAGAAAAACATCCACAAATATTGAATAAATTTCAATTGGTATTCTATTGTTTAACAGTGCGATTAATCGTGATTAAGTTTTTTAATCACAATTAATTTTTTGAGTCAATTGTGTGACTGCAATTAATCGACAGCCCTAATAAAATAATAATAATAAAACACACTCATAGACAAGGACTCCTTGAACTTTGGAGAGGCAATGAGCAGAATCCAGTATGAACATTACTTTGGTATTTGCTTATGAATCTTAAGTACCAGTGCAGCACTTAAACATGCAGTGCCCAGCACTTCCCACTGTATCAGTGGAGTGAGATCTTGAGAACAATGGAAGCCGTAGAATACTAAACACATCTGAAGAATCTGGCCACTTCATGAAGGTGCCTAAATGGAGCTGAGCTGTCTAGAAAATCAGACCCCAATATTGTGTGCTGAGCATTTTTTTTGACATCTGGCTCCATGTCGATAAGAATAATAGCAGTATGTTTTGAACTTCTCCTTGTCTTACAGTTAAGTACACATGTCCCTCACTTCATATGCTTTCTAAAATCTCACTTCTTCCAGAGGTGAGTTTGTTATCCCAATCTCTGGATGTTCCAGGGTGACCAATCTTCTGGTATTTAATATATACATGCCTCTGTCTCTTAAATTGCCAAGTCTTTAGGGCTGTCTTCATTTTCATATATTAGTATAGCACAAGCACGTTATTAATGCTAAATAAATAATCATAACCCCATGCACATTATCCTGGTAAATGTACATTTTTACTCCTGTCTCAGGTCCTCCAAAACAATTGCCCCATCATCTCAATACTTTTATTGGTTCAGCTATTGGCCTATGCTACTTGAGAAGCAATTTGCCCGCACAAAGGAAGATGTAAATAGGAGAGGGCATGTATTTTAATGAACATGGGGACACAGATGCAAGCATAGACATCTTTTCTGAGTTTTGAAAATTACGAAGTATTCTGCAATTGTGCAGCTGGGTGTTCCATTATGGACAAGGTCGTTATGTCCAAGGGTGGTAGACCCTTAAATTGCTTTACAAAAATATTTCCAGTTATTTGTGCATGCATTTACCTTCTACTGTACACTTTAAATTTATTCTTTGAAAATGAAGGCCTATGTCCATTTGTATTATATCTATTATATGATATTATATTATATTGTATTATATCTATTTTAATATGAATTCTAAAACTGCATTATTTCCAATTTAATTATTGATTGTTCATCATAGGCCCGATCCAACTTCCACAGACTTCAGAGGAGTTATATCAGACCCTTTGAAAGCAATTTTGAACTGTCACTTAAAGTACCAGTATTGTACTAACCATGAGCCAAATCCTGTTTACCTTACTCACATGATTGGTCCCACTGAGTTCAGTAGCATCCCTCACATAAGAAAAGTGAGGAGGCTAGGGTGTTTTATTTTGTGTTGTGTTGTTTGGTGTTGATACAAGCATTGCATCTGTAGACCATAGGGCTAGTTTGCCTTTATTATATTCACTGCCTTGCTTTCATTATATTCCACCTTTATTATATTCAGCAGTAATACAAGAAATCTACAGGCCTGTACCCTGTAAGACATTAGCCTCAGCACTTAGTTTAAGACTTGAGGCCTATGAACTTTGGCACAGATAAATGACCCAATGGTAACCCCCAAGTTCTGGGGAACTGAGAATAAAGTGTTTAAGGAGAAATTTTGTCAGAATTTACCATAACTACATGAACATGAGCTAACATCTGCAGATGTCTGAGCACAAGAATGCCCTGGCAACTAATTGACATATATCATAATAAATTGAGATCATTAGTATACTAACCTACAGGAGAAGGGCACCTCAACATTAGTATGGTGAGGAAATACAAATAAGGAAGAGGGGAGAAACCCCTTCTGAATGTGCATTAGGCAGAGTGGCATCAGCATAACATATTCTAAAAGTTGTATCCCAGCCTGCAGGCAATAGGAGAGGGAGGTGTAGCCCTTGGGAGATGCCAGGATGATGGCCACTGGTGATGAGGAGGAAGGTGATGATGATGAGGAAGATAATGGCTAACATTTTAGGTTGTTTTGCAAGGGATGGTGTGAGTATATGGATGTGCAGATGGACATTTTGTATTATCTCCATCTACCTTACTGAGTTGGAGTGTTCGTGACTTTGCTAAATGTATTAATAACCTATTGTAAATACAGAAGTTTTCCTATAGTGTGAGTGTTGCAACTGTGCACATCGAGGTTTCCACATCTACAGTAATGTTAATACTGAGCCTGATCTTGGGACAAGAACCTGTCAACCCTCAAAGTGATAACTGGAATTCTGAAGTAATCAATATAATTAATACATAATCTATGAACTGGGATACGCCTCCATGTTGCTACATCTTGGCAGTATAAAGGGTATCTGAGAGATATATTTTCTCACATTATTCAGAATGTTTACACAATTGTATATGCTATGTCAACTGCAATAATGATATAGAATATATATACATTTTCTAAGGGCAACACATGTGTCTTGTGTTTAAAAAGAATTGATATCAATAATATCTTTTACTTCCAGGTTCTGTGAAAGCACCTGCAAAAACAGAAGATCTTATTCAGAGTGTCCTAACAGGTAATAAATATACAGGTGTGATGCAGTAGCATACTCTGAATAAATTTTACGGTTTTGTCCAGGGATACGTACATTTCGTAAAATAGGCTACCTGGTTTAGACTTTTCATTGTCTGATTATTCTGAAAGAACTTTGTGGCAAATGTACATACCACGACTTGTTCCCATAGGACATAATCCTGCATCTTTGAATGGTAAATGCCCCATTGACTACAACGAGAGTAGGATTGGGTCCCTACAGGGAGCTTTTTCTTAATATCTCCCTCTGTTGCACTGCCGCCCGTGCCAGTAATGGTGAGAGTATTCAGAGTCTGAATGCAAAGAAGGTACCAGTATTATGACCTCCATGTCATCTAGACTTGCTCTGAGCAAACTTAGATGGCTTAATGCCAGCGCCTTGCATTCGCTAGAGATCTTACTATTGGAGATGTTGGAGATGCACCAGTGATAGTGTAGCTATCAGTGCAATGTAGGGCCCAGTCCTGAAGTCAATGGCATAACTCCTAACAATAAGATACACCACTTGTATTTCATCGTACCTAGTTGAATGTCATTGCTGGCTTAGCTTCTTGAGGACATCAAGTCCATTCTCCACTTCCAAAACTGAGAAGCCCCTTAGTTCAACTTCTTTGAAGAATGCATTGATTCTGCTATAGTAAGAGATATATTTTCAATGTGGTCCATGAAGCTTTAGTTTTGCAATCCTCCTGGACATTCAACTTGTCAAAGTGTTGCACAGCTAAAGCCTTGTGTACTGGTATGAAAATGTGTCCTTATGCAGACCAAACTGTTGCCTAGAGAAGGGAGCGGGAAAGGAACAGTTAACAGTATGGACTGCATTGTATGGACTGCATTGTACCTTAGGACAGAATTGGATTTGAGATTATCTTTGGATTTCAGTTAAATACAGTGGCTTGCACTGTTTAAAATTTCATAATTGGAGGCCCATCCAGAGCTTTGGCTTGTTTTCCAAAAGGATTTTTGTGAGGTAACATCTTCCATTTCCTCTTGTTAATCTCCATTTCCCAAAGAGCACGTGTAATTTGTTGGTGAGTGTATGTTACTGGTCTCCCAATCCTCAGAGGAATATGAATTGTTACAGCCCACAGGTGTAGAGCTTTACTTCAAGCTGCAGCTGCTCGTGCCTTTTTTTAGCTCTGGCAGTCCCTGGTTGAATCCCTGGTGTGTCAGCCAAGATGGCGACCATCACACACATACAAATTGAACATAAGACAAACACAACATAGGATGGAACTCTCCAACCTGAATATGTTAGCATGACCCATTGTAATTTAGACTACGAACAGTGTCAAGTATAACCATCCTCAGCCAGTTTTTGGATCCAGAAGAGGTGTGTAGATTTACTTGACTTTTTTTTCAGCCTCTCTTCATTAGGACTATTTTAGATTTTGTTTCCTTACTGGATGGACAATTAAGGAATAAAAATAGATCCGTCTTTCCTTGTGTTTTAAAATACAACAAATATTTGCCTGATAAACTGCTAAGAAATCATCCATAGCAGATAAATGTGAGAAACTGGTCAATCTCTGTCTAAGTGGGAGGACCTCTTTAAGGGAAAATGAGCCAATGGAAATGTAAAGGAAACAAGAATAAAGTCTATCTGCGTAATGTTTTTAGAACTGGGACTGCCCCATTACTCCAGCCAGACTGGTCTGATGTTCTTACAGTGTCCGACTGTCAGTGCCTGGGCAATGGCAGCTTGTACTAGCGATATTCTGAAGCAGCTCCTCTAACCCCAGAATGGTTTTGTCTTGTCCTCTCCTGTCTGAGGGATATTTGTCCACAGTGATAGGTTTCTGATGTGTTGGGGAAACACAGGAGAGGACTGTGGTTTGGTTTATCTTGGGCTGGTGGTGGGAGTCCTCTGCATCTGAAAGGGATTGAAGGAAAGATAAAACTGTATTTGTCTTGCAAAATGTAATGATTCTGAACTTATCACTTAACTCCCTAGACGTTAATTGATTATACTTACTACAATATTTTCAGCCATATTCGTTTATTTCCAGATAAAGCTGGTTGCTGTCATTGAAAGCCCTTGATTTATCTCAAGCCAATAAAAGTTGTTTATCAAGTAAACAAAAGCCCTTGGTTCCATGTCCTGCTGATCAGAATTTGAATGTCCAATTAATATATTATTTCAATCAGAGAAAAAATGATGCATTTTCCATGATTATTGTTGCAGAAGTGGAAGCACAGACCATTGAGGAGCTAAAACAACAGAAGTCATTTGTTAAACTTCAGAAGAAGCACTACAAAGAAATGAAGGACCTTGTAAAGAAACACCACAAGAAAACCACTGATCTGATCAAAGAGCACACTGCAAAATACAACGAAATTCAGAACGACTACCTGCGACGCAGGGCAGTCTTAGAAAAAACCACAAAAAGGGATACTAAGAAAAGGTATGTTAACTGGAGCTTCCTTCTCCTTTAATCTTAAAAAAAGATCTTTATTCATTTACTCATAATTGGTGACATAACAAGTATGTGGAGATAGCACTAGAGTACAGATGAAGAACAAAGGCCCTGACATTCATAGATTGAATGAGGGCAGGGATCTTGAAATAAAGGTGGACCCTGCAAAAGTGGACAGAAGCCCCCTTTGTGCTGCATTTCTTCTCTACTCGCAACCCAAGAAAACCGTCCCAATTTACATGGTAGATTGCTTGTATATATCACCTTCACCGTACAATATGGGAACACATTGCTTGTGTATTGAGAAACCCACTTTCATCTATAAGGTGATCTCATGTGATTCAGCTGTTCTGATAATCCATTCTTTTTAGGGAGACTATACATCCTGTTTTGCACAGGACAGCCCCTTTCTTAAGCCCTGCCCCAGCCATCCCTTTTTTTTTATTTTGGCAAAAGTGGGCATTTGTCCCCTTTGCTCTTGTCAACTTTTGTCACAAATGTATGGTGCAGTGCAGAGGAACATGTGGAGGGGCAAGGGGTGATGCCAGCCCGGTGCGAGGGAGAGGCAGGGCTGGAGCGACCAGGGGCGGGGGCGGGGGGGGGACTAACGACCAGTGATAGCCTTGCGCAGGAGTAGGGGAGAGGGAGGAGGAGGCAGGGCTCAGACGAGCGGTTCAGTCCAGTTCCCATGGGGAGGGGGGGAGGGGAGAGTGCGTGAGGAGAGGCCCTTGGGCCAGCCATGTGTGGTATCCCGTTTTCCCTTTGAGAAATATGGTCACCCTAAGTCTTTTGCAAATAACACACACAGGACTTGATTGTGGAGTTCCCACATGCCCTGAGTAAGAGGCTGCACCTAGGTGCAAGAGTAGACCAGGGACCAACTCACAGAGTCACAATTCAATCCCTGATTCCCTCCTTGCTGCAGGCAGGAAGCAATCTGCATCAGCTCTTTACTGGCACAGACGCCTTGCCTCTCCTAGTAGGCACAGCTGCACTAGCTGATGTGCTTTGCAAGATGCCGCATGCTTCCCATGCTTCCCTGCTTTTCTGCAGGGCAGGAGGAGGAGTATCCCCTGGGAAACTGCTGCTGTCCCCTCTCCTTTACACTGTAACTTATGCATGTAGTCCACGGGGGGGGGGGGAGATAAGACCACCTTATGCCCCTTTACTCCCCTGCAGAGACAAATTGGACAACCCATGATCTGGCCCCAAACGAGCAAACAATTGGCTCTAGATCCCACAGTGTGAATTCTAAAGGTGCAGCCCTAGACATGAAAATCAAAATTGGTCCTGTTTTATTATTTGTGGCAAGGAGAGCCATCCGTAACTTGTATCTGCCTCCAAACTGGAACCCTGGAAAGAATACTAAGAATTAGACCTATTCCTTGAATTTAACACCTGGTAGATTTACTGACTAACAGCTAAAACAAAAGGAGTACTTGTGGCACCTTAGAGACTAACATATTTATTTGAGCATAAGTTTTCGTGAGCTACAGCACCAAATGCATCCGATGAAGTGAGCTGTAGCTCACGAAAACTTATGCTCAAATAAATTTGTTAGTCTCTAAGGTGCCACAAGTACTCCTTTTGTTTTTGCGAATACAGACTAACACGGCTGCTACTCTGAAACCTGACTAACAGCTGAAAGTAATCAAATAAATTTTAAAATATGAATTCTCTAGACCACTTGGTGACGATTGATTTATTATAAGTAGATCTAGGCAAGATGTTATGGCCCCTTCCCTTTATACAGTCCCTTGCTGTGCCCTGTCTACTTTTCAATCCTCCATTCCACTGTATTTTTTTGCTTGTGTGAAAGTGATTTTTTTTTTTAGTTTGTTAGAAAATAAAGGGGTATGGACATTGTAGTTATTTCTGTCAATTTGATGGGGGGAAGTGTACTGTGACTCACTAAATCTTTCCAATACTCTCATTGTGTGCATGTAGCAATGAACTATATATTAATAAACAACTACTACTATAAACAGTTACACAAAATATAATTACTCGCATGCCTAAGTTTTTGCAGGATTAGATGCTAATAATACCACAGTTGCTTAATCAGGGATGCCTTTTGGTAGATTTCTGTTCATCCCAATTATACAGCTTTTTATTTAATTATAATTTATTTAAATGTAGTAAACATTACCGCATCATTCTGCAACTCATTTAATTCAAATAAGCACCATTACAGTCTAAGTCCTTTTTATTATTTCATAAAATTGACTACTTGCAATTCATCATAGCTTTTAAAATATGAAAACCATGAACATAAACAAAAAATCTCTGGGAGACAAGCAGAGAGAAAAAGCCAAGAGTGATTTCTGGCCCCTGACTTCCATAATAACACCTCTGATTGTAACTGGCAGGGAATTAGCCCACAAATTGTTCCCAGAAGGCAACTTGGCCATTTATGATTGTCCAGTGACAGAACCCTCATTCAATTTAACAGGAATTTTGTACTTCTAAAGCAGCCTCCCCATATTTAAGTGACTTAGAATTTGACATTCTGAAAACAGAATACAGCCAAAGTTTGAGTCGATAAAATTCTTTAGCACTGTTTGTCAGCTGTGTTACGCAGAAATTTGTAATCTGCTATATGGTCCAATGCCAACATGCAGGACAGAAATCTACAGACAGCGACATTAAGATTTTTCTTGCTATGGTTTATTCCATTCAAACTTCAACAATATAACAAAACCAAATAAATAACTTATTTACCTTTCAGTGATGGGCATTTCTGTTCCATTAGGATGTGGTCATAGATCTTCCACAGTGTCAGGCAATGAAACATTCAACTACCCCTTATTACATTGAGCTGCCAAAATAATTTCAAAGATGAGAAGTATTATATTGGAAAATATGAAGCTTACACTAAGTCTGATGCTGAATTTTAAAAAGGCAGGAATATATCATTTGGGTTTTTCAAACTTGCAAGTGCATAATATCTTAAGCAAAAGACTTCTAATAGATTACAACATCCCAGCAAAAAGGCAGTTTATATCATTTTAGATCATTACTGAAGCTGTTTCCCTGCAACTACAGAATACAAATTACTATTTTGTCAGTAGTCCTTGTATTAGAAACTGACTCAAATGTGTATAACCGGATCAGGGGGCAATCAGTGTTTTGCAGCTGTGTGTAGAATTGGGTCCTAATTCAATAAAGTTGAAGTCATTGTGGGTGACCCACATACTGAAAGTTACACAGAAGCTTTGCTGCATTGGGGTCATAATGGTGTAATAAATGAAGATTTTTTATTTTGTGATCTTGTTGGTTAAATATCTTAAGGTCTTAGTAGTTTTAGCTGAGGTTTAGCAGAAAGCCATATTTTTTCAACAACATGAGTGAAGTATTATCCTGAAAATATATAAACTAATCATATAAATTGCTCAGTTTAGTAAGTATGACCACCTTATTCTGGGCTGCAGCTCCATATTTAGATTGGACTCTCCTTTCTCAGTGATAATGTCAGTGCTGCCATTTGAAAAGTGTGATGAAAATGTGCATATTGATTAAATTTACTCTGGTAATGGCACAAAGTGCTCACATATTTATGTACTTTGTAGTTCAAAAATCCAAAATATAGTGCAAAGTGCATTGCAGAGATATGCAGTGACATTTTCAAAAGAATTTCAGCTTTTGAGGGCCCAGATTGAGGCACCTTGGGCCCGATTTTCAAAAGTGCTTAGGCAACTGGAGATGCATATAGGCACCTAGTGGGATTTTCAAAAGTGCCTAAGCAGGTTAAGCACCTAACTCTCATTCAGTCCATGAGACTGAGACTATCTGCATATTTAGGTACCTAAAACCCTTAGAAAATCTAGCGACTGGAGCCTGATTTTCAGAAGTGCTGACAGCTGATCTCCAGCTTCTCTGAAAATTAGTCACAAAGTGTCATGAACACTTTGGACTTAATGTTTAGTAGGCAATGGCATTGCACAAATTGATTTTAGGATTAGATTGATACTTGGTTAGGAAGGTTGTAACCCTACTTAAATTTTCCTTACTAAATTAATTGTTCTGTCAGTATAAACTTCCTGAACTAAGAAAACAGTGCTGTGCCATTATTTCTGTCATTTCTTTCTAGAATATGTGCTGCTCATCTTGCCCCTCAATCCTTGTAGCTGAAATTGGATTATGGGCATTCAGAGATTTGGTATGAAGTGTGCATGCTAAACCTGCATTTTGTCTGGAAATTGACCTGCTAATCTCACAAGAACAGACTTTTCCATAAGAATACCAGTATTCTCTTGGTCTGGCCATGCTGGGAATACTGTGAGAATAGCTTTTCTCGTGCTATTTCAATGGTTGTTTTTTTATTCGAATCCATGTCAAAAGTCTCCCCCATTGGAACACCTATGTTCATCCAGAGTGCTTTGCCTACCTGTGCCAAGGACGGGGCTCAGAGGAACTGAAGTGAGGGCTTTCTCAGTAGCAGGTCCTTCTCTCCTGAATTCTCTTGCACCATAGATACATCTGAACATACATTGGAACATGGCTGTATTTAGGAATCATTGTAGGACACACACACACACCCCTTTATCTGGACTTTTTGCTGATTCAGTTTTCACTTTAATTTAGAATAGTCGCAAGATCTTCCTAGTCTGGGTTTTTTTTATTTTTTAGGGTCATAGTGATGAGTGGGCAGGGTCTTGGGATTTTCAATTTACAGGAATATCGGAATCTTTCCTCCCCCACCCCAACCCCTTTAGTCTAAGGTAGGTGGTGTGTACCCAGGTATTTTAATGATCAATGCTTATAATAAGCATCTATATTGCAAAAAGCAGAATGTATAGGTCTGCCCAGTAGGGGGACAAACAATTAAACATGTAGTATGAAAGAGAAAAAGGGAAGTTTTATTGCTGGTAAAAACTTAAAATTGAGGTACAAAAGTCCAGATCCTCAGCTGGTGAAAACCAGTCTGGTTCCATTAGCTTCAGTAAAGCTACTCCAGTTTGCATCAGCTCAGAATCTGGCCCAGTATATCCATCCAAACAGAAAGAATGACATACTGGCAAGGTAGAGAGCTCTCTACATTATAATTGATTTTCTGGATTTGAATTTCTGAGTGGCTGACCCATGTGTTCCTACAAATTCTTCTTTCTCTTCAGGGCTTTATAATTCTGTTTATCTGAAGCAAGAACTCTACCCTAGGCTGAACTCTGGCCCTTTTCCACATCACTATAAACTGGCAATGCTAATTGTATTCTTGATGTTTCCTACGCAACTAATTTAACGCCAAGAATAGAGCCGTAAACATGTAGGAATATGAATCAGGGCATATTCTTACATGTTTAATTTTTTTTGTTAGATTGTTATTATTTTACCTTAATCCTTTAACTTTATTCACTGGTTTATCTCACTCTCACATGCACCATTCACTGCTCCCTCATCAATCCCTTTCCCTGCCCTTGTTCGTTTACCTTTCTTTCCAAAGACCAAAATCTCATTCTGCTTCTGAGGGAGTTTGGGTTTTAGATTCTTTTTTTAAGTTTTCCTTTGCTTCTGTGTGCTCCCTTAGTCTCCTTAATCTTTGTCAAGGTCCCTTCCCCACTCTGAACTCTAGGGTACAGATGTGGGGACCTGCATGAAAACCTCCTAAGCTTACTTTTACCAGCTCAGGTTAAAACTTCCCCAAGGTACAAACTATTTTACCCTTTGCCCTTGGACTTCCACTGCCGCCACCAAACGTTTAACTGGTTACTGGGAAAGAGTTGTTTGGAAATGTCTTTCCCCCCAAAATCCTCACCAAAACCTTGCACCCTCCTGCCTGGGGAAGGCTTGATAAAAATCCTCACCAATTTGCATAGGTGACCACAGACCCAAACCCTTGGATCTTGAGAACAATGAAAAAAGCATTCAATTTCTTACAAGAAGAATTTTAATATAAGAAAAGGTAAAAAGAATCATCTCTGTAAAATCAGGATGGTAAATACCTTACAGGGTAATTAGATTCAAAACATAGAGAATCCCTCTAGGCAAAACCTTAAGTTACAAAAAGACACAAAGACAGGAATATCCATTCTAGTCAGCACAGTTTATTTCCTCAGCCATTTAAAGAAATCATAATCTAACGCATATCTAGCTAGATTACTTATTAAATTCTAAGACTCCATTCCTGTTCTGTCCCCCACAAAAGCATCACACAGACAGACCCAGACCCTTTGTTTCTCCCCCTCTTCCAGCTTTGAAAGTATCTTGTCTCCTAATTGGTCATTTTGGTCAGGTGCCAGCGAGATTATCCTAGCTTCTTAACCCTTTACAGGTGAAACGATTTTTCCTCTGGCCAGGAGGGATTTTAAAGGTGTTTACCCTTCCCTTTATATTTATGACAATCCTCTGCTAGTTTTCTTTTTCACAGAAGTCCACAGTTCTGCAGTTCATTAAATACTTCCACACAAATGCACACACATTCACTGTAAGTTAGCAGATATAGAGATGTTCCTAGCTCCTAAACAAACACTGGCCATGCTTTTTCTAAATGCAAGCCTCAGGTTAGGTTCCTAAATCCCCATTTAGGCATCTAAATAGGTGAGTTGATTTTCAAAAAGGCTCAGCACCCAAGAGCTCCCATTATTCTCACTGAGGGCTGGGCTATTTTGAAAATCAAGCCACTTATTTAGGTATATAAATGTGAACTTATGCCCAGTTTGGGGAAATATTGGTGATTATGTTTATGACTTATTTATATTGATCCTGATTCTCCACTGCAGTGCACCTTGTGCAAATTGAGTTTAAACCACTATAACCACCACCACCAAAATATTATATGTTTTACATTCATTTTGCATAGCAAATACAAATCAGAGATGAAACCAGCCAATCATTTTAAGTATGTAGTAGATTGTATAATAGCACTAGTAAGAATATACAACTCTGAGAGACTTGTGCATTCTTGCTGGGCTACAACTACTATTTTATACAATTGCTTTAAAAAAAAAAAGAAAGAAATAGGAATTGTACTAACTGTACCTATTGAATGAGTTATCAGTATTCCATGTGTCTTTGCAGATGTGAAACTGGCAGCCCGGATCACAGTTCAACTATTGAACAAGAACTGGCTGCCCTTGACTCAGAAATGACCCAGAAGTTAATAGAACTGAAGGAAAAGCAACAACAGCAGCTGCTCAATCTCCGACAAGAACAGTATTATAGTGAAAAGTATCAGAAGCGAGAACATATTAAGCTGGTAAGCGTAAAGACTCACGGCTTACACTTTTCTTTGAGGCTCTCTCAGTCATTAGTGGAAGTTATGTATTGTTATTAATTATATTGCATTTTGTCCTGTACTTCCCTTCCTGGACTCCAGTTCTGAGCCTTAATTTATCCAGGTCCACAGGGTGCATTCTGTGTTCAGTGAAAACAAAACTGTGGCCAGTGTTGACTTGGGCGTGAAACCACACGAATAAACTAGTCAAACGCCACATGTAAGATTCACTCTTACTCACTTGCTTGGGCTACCAGCATCACAGGGAGGTGGGAAAGAGAGTAGGCTCCATGAGACCACTGCTCTCCCTCCTATCCAGAAATGGGTGAAGCCAAATTCCCTCCTCCCCAACCCAAACACTCCAGCCAGCAGAGCTGAGTGACACTGAAGGGAATGTAAACCTGCTGCTTCCACTGTGGAGCAAGGGAGCAATCAAGGAGGGAATTGTGACTGATAGTCTGGTCTACTCCTGCAGCTATTACAGGTATGCACTGATTCTTGCTTGCGGCAGATTATAAACCAATAGTCTAGCCTTACACGCTCAGGGCTAGGATGGAATTTAGAGAGAGGCCCACCATGCCAGAATAGGTTGGTGGCTTGGAAATTCTGCCTTGATTCAGAGCAGCGATATGACCTAGGTCCCCCACATCCCAGGTGAGTATCATAACCACCAGACTGCTGGCTATTCTGTAGGTGTCTCTCTCTTCCCCCCTCCCTGTTTTTTGTTATGCAAAACTTCAAAAGTTTCATTCTGCTTCAGAAAAAATTCCAAAACACCCACATTCTTTGCAAAATGGAAGTGTCTGTAAGTTAGACTTTCATGATAGAGATTGCACTACAGTACTTGTATGAGATGAATTGAAAAATACTATTTCTTTTATCATTTTTACAGTGCAAATATTTATAATCAAAAATAATAATATAAAGTGAGCACTGTGCACTTTGTATTCTGTGTTGTAATTGAAAGCAATATTGAAAATGTAGGAAAACATCCAGAAATATTTAATACATTTCAAATGGTATTCTGTTGTTTAACAGTGCGATTAATCGTGATTAATTTTTTTAATCATGATTAATTTTTTTCAGTTAATCACTTGAGTTAACTGCAATTAATCGACAGCCCTATTTACAAGTAAATCTCTTAATTAATTTGAGTTAAGGTTAATTAAAAACTGAGACCTTTAACAAATTGAGCATGTCCCCACCTTTTCTTCATCCTGAATTAGCTTAATAAAAGAGGTTCTTCAAACTTTCCATTAGGTACTATGGTTACAATCTTGTGCATAGGCTATATATGTAAAACAGTATATATAAAACAAAACAAAAAAAACTGTGTTAAAGAAATGTTAAGGATGCAAGTCAAGTACTCAAATGTTAGGAAATACCAGCATGTTTAACTGACCCATAAATAAATATTTCCTGGCCTGGGGCCAATTGTTGCCCTCGAGCCCAATGGGCTGGGCTGAGTTGGGTGTGAGCAAGAACCGAATTTGGGCAACTGATTTTATTTCTCTTGTTGTCATTAATTTTCTCTTATCCCTTGATTTTGCCACACAGGAAAAACTATTGAGGATAGTCATTCCCCCTAGGTCAAGAGCAATTTAACTGCTTTTGGTAACGATTACTAGACATTGTGGGTATTCGCTCTTTGTCAAATGCTCTCCACTTGATTTTTCTCCTGGCTGATTTGAGGTCATCTTAAAAGTTGGATTCACCTCTGCCCAAGAAATATTTCTTTTTCTGTCACTGGTACTTTTGCTAAAGGCAGGTTTGAATAGGTCCTGAAGCTGAGTCAGCACTCTAATTCCTTTCCAGGCCAGACACAAGACTGGCTCTCGCTTTCTCTCTCAAGATTTCTCTGTCTTATTTGCCTTCGCCTTTTTTTCTTCCTCACACCCACACTCTTAAGAGATAAATCATCATTGAACGGCATGAGGATTTGGTAAGAACTTGGAATTCCCAATGTTGTATGATGCATTCCACTCACAAGAAGATCTGAGGAGAACATTGAACAGTTATGCACTCAAAGTGAGGAAATGCCAAAGTTAAGGAGGTGTTCAAATCCTTATCACTGCCCCCTTGGGCTTTATAGTCTGGTCTGTGTTCATGTGATCACAAGCTATTTCTCAGATAACACAAAGTAGAATCATACCATTTTTCCTGTAGCATTAGTTGCATATCCATATCATTTTGAAGTATTCTGTCCCTGCCATACAAATAGTCCAAAAAAAGTATGTATGTGAAAAATACACAATTAACCCTTCCAACACAACATACTGCAGGTTAACTATAGCAGAGTAATATGCAAAGCCCCTTTATGTTTGTAGTTGGAGGATATGAAGGTAAACCCCTTGCTCACACTGATGAGCAGTTACATGATTAGTCCAATGTCCTCAGGAACCCACCCTCGGTTTTGGTAATGAGCTATGTCTAAAATGTGCTGTGTCTTATCTTTTTATTTGGAATGTAACATTTGTATTACTTTTGTGCAAACAACCATTTTGGACTAGTATATAATTATTTTGTGGGGCTTCTTATTGTCTGTGAACTCATTTCCCTGCTTACATTTACATTTCAAAACACATAATAACTGTTCCGCAAGCTTGGTTACATTTTTTGAATTGTTCAGTTTTGAAGTATCATGATAATTACTTTTTCAATAAGAAACATTCTGACAGTTTCCTCTGAGCTTTATTTGCTCTGATGAAAATTTGCTTCACAAACAAAAGAGAATTCTTTCTTAGTTGTATACTTTGTTATTCTGTAGTTCTAGAAGGGGGTTCATACTCAATACCCTCCTTTTGTTCTCTGCAAATAGGAAATAAAAATTGGATTTTACTAACTACCCTTTACTATATGTTCTCTATTTCATGGTTCTAAATGTCTATCTGATTATTTTTACTGAATTATGCCTAAACTATAGTGATCTTCAAGTGAAATATATCAGTGAACCTTTTATGACTCATAATATTATGAAGTTAGTCTCATATGATGTAGGGAAGTATTATTCCCCCTTTTACAGATGGGGAAACTGGGGCACAGAGGGTTGGTTTTTTTCGCCAATAGGGACCACTCTTGTTCCCACTGAATTCAATAGAGATTTTGTTTCTGACTTCAGTGGGAACAGAATTTGGCCTTAAATCTTTCAACAGTCATAAACCAGGTCTCTGGCAAAGCCAGAACTCAGATCTTCTGACTCCCAATCCTGTGCTTTAACCTCCATACTTCCTAGATATGAGCAAAGAGTCACTTCTAACCCAATATGCATGAAACTATTACTTCTACCTGGCTACACCAAACTGTATTTTGGTTAATACAGTGTTCTGTTAATGGAAACTGTATACCACACTTAATGTGTGAAACTGAACTAGACAAAGGCACGGAGATTCAATTGTAGTTTATCAATGACCACAATTATTCTTGTTCATAAGTAGGAAAACACTTGGAAGCGAATGAGATTTTTATGTACAAGTCCACAGTTCTCAAGATGACAATCCACGCTTCATTGATAGAACTGCTGCTAGCTTTTAATCACATATACATACTGGTGATGATATAACATTTGCACGTGTTCACCACACTATATTTTTGAAGAAATCTGGGATTATTTATGATGACAAAATATAAAATACTCACTGTTTTATTTTTTTCAGCTCATTCAGAAGCTGACAGATGTGGCAGAGGAATGTCAGAGCAGCCAGTTAAAGAAACTGAAAGAAACTTGTGAAAAGTAAGGTGCTATTCTCATATAACTAACTAAATCTTCTCCAGCATCTAACTTCTGGTTGAAATATGTATGTGTGTGTATAGGCTTATCTTTATTTCTCTTTCCTGTAGAGAAAAGAAAGAGTTAAAGAAGAAAATGGACAAGAAGAGGCAGGAGAAGATCACAGAAGCTAAGTCCAAGGATAAAAATCAAGTGGACGAGTAAGTGTATTCTAAAACTGTGTTAGATTTTATGAAGAGGTTCAAGGACATTTGGTCCACGTGACATCAAAAGAAAAGCCTCAGCTAGATGATCACTATGCAGGCAGTAAGGGGTTACCAAAGGAATCATGCCACCTCCTATTGAATGAACCCAAACCCCTCCTCCGCATGTAGCCCTTTGTCAGCTGAACGGGTGTGCTTTTGCACTGCAGTCCATGTCAAATGAGAGAATCCTCATGAAAAGAGCCAAGGTCAGTGTGGTGACAGAATGGCACACTTAGGCACTGATCCCACAAACACTTCTACATGTGCGTGAAAAAGCCCATTGGCTTCAAATCAACGTTGTAAAGTTACTCCTGTGCGGGAGTCTTTGTGGGATTAGGCCTGGATTTGAGATACACCCTTAAAACACACTATAAAACTAATGTTCTGTGTGCCATTTTTGATATGGAGCATACAAGGAAAGGAATGTGGCAGGCTGGCCCCTCTATGGGTGCAGGGTTCAAGTAGTTTGGGTGCCTTGTTTGAGAAGTGCAACCTTACCGGCATATTACCGTTTTCCTATGTTTAAAAAATTATAATGTTATTGAATGATAGCGTGAACTCAAACTATTGACAGTTTCTGAGGCTTTCATTTCCCCTTAACAGAGTTTGTTGGGTAGGAATTTCCTTTCTTTTTAACTTTACCTATTATAAACCCGTTTCTGAATGAAACAAACAGCATCATTATAATGGAGGGTTTGTGGTAGTTTTGTAATGTCACCTCAGATCCTTCTTTCATGCTAGCTTTAGCCAATGTGGAGTTACTCCTGATTTTTCAACAGTGGAAGTGAGAAGAATTGGATTCTGTGGGTGCAGTATCTGTAAAAAGGTACAAAAATATTTATTTGATTTATGGTTCACAAATAAGCACAGAATATATCTGGGTAAGTGGGCTATATCCTCCTCTAGTATGCAGTAAATAGGATTTGTTTGTTTTCCTCAATTCCTTTTTGGCAAATAATTCAAAGAGAGAATAGAACATTTTAGGTTGCACTACTGTATTTATTATTTGCTATCAATCTTTGTGTAAGGCCTAGTGGGTCTCAAACCCAGGCCTGCAGAGTTTCTAGATAGCAAACACCTCTGCACTGCTACCCAGTAACAGCTATAACTGATGACCCGCTGCGGACACCAACCACAGGAAGTCCCGCCTCAAGGGACTTGTGAAGTGGCACCTTTATGGCACTTGATTGGCTCACTGCTCTATATAAACGCAAGGGGTGTTTCAGGAAGTGTCCAGGTAACAGTGTGGGTTATTAGCTAACTACTGTGACCTCCCTGTTCCTGAGCCTTGGTATTGGCTTCTGCTCTGATTTGGACCTTGACTCCTACGTGGACCCTGCTACCCAGCATTGACCCTCAGCCTGATCTCCGACCTGTCCCCAGCTCTGCCTCTCAGCTGGACCCTCGGCTTAATTGTTGACTCTGATACTGACTCTGAACTCCGGTGGTTGTTCTGCCTACTGAGCTCCTGCCACTAGTCCTGCCTACCTCTGCCCAGGATCCTGATGCTTTGTAATATTTAAAACCAAATTTAAGAAAAAAAACTGCAAAAGAATTTTAAAAACCCAAGCAAACAAAAAAAAACCCAGGCTTTTCCACAAAGCCACGATTATACAGTGTTTAATATAGTATTACCACTGTGTGCTTCTTCTTTTGAGTTTCTTCTTCTAGGAAAAAGAAATACATCTTTTTATTGATAGACATGAAAGATGGGATACAGAGATAAAGGGACTACAGTGCATGACCTGAGAACAGACATTAGAGGAATTTAATAAGCAGCCTAAGGAGAAGATGACAAAACAGGAATAAAAAGCAATAGTGTAAAAGGGGAAGAATTATTTAAGGTGGTTAAAATTGGCATAATGGCATGGAAACAAAATTGGGAAAAATCAGTTAGACATTATGAAAAATGGCCTAATGGTAAAATCAATTGCAACATGAAATGATTTGCCTGTAGTGAGATTATTGAAATATCAATTTAGGTGTTCAAAAGTAGACAGGTAAAAGTCCCTAAGGAGGCTCCCTCAAACTCCTTGCACAGCAAAATCCAGTGGAGGCAGCAAAAGGAGCAGGAAACTTGTTATGTTTCTCCCCAGCTGTTCCAACAAGTGGACACAGTTTGCCCCTCCCCACTGAAAGAGGTAGCAGAACCTGTGTGCAAACCCAGTGGTTTCCATCAAGACCTCCTGTGCCAAGTAGGGATTTGAGATGCTCTCTCGCAAATGTGGGAAATCAAAATACGCCCAGATTAATATATCGTGCCAAACTTTGCAGGCTTTCATTTTTCTATCGTTCATCATTTTTCCCTGTCTCTAGGGTTTGCATAGCTGCCTGGAAGCAACATATTTTAGTCCCTTATGTATAGATAGGTTTACCAAGCAATTCAAAATTCTGTTTAACCTCTTAAGTGCTCCTTGATTTTATTGAAATTTTGCATCTAGTCCATCATTTGGGAACAGTTATCTTCCCCTCTGCAAACTTCATAAACAATAAAGAAACCTTTTACATGATATACTCAAATTACTACTTGCCATCGTCTCTAATGAACTGCATGTTCACTGTGGGCTTGATACTGTGCTCATTGAAGTCAATGGCAAAGTTCCCATTCACTGTAATGGTGCGGAATCAGGGCCTATATTGCCACAAGTAAAATTTTCAAAGGCCCATAAGTGGCTTTGGAGCTTAAGTCCCACTGACTTCTAATGTATCTGCACTGCCCCTGCTATAGTGCACATGTCTATGGCAGTGTGTGCTAACTCTGGCCAGGCCGTCCTGAAAAAAATCTGTCTAAAAGGTCACTGTTGATGAAGCTTCTGAGATGTTCCCGCCCAAGTTCTCCTGCCTCCACTTAAAATGGTTGTAAAGAAAACCAGTGACATAGGTCAGTAGAAACCTCTTTTTGTTGTTCCCAGTCAGTGTGGCAGCTGAGAGGTGAACCAACATGGCACAGCAGCATTGCTGTGGAGAAGAATAAGACAACGTAGTTCAAAAGCAGAAGACAAGCAGCCGTGCTCTACCCCCCAGAATATTGCAGCATATCACCAGCTAAACTACCACATTCACAGAGAAGCTCAGTGAGCAGTCATTTGGCCTGCCAGGCTCTCTGCCACAGTAGAGTTAGCCCCTATCCAATGCCATTCATAGGCACCTTTAAAATTCAAATGTTTCAACTGAATCCAGAGCTCCATGGCTCACATAATAAAGTTATGGGGTGAAATCCTGACCCTACAGGAGTCGCTGAGAATTTTGTCATTGACTTCAGTGAGGCTGGATTTCATCCGCAGTATCTGCTCACTGACATGGAATACTGTGTAATATAACATGTTGGGTAACGTACCAGGTGGTGCCCTGTGTGTTCTCTTTGGTATTCCATTTTCCACACTTAAAAGAAGCCATAGCAGGAGCGATATTCTACAGCAGAAGGACTAACTGAAAGCAGGACTTGCCTGACATTATCAGGACTTAAAGGCAAGCAAGCGAAAATAATTTCATTGCAGGAAGTCACAGATCTGGACATTTTGGGACGTTTCTGAAGATACATCTCCAACACCCTGATTCTAACATATTAGACACTTTAGAAATGCAGATGGACGGACAGACAGAACTGTGTCTTCAAGGCAGAATCTATCACATTGGGTATTGATGTATCTGAATTGACAAACATATTGATGTAATTTTGTCTACTGCAATAACTTGTTAATCCCTTGTCCCCAGAGAGAAGACAGAAATGATTCGATCGTATATCCAGGAAGTGGTGCAGTACATAAAGAGGGTACGTCAGTCTGTTGTATTTACATTCTTTGTAAAACTTCATCTTTTACAGATTACAGTTTGACTGGAAGTTATCCATGGAGTGATTATGAGCATATACATTCCACTGTAGGTATATGTGCACCCAACGCACTCAAGTCAGAGACTTTTGCAAGCAGTACCACTAGGGGGCGCATTCCCCCCATGCACAGAGCCAAGGGCATAAAAGGGGCATAGCCACCACCTTCCTCTCAATTCCCTCTCACCACCCATAGCGATATTTAGAGCTCCCCAGCACTCATGAGCCTTGGTTCGCCAATTTAGGGATTACTCCTTTAAGGGATCTCACTTTGTACATAGTTATAGTTCACTTAGTATAGTTATAGTTTAGTTACTTAGGCTTTGTGGAGAGGGTTTTGCCAGGCAAAAATGTGCCGTTTGCAGGGCCCTTATCCCATCACTGACAGGCACAAAAGTTTGTTCGTTTGTTTAGGCGAGGCACATGTGAGGGGACAAATGCCGTATCTGCATCTCATTCCCCACGAGGGCAAAGAAACAGAGGGATTTGTGATATAAGGTTTATCTTCTTGAAAAGGCAATGCATCCCTCTTCAGAGCCTGATCCCTACAATGAGAGAGCAAGATTTACTCCACAAGGAGGGCCCCTCCAGCTGCCATGGCTCCAAAGCCAATTTCGGGTGAGAATCATAGATCTCCTTCCTTTCCTGCGGCCTCCCCAGCCAGTTCAGAACTTTGGGGCAGATAGACTGCACTCCTGATCTCAAAAAATGGTGCTAAAAGTCCTCCGGTGCCAACTCATAGATTCATAGATTCATAGATACTAAGGTCAGAAGGGACCACTCTGATCATCTAGTCCGACCTCCTGCACAGCGCAGGCCACAGAATGTCACCCACCCACTCCTATGAAAAACCTCACCCATGTCTGAGCTATTGAAGTCCTCAAATCATGGTTCAAAACTTCGAGGGAGCAGAGAAGCCTCCCTCCAGTCAACCATGTCCCATGCTACAAAGGAAGGCAAAAAAACCTCCAGGGCCTCTCCAATCTGCCCTGGAGGAAAACTCCCTCCCGATCCCAAACATGGCAATCAGCCAAACCCTGAGCACATGGGCAAGATTCACCAGCCAGATACCCAGGAAAGAGTTTTCTATAGTAAATCAGATCCCATCCATCTAATATCCCATCTCAGGGGATTTGGCCTATTTACCCTGAATATTTAAAGATCAATTACTTACCAAAATCCCATTATCCCATCATACCATCTCCTCCATAAACTTATCGAGTAGAATCTTAAAACCAGATAGATCTTTTGCCCCCACTGCTTCCCTTGGAAGGTTATTCCAAAACTTCACTCCTCTGATGGTTAAAAACCTTCGTCTGATTTCAAGTCTAAACTTCCTGGTGGCCAGTTTATACCCATTTGTTCTTGTGTCCACATTGGTGCTGAGCTTAAATAATTCCTCTCCCTCTCCTATATTTATCCCTCTGATATATTTATAGAGAGCAATCATATCTCCCCTCAACCTTCTTTTAGTTAGGCTAAACAAGCCCAGCTCCTTAAGTCTCCTTTCATAAGACAAGTTTTCCATTCCTCGGATCATCCTAGTAGCCCTTCTCTGTACCTGCTCCAGTTTGAATTCATCCTTTTTAAACATGGGAGACCAGAACTGCACACAGTATTCTAGGTGAGGTCTCACCAGTGCCTTGTATAACGGTACTAAAACCTCCTTATCCCTACTGGAAATGCCTCTCCTGATGCATCCCAAAACCGCATTAGCTTTTTTCACAGCCATATCACATTGGCAGCTCATAGTCATCCTATGATCAACCAATACTCCAAGGTCCTTCTCCTCTTCCGTTACTTCTAATTGATGCGTCCCCAGCTTATAACTAAAATTCTTGTTATTAATCCCTAAATGCATAACCTTACACTTCTCACTATTAAATTTCATCCTATTACTATTACTCCAGTTTACAAGGTCATCCAGATCCTCCTGTAGAATATCCCGATCCTTCTCCGAATTGGCAATACCTCCCAGCTTTGTATCATCTGCAAACTTTATTAGCACACTCCCACTTTTTGTGCCAAGGTCAGTAACAAAAAGATTAAATAAGATTGGTCCCAAAACCGATCCCTGAGGAACTCCACTGGTAACCTCCCTCCAACCTGACAGTTCGCCTTTCAGTAGGACCCGTTGCAGTCTCCCCTTTAACCAATTCCTTATCCACCTTCTGATGTTCATATTGATCCCCATCTTCTCCAATTTAACTAATAATTCCCCATGTGGCACGGTATCAAATGCCTTACTGAAATCTAGGTAAATTAGATCCACTGCATTTCCTTTATCTAAAAAATCTGTTACTTTTTCAAAAAAGGAGATTAGATTGGTTTGGCACGATCTACCTTTTGTAAAACCATGTTGTATTTTGTCCCATTTACCATTGACTTCAATGTCCTTAACTAATTTCTCCTTCAAAATTTTTTCCAGGACCTTGCATACTACAGATGTCAAACTAACTGGCCTGTAGTTACCCGGATCACTTTTTTTTCCTTTCTTAAAAATAGGAACTATATTAGCAAATCTCCAATCATTCGGTACTATTCCTGAGTTTACAGATTCATTAAAAATTACTGCTAATGGGCTTGCAATTTCAGGTGCCAATTCCTTTAATATTCTTGGATGAAGATTATCTGGGCCCCCCGATTTAGTCCCATTAAGCTGTTTCAGTTTCGCTTCTACCTCTGATATGGTAATATCTACCTTTATATCCTCCTTCCCATTTGTCATGCTACCATTATCCCCAAGATCCTCTTTAGCCTTATTAAAGACTGAGGCAAAGTATTTGTTTAGATATTGGGCCATGCCTAGATTATCTTTAACCTCCGCTCCATCCTCAGTGTTAAGCGGCCCCACTTCTTCCTTCTTAGTTTTCTTCTTATTTATATGGCTATAGAACCTTTTACTATTGGTTTTAATTCCCTTTGCAAGGTCCAACTCTACTCGACTTTTAGCCTCTCTCACTTTATCCCTACATCTTCTGACCTCAATTAGGTAGCTTTCCTTGCTGATCCCTCCCATCTTCCACTCCCTGTATGCTTTCTGCTTCTTCATAATCACCTCTCTAAGATGCTTGCTCATCCAGCTTGGTCTACAACTCCTTCCTATGAATTTTTTCCCCTTTCTTGGGATACAGGCTTCCGATAGCTTCTGCAGTTTTGATTTAAAGTAATCCCAGGCCTCCTCTACCTTTAGATCCATAAGTTCTTCAGTCCAATCCACTTCCCTAACTAATTTCCTTAATTTTTGAAAGTCAGCCCTTTTGAAATCAAAAACCCTAGTTGCAGATTTATTTTTGTTAATCCTTCCATTTAGTTTGAACTGAATTAGCTCATGATCACTTGAGCCAAGATTGTCCCCTACAACCATTTCTTCTATGAGGTC